>NC_140485.1:93528453-93810953 GCF_964271855.1 Acomys minous | reverse complement strand
TGCTTCTCCACTTAACCCATGATGGCGGGGCCTTCTTCTCCGCTCTTTCTTCCGGACTCTTCCACCCAAGACTCTTTCTGTCTCCCCAAGCCCGGGGACCTTTAGCCACACCTATCTCCTTTGCCCTGCCCAGGTGTGAAGGCTTTTTATTAATTAGCAATAAAATACATCAGACCATCCCTCAACATCATCTAATCATCAGTGGGCTGTGATATGTGTTTCACTGTTCTTTGTTTTATGTTCTATATTATTCCCTTCTCTTTATTTTTCTCTTGGATAAAGATATTTTAGTGTATATTTTACTTTTATTGTGTTAGGAGGATTTTATCTTGTTTCTATTTCTCATGGGTCTCTTCTCGTTTGTTTGTATTTTGCTTTCTTGAGACAGTTTCATTACGGTAGCCCAGGCTTGCTTTCAACTCTTGATTCTTCTGCCTTAGCCTCTCCAACACTATGAACATGCCTGAATGGTTTTTTAATTATATGATTTGAATTTTTTATTTTTTTAGTCATTCTTCCTAGGGTTTACAACATCCCCTACGAATCTGTTTTCAGAAATAACACATTTTAATTCTGGCAGAATAATGAAAAATGCTGTAGTATATCTCCATTTCTCCCTGTATTCTTTTAAAATATATATTACATATATATGTTATAAGACAATTAATGCCTTATAATTTTACTTTATGTATTCATGTATTTTATTAAGACTAAGAGAAGAAATAAGAAAAAATTCATAGAATTCATTTAATGTACATATTCACTACTTCCTAATGTTTGCGTCCTATGGACTCAGATGCTACAGGCATCATATGCATACGGCCTGAGGGACTTCCTCTAGGTTTGCTGGGATTTCTTTGGTTTTGTTTTTCTTTCTTTTAAGTTTGGCTGTTGTTGTCTTCCCCTCTTCCTCCCCCTTCTCCTTTTTTCTTTTTCTCTTTCTTTCTCTCCTTTCTTTCTGTCTCTTTCTTTCTCTGTCTTTCTTTCTCTTTCTCTCTCTTTTTTTTCTTTTTTATTCTTTCTTTCTTTCTTTCTTTCTTTCTTCTTTCGACAAGGTTCTGTATAGGCCCCGGCCAACTTTAGCTTACTCTGAGGATACGTAGCTCTGTAGGCTGGCTTTGAGCGATTAAAAGTGTGCACTGCCACTGCCTGAAAGTTGGTTTTATTTAAAGCTTTCACATAATATTGCTAGATATATTAACTTAAAGGTATTTCTAGGCACTTTCTGGTGGCTGGTTCTCATGCATCACGGGTTCGTATTTCTTTCATGGGTCTTCACTTCCCGTTGACTATTGGACATTCTAGATGATACATTGTAGCAACTCTAGGTTCTGGCCTTCGCTTCTTTGTTGGCGATTTAGTTGTGATTTGCTTGTTTAATGGCTTGCCTGGACTATATGGTAAGCAGCTGCAACATCTGTGCTCTGCGGGTTTTTTTCCTGATTTTATCTGTAGGTCTCAATTTCCAGCAGTTGCCCATGTGTCTGTACAGCCTACTGATCAGCCAAAGATCGCTGGTAAGCTCTGCTGCAACGCTGGGAATGAGCGAAGCTCCTCCCAGTGACCCTGTCTGCAAGAAGGGAGGCGCACTGAGGGGGCCAGCTTGCTCTCCCTGCGGTCTAGTCTGCACTGCTGCGAGCTGGGAGGACGTGGGCTTTCTCTGGGCTCAGCTGCAATGCACGCAGCCTCTGCACGGAGTGTGTCCCTTCCGCTGCCTGGAACTCCCGCTTAAATCCTTGCCTCCTGCTTCCTCTGCTGCTCGAGTTAGATCCACTTAATCCGCCCATGGAGCCGCAGGCCAGTCTCTGGTCTTGGAGCTCGTTGTTAGCTAGCAAGTGAGTCTTCTCCGACAACGGGGACAAAGCTGGTGGCTGTCACAGCCTTCCCTGCCCTTCTGGGCTGCGGCAGAGCTAGGTGATGAAAGTAGAAGCAGTCCTGGCAAAGCCCATTCTGTTCCCATAAAGAATTCAGTAGGTTTCCATGGAGGGTCCGCCTTGGCTGGACCGCAGAGAACCACAGTTCCTCACTTCCTGTTTGTCAGCCAGCTCTTCCATTACGGTAGTTCACAATCTCTGTATAGCTTCCAAGTGTTAGTGATTTGGATTGCATTATATAAGTGATTTTAATTTTTAGAATTATACTATTTGTTTATTTAGTGTGTGGGGGCATATGTGTTTCAGAGGACAAATAGTGGGGGTCCTTCCAGCAGGTGGATCCCAGGGATTGAACTCTGTTCATAGTATTGGCAGCAGGAGCCTTCTCACTGACCCACATGTGTGATTTAATATTTCACGTGTATTATTTATAACTAAAGCCCTATTTGGTTAGTTGTTGGTTTTTTGTTTGTTTTGAAGGAAGGCTAATTTCCATTGTATAAAAAGAGAGAGGATTTGTTACTTAAATGAAATAGTATTTTAGTGGAAAGATACTTGTAGATCCAGAAGAAAATATCAACCCTAAATTTTCCCTCAAAATGCAAATTGGAAAGTAAAGCAGATCATAGAGCAATTTTTATTTCAAAACTCTTCTGTCTGCAGTCTGTGGAGGCGCATGGCTGTTACAGTGAATGAGTCTTGCGTTAGATTAACCCTGTGCTGTGTGAAATGTACACAGGAGCGCACATGAAATATAGTGTGCCAATGTAACTTACGGCCTTGGGAATGTATTGGCATGTATATCATATATATAGCATAATAGCATTATATATTACAATGTATATTATAGTTTAAATATTTAGAATTGTTCAAGGAGTTTCAAAAGAATTTCAGTTTGTTAGCAAGAAGCTGAAAAATCATTTATCAAATCGGCATGTTTACTTTTTTTAAAAAATGAGAGCATTCTTCAAAATGTGAGGCACAGTTTGTTAATTCTAATTCCCAGTTGTCAAATGGGATTTGGGTATTTATTGTATATCATGAATATTGTAATGTATGCAAATTATAGTATTAAATGCCAAATAGTTTGGCATTGCAGTTTTCCAACTAAAAATAAATTGTCATCTATAGAAATCAAACATTCATGTATCTCTAACAACTGCCTTACATTTTCGTGTATCTATAAAGTGCTACTCTTGCTAAAGGAAATGTTGCCCAGTGTGTAAATAGATGGAGCAAGTTATGTCCCAATAGCTGATGTTGGAGGTACTCACTGTACATGGAGTCAAAACAAAGCAAGAGTAAGAGAGCTCCTCAGCTTGTAGCATTCCTTTGTGAAAACACAAACCACTCTCTTCTTTGACCGTGTTGAAGAAACAGATTTGTTGAATGTGAGAATTTGAAACCACTTGGTGATTTTTTTTCTAGTGAGAAGTTAACACCAAAATGAACAACTCTGTCCTGGTGACTCACTCAACAGTTGTGCAGGCCTGCTTTCAGTGGAGCGCTTCTGAGTCAGGGCCGCAGAGGGCGCTGCTGGAAGGCAGGCTTGCCTCAGCCAGTTCACACTTGGTTGGCCACTGAGTGGCAAACATTAACTTTCCAGGGCCTCTGCGTGTTTGCTAGGCTCCTGTCACCTGCCTTATGCCCAAGTCATGTGGCGTGCTGGACCTGCGCCTGACAGTCTCCTGCTCTGGTACAGCAAGCCTGCAGTATTCCTGAGGTCTTTGAGACATAGAAAGTTTTAGAATGGCCTTATAACTTTATTTTTGCCCATCATATACATAACACAGAGAGCAAAACAAAGCACTGGGTTATTATTTTTTGTTCCTAGAGCATTGCTAGGTTAAGCAAGAACTACATCACTTGTTCCCGATGTTTGAAATATGCTTACCCAAAATCTGTATGTAAGCAAAATGACAGGTATTTTGAGAGCGCAGGAAAGAAATACTAAGGGTTCTTGTGTGTTTGGGTATGTGTGTGGGGGCTGGGGGGAGGGCTATTTCTAATCTGACAAGCCTTAGTGTAAAGAAAGATACCTCTCTCGCATTAGTGACATGGGTTTGTGTTCTTCATTTCCTGTTTCTTTGGGCATAAAATCAAAACCAAAGCTTTATCTTGATACTGACTACATGTGCTTTTATTTCTTTTTTTTTTTTTTGAGACAGGGTTTCTCTGTGTAGCCTTGGCTGTCCTAGACTCGATCTGTAGACCAGGCTGGCCTTGAACTCACAGCGATCCGCCTGCCTCTGCCTCCCAAGTGCTGGGATTAAAGGCGTGCGCCACCACGCCCGGCGTGCTTTTATTTCTTAATTTGGTTATCCTAATATCTGATACCTTAGATCTGAAGTTATTTGAGAGAATACTAGAACTAATAACTTGACTTACTTCAAGTAATAACCGAGTGTTAGCATTCTGCTTCACTCTGCCTACCTGTGACGTCATTGCCTACCTGCCATGGGGGCGTGGCCCTGCCTAGTATTTAAAAGGACAGACCTACCTCACCCCCTCCCTCTCTTACTCATTACTCTCCCCCCACCCCTTACCCCTTTCTCTCTCTCTCTGGGGTACCCCTCTCCCCTTTCCTTCTCACTCCATGCTCACTTAATAAACCTCATATATTCTAATATCTGTTCTCTGGTAATCTTATCATCTTGTTTTCTTATATTAATCATAAAACTCAGTATGTATCATTACTTTGGGAAAAAAAAAAAAACAACCATTGCCCACTGATTCCCAGCCAAGGCTGACTTTAACCCATGAGGACAATGTCTATATTTTAGATAGTTTGGGCTAATACAACTGGAAGGAGCCTATTCCTGGCAGCTAGTGCAGAGAAGTCGGGATGCTGTTGAGCATCCTACACTGCACAGTCCTTCACGACAAAGGTCCAGCACAAGATGCCATTAATATCCACATTGGGAGCCTTTGGCCTTATCAAATCAATTCCATTTAAAAGATTACTGTATTTGTAAGATTTGTGGTTCTGTCTTTGTCATTCCTAGCAACATCTCAATTTTTTCTTTTTCTTACCATTTTATATCTACAGTGGCTCCATCCATAAGATATGGTACAAGTACAATCTCTTAGTATTAGGAGTAAGTAGAAAAAAAATACCACTATCAGAAAACTATATAAGCAAATAAATCAAATTAAAATACTCGACACAGGTAGGTGTAAGCTTGAAATAATACCAGCAACAGCAGTTAGCTCATTGACTTTTGTACCATCCTTGCATGTTAGGTTCTGCTGTAGTAGCTGTAGTATTTAACTATACTTATTTTTGTGTTCTGTACATAAGTGTATGAGGGAAAACTAGTGTGGTGATACGCACCTATAATCTTGCTACTGAGGATGCAGGGGCAGGAGGATTGTGAATTTGAGGCCATCTTGGGCAATTTAGCAAGACACTGGAGAGACTGGTGAGGTGGAGCGGGAAGAGGGCGAGGAGGGGAGGGGGTATGTGTTAGTCATCTGAAATGAAACAGTAAATAGTACTAGACGATAACTGTTGCTACTCAGTAATTTTCAAAGCATGTATTGCTAGAGATAGCAGAAGGAGGTAATGACAAGACAAAGTTACAGTATATAAATGCAGGTTTACTGGAAGCAGCCATATAGTTGGAGGACTTGAGGGGGGAGGGAAAAAGGGGACGGAGGCATGCACAGAGAGAAGAAAAGGAAAGAGGAAACGCTGAAAGACGGAAAGTGGGGGGGGGGCATGCGGAACATCGTTCAAAATATCTGAATTACGTAGTGAAAGGGGAAGGCTGGCAAGTTCAGGGTAGGGGTGGGGTGTGCCAGCCATGCCCTGCAGCAGGCAGGGACCAAGGGATGTCTGAAACCAAACAATATAAAATGTGATGAAATGCACTCAATTCAGGACGGGAGGCCTGTCTGTGATTCCCTTTTCTGCTTTTTAAAAATTGTTATAGACTAATTTTTACCTCATATTTATGTGTGTGTGTGTGTGTGTGTGTGTGTGTGTGTGCGTGTGCACGCCACATGTGTGCAGTGTCTGTGGATCCCCTGGGACTGGAGTTGAAGGCACTGGTGAGCTGCCATTGAGTGCTGGGAGCTGATCTCGGGTCCTCCCGCAGGAGCCTGTGTGCTTACCCTTTGGTTCTTTCCAGCCTTTTTCTGCTTTTAAAACAGTGACATGTTTGTCACTATTTGTTTAAAACACAGCTACATGTGTGCCATTATTTCTTTCAAGTCTGAATAAAAACTTCGTTCTTGTAGATAAAGTTTGTAGATTGGTCCTGTTTCCTTTTGACAAGTCAAAGCAATAGGCCTTTTCTCAGATGGTTTTTATATTCAAATGAGGAAGGCCATGCAGATGGCTGTGGGAGTTAGCAAACGCTTGTGAACTCCACTGTCCTCATGGGCAGAACTACAGGAAAATACCTTCCTACTAAATGGGGCTGCAAAGCTGGGCATTGCTTTCACATGCTAATGCATAGATTTAAATTTGTATCTTTTTAAATCTGTTGCTTAGTACTAAAATAAATCTGGGTCCCAGCAGCTCTAATAGTTAATAGCTTTATAAATGGGTCCCCAGGCACCTGTTCCTCACTGCTAATGAGGCCCTATTGTGTGTGCGGGAATAGAGGAGTTCCTGTTGACTCTCTGTCCTGGCACATCCCCGGCTCCTCTGTGCGTATTTAAATGACATTAAGAAATGCTGTTTCCTCTTGTTTTCTGTCATCTCTAGAATTCTGCCAGACACACTTATTCTCTGTAATAGGCTGTTTGTTCCTGAATGCATTAGGGTTGGTATTTCCCCCCACCCTGTTTCTGAGTTTAAAAAATTTTTTAAAGCATCAAGCGTCAGTCGTGCTATGTTGTGAGGGCTCAGTATAAGGCGACGATAGACTATCACCAGCTACACAAAAGGCCATGTGAAGTTTCTCCAGGAGCAATGGCTTGTGGGAATTCCAGCAGCTGTGGAAATATACAAAAACAAACCAAAAATGGAGAAGTCATTTCTACTGCTGTAATATGGGCATGGTTTGACTTGGTTTGGTTTTGCAGAGCTGAAGACTGAACCCAGGGCCTTGTGCTTGCTAGCAAGCGCTCTACCACTGAGCTAAATCCCCACACCTGTTTGTATTTTTCATCACTGACAATTCAGAGAATTTGTAATTACTCTATTTCTATTTACTTTTTTTCCCCCAAACAACCAAGCAAGGCACTATTGTAAATGGAGAGAAACATGTGGTAAAGATGGTTACAGCCCATTGGACAGCAAGCTCTTTTTCTATACGGCACACCTACAGTTTGAGGTAACATTTGTGGTCTACTGCACTCACTTGTACTCTTTTGGAGGGCAGTGCACTAATATGCTTTTTAAACATGGTTTGAGTGTACATCACAAAAGAAATGTGCAAAATATCCTGTTGCCAAGAAATACACCCCTCACCTTCAAGGGAATGAGTTTGTTAGTGTCCATGGCCTGAGATGACAACTTTAGGTTGCCCCAAGAACCATTTGTGAAGTAAGAATGGTTTCATAAAGGTTTTATGAAACAGAACAAAAGAAAATAATTTATCAAGGTGCTTTTCAGATCCATCAGTGGAAATATTATGCAGACCGGTTACAGCAAAGCAGGCAGTCTCTCCTAAAATAGAGGAAACAGCAACCACCTGATGCAGAAGCAAAGCAGCTAAATGTACAGAGAAAGTGGTCCAGGCTCCATTGTGCCTCTGTGTGGGCCTGATTCTCAGCTGAGGGGTTTGCTTCTCCCGGCTCCTGCTGATGCTTGCTGATAACAGTCTTGGCTTTTGGATTGTGGGAAGTTGTGACGTGTTAACTGATACAAAGGTCGGCAGTGATTGGCTACTAAACAGAGCAGAAGGTAGCCCAAGATCACTTGGCTGTGCACCCCTGCTGTGAGACAACACCTGGGACCCAGAACAGAACGTCCTAGATGAGGTGGCAGACCAAACTGAGGGTACCACCGGAGTCTGGTTGGTGAGCCTGTGAGTTTCATCAGGGTCGCTTACAGGAATGATAAGAGGTTGCTTATGGAAACAGAAATGACTCAAAGCCATCTGCATCACCAAGGCCCATGGCAGCCTTGAGCAAACTGAACTGTGCTTGCAGGTGGCTCAGCAGCCTGGAGAGTGCCCGTCCCTGGTAGCTTAGGTGGTTTGAGCACCTTCCAGACAGTTCCGTTGATCTCTGCTTCTCCCAGGTAGTTTGGCTCGTCTGTCTCTTCCAGGTGGCTTGGCTGATCTGAGAATCTCCACCATCCTCACTAGTTACAAATGCTCGGGGAAGGAAGCGGGGGCCCAGTCGGCCTGCTCAGTTTCAGGGACTGCTGAGACCTTTGAGTTGTATACTTCCTGACTCCAGGAACTCTGCAGGATTCAGAACAGTGGTTCTCAACCAGGGGCTTGCATATCAGATATCTGCATTATGATGCATAACAGCAGCAGCACAATAACAGCTAAGAAGTAGCAACAAAAATAATTTTCCATTTGGGGGTCACCACAGCATAAGGAACTGCATTAAAGGGTCACAACATTAGGAAGCTTGAGAATCTTGCTTTAGACCATCCTGTATCTTTTTAAAAAATATTTATTTATTATTATGTATACAGTACTCTGCCTGCATGTACACCTGCACACCAGAAGAGGGCATCAGATCACATTATAGATGGTTATGAGCCACCATGTGGTTGCTGGGAATTGAACTCAGGACCTCTGGAAGAGCAGTCAGTGCTCTTAACCTCTGAGCTATCTCTCCAGCCCCCGACCATCCTGTATCTTAAGCTTCTTTGTAAATCAGAAGCTTTACCTCAGAGGCCTTTGCTGAACAGCGGTCCAAGGCTGCACAGGCCCGGGTTCTGATCTCAGGCAGCCTGTGGAATCTTTATCCCGAATGCAGCTTGGAGGTTGGGGGCGGGGCGGGAGGGACGGGGCGCTTCCCACTTCAAACACCTACTTTCATTACTGCTAATGACTTATAAAAGTCATCCTTGAAAGAAGAGTTAACATGCTCTAAGACTACGAGAGTCCCACTGCACAGTGTTTCTGTGAGTTATTCAGCATGGCGTCTGATATTCTGACAGGTAGACAGTGCTGTTTGGAATAATTCATGGGGAAGGGTCTTCACACCCAAGTCTTGTTGCATTTTATTGAGCTCCCTTTACTAAAGAAATTTCTGTACCTGAAGAAGTCCACACTCCTTTCCCTGGGCTGAGTGCCCTCTGTATGAGAGGAGACACACCACCGAGGTGTGTGTCCTGCCGGGATGAAGTACTGACACAGACTTCTCCTCAGCAGGGTAAAGGGAGGTGAACCACAGTCTCTGGTGGTTTTAAATGGTGGCTGCATATTAGGCTCATATTTACTGAAACTTATTCCTGCCCCCCCCCCCCCCCCAGGGCTGACTCTTTACTGTTTTAAAGGTAAGATTTTGTTTTTCCATTGAATCATCCTATGCCATCTGACACTGCCTGGTGTCGCTCCTTTGGTAACTATGCATGCCCGCTTTCCTATGCCCATCCTGACTTGTCTGTACAGTGAAGTATCTCACTTCTAATAAACTAATTATAGTGTAAGAAAAAGGATGTATAAATGATAAAAATGGGAATACTTAGGGGCAAACATATGAATATAATAATTTATAGGGTGAGAACTTAGAAGAAATACCATTTGCCAAATACTCTTTGCAGAATGTGATACAAAAGATCATTTTATATAATTAAAACTAGTAGTATTGCTCTAGCTATTCTTAAGTATTTTTCTAGCTTGGGAAATGCACCACAATACCCCTAAGATGAACTTACTAAGGTTCCGGGACGCTGTGGAGCCCCAGCCCCTGGTGGAGGCCTCAGGACTGACCTCTTTAAGTTCAGGATCTGTATTCATACCAAGTTGCTATGCACCCTGGAACTGCTGCGCCAGCTTTATTGGCAGACGGACCACATTCAGAATTTCTTGGCTGCTTTTAGTTTGCTAGCAAGTTACCACAGTGGAACCCAGAGCACCTGCATTTCTGGAAGCCATTACTATGCACATGGAATGGAAATGGATTTTTAAAGCAATATTGCTTTTCACCTTTTGGCGGGGGTTAAGGAAACTCTGCATTTCCTAATTTCTTATTTGTTCTCTAAGAAAACCCGGCAGCCGACCATCATGACAGACATGGTTCTCCTCTTGTTTTAGTCCATTACTGCTTGTCATCAGATTCCTATTTGTGGTTATCTGCCCTGCATGGCAAGTGCTGGGAAAACATTTGTACAACATCTTGCCAAGGAAGACTGTTGCCTGCGAGGAGTATAGTGAATTCACTGTTCAAGATCTTCATGTGTTTATTAAAAGGGAAAAACCCCAGATACTACTTAATTATATTCATTTGAATGGCTACATCTTGTGGTTAGTATGTTGAATTCGTTAAATAGTTTAAGTGTATTCAATACAGAATTACAGCAGTTTTATTGATATACTGGCAAAGAAACAAACATGACCACTCTTTACCATCTGTTTATAATGCTATATAAAGAAGACCATGTTGGTTACCATGGAAACTGCATTTCCCAAACCACTGAATGTTTGCTTAAAATCTCCAATCTTTCAAAGTCATAAGCTTTTTACTAAAAGAAAAAATAGAAAAAGAAAATATATTAAAATGTCCAGTGTTGTTGTTGTTTTTCTCCTGAAAGTTTTTTTTTTTTTCTGTAAAATTTATGCCAAGAATTATTTTACCTCAGAATCTCATCGATTAGGTTAAGGGCTCTTAATTGAGAATTTGGGGTATTTTCAAGAACTGAGAAGAAAATGTAAATGCTATCCTAGTTAGAGGTAGTGTGTGTGTGTGTGTGTGTGTGTGTGTGTGTGTGTGTGTGTGTATGCATTTTGCTTTACAAGCAATAAATGGCTTTTTCCCCCCTTTGGAAAACCAATAAAAATGAGTCTGAAGAGGTAACAGGTATGGGAACATGATGTCTGGGAGAGAAAGGTGCCCGGAGCCACACTAGCTACCATGTTTAGCCTCTGCTCTCTCCTTAGGTCCTGTGGGAGACTACAACAGGGAGTGCATGGTTTAAGCAGAATTGTTGAAAGGTTTAAAAGTGAGGCTATTAAAAGTACTTGGGGGCTGGGGAAGACTGATCAGTTAGCAAAAGCTTGCCTTGCAAACACAAGATGACCTGAGTTCGATCCCCAAAACCCGCATAAAAGTATTGAGTCTGGTGGCACATGGTTGTAATATGAGCCCTGGGTAGACTGAGACAAGAAGGGCCTGGAGTCTCCCGCAGGGCAGAGATCTAATTGGTCACCTTTGGACCAATGGGAGACTCTTTCTCAAAGGAGGTGTATGTTGTTCCTGTGGATACACCCAACATTGTCCTCTGGCCTCCATATACATAATACATGCCAGTCCACCATAGGCTCCCAAACACTCTTACATACATTAACATGCGCATAAAATAAATACATTTAAAAATGCATTGTTGTATTACTAAATAGAGTTAGTTGATACTCTTGAGACTCTTGTCTACGGGGTAAAGAAGTATGCAGATGCTTTACTGTCATTATTACTAATATAGAACTAATTTTTCCTAACCCAAAATGATTGTATGTACCCACAGGTTTTGTTGCCACAAACCTAGTATCTATATAGGCATCAAAAACGTTTTGCCATAGTCTTTGAAACACTTTATTTTTCATGTTCTTCTAAATTATCTTGATGTTTTTATAGTGTGGCATGTAAAATACATTTGCATTTGTTGCGACTTTTACTACATCCTTGATCATTCAGACAATAACAGTAAACATTATGACCACTTTATGAGTCTGAGAGAATATTGAGTATTTTCTATGCTTAGTGTTCATTATTAGTCTTTGTGGTGATCCTGCAGGCTAGGTCCTGTTAGTATATGCATATTTTAAAAAAATATGTTGATTTTTATTTTATGTGTATGAATGTTTTGCCAGAATGTGTTTCTGTGTACTGCATTTGTGCCTGGTGCCTGTGGAAGCCAGAAACAGGCACAGAATCCCCTGGAACAGGAGTTCCAGGTAGTCGTGAGCTGCCACGTGGGTGCTGAGACCTGAACCCCAGTCCTCTGCAAGAGCAGCCAGTGCTCTCAACCTCGGAGATATCTCCAGCCCCACATGCTCTCTTGAAATCAAGAGTTTTCCACTTCATCCCTCTGTTGTGAGTGGCTAGAAGGTTCCCTTGTCACATGTTCTGAATGTCTCCTCAAGCTGTGACAATCAAAATAGCAGTAGACATTCCCAGAGTCCCCTGTGGAGAAGAGGAGTTTCTCCCTCTGAGAACTACTACTACTCTATATGAAACGCTGTTTTCTTTTTTTGAGATTTTCCTTGTGGGTACAGTGTGTTAACCACCTCTTGCTGTTCGCATCTGTCGCTCTTGTCTAAAATGAGCTACGTTACAGTTTTGTCGCGTTTTTGGTAAATATAAGAAGCAAAGCCCATGTTCTGTGATAGCCTTCTTGGGTCCTGGATTTCAAAAACTGTTTGGTAGTATAATGAAATAAATAGAAGTAGCCAACATAAGTTGTACTAAAATTACATAGCCCAAAGAGGAATTTTAAATAAAATTTTAGACTCTTCTGCTGAACCAAATGTAGTGGCACTTGCCTTTTGTTCCAACACTTGGAGGGCATAGACAGACAGATCCCTATGAGTTCTACCCTCACCTGGCCTACTTTGGATGTTCCAGGCCATGCATGTTTCTAAATGTATAAGTAATAAAAAAATTCTCTACTGAGTTCAGTGTATTAAAAATGCAAGTTCTGTTACTTACATGTATTCATGTATAAATTCCCAGCTAAGGGCATCCTATTTGTTTTTGTTTTATTTCTATTACCAACTTATATAAGAATTTAGTATAGCTTGTAGGAATTTTTTTATAGCATAAAAATTAGAAAGTGTTCAATTGTGGGCTGTCTTACAAAGCTAATGAAGGTTTTTGGTTGTGTTTTGTCTTGTTTTGTTTTCCGAGACAGGGTTTTTCTGTGTAGCCTTGGCTGGCCTGGACTCATAGATTAGGCTGGCCTCGAACTCACAGAGATTGCCTGTCTCCACCTCCCAGAGTGCTGGGATAACAGGCTTGTGCCAAACCTGGCTTGTTTTTTTTCTTTAAGGTAAACTTTTAATAGCAATTAAATTGTTGAGGTTGTTTCTATTTACTTTTTCAAAACCATGACTTTTTGCTACTTGCCGTCTTATGAAGGGCAGCTCTAATACAGAGTCCGTTCGTGGTGGTGTTTCCAAATTGTGCAATTGTGAAATGAAAGGCAGAAGTTTCCTGAACTTGTCAAATTAAGTTTCTATGGTTCACGTCTTTCCTAAAATTCTCTTTAGAATGTAATACTATTTTCTGATTGTCTGACAGATCATTTCAGAAAACATGTGTCAATTCATGGCTCGGGCTGTTTGGTAGGAAATTACTAGAGCTCCCCGTCATTAATTAAAAGGCCATTTTGGAGGAATGCAGACAGAGAATAACAGCTCTGCTAGGTATATGAGATGATCCGACCCTTCAGACGAGTAATTGTGCAAAATGGTTATGCTGAGTTTTAACTACTGTAATTTTTATGTAGGCAGTTGCTTTCATGGTATTTATATATTTTAACAGTTTCAGTGGGAACCATAATATGCAGTGAGAAGTATACTTATTTTATATTTTATGGAGCAGTTTTCTGCTCTTGAATAATAAAGAATAGTTAGAACCATTTTCTAGGTATTGATTTAACTACGAAATATTTGAAGGCAACATCCCTTTATCCAAATGTTCAAAGTGAAATCTACTTCTATGAGACAAACTGAAATTGATGTGGGAAGAATAAATAGAGCATCATTTCTGTGACCTTCCTGTCAAAGACGCATAATCTAATGCAGTTGCAAAGAGTCATTGGCCAAACCCACAGTGAGAGAGCATCTGAAGGTCAGCTGACCTGAGGTCGTCAACACGGCCAAGGCCCTCATGTCTGAGAATGTCCATGGAGCAGTTCCGATTTGTGAAAATCCAAGAGATACGACAGCGCAGTGCAGTGCACAGAGCTGAGCTCGTCCTTTTCTTAGAATGGGTATTACTGGAAGGACTGATGGCACTTAAGAGGCGCCTGCAGTTTAGGTACTAAGAACACATTGCTATTTGTTCTGTTCCCATGGTGCCTTCTGCCTGTTAGGACAGTCTAAACCAGCGACTGATTGAGCCCCCGCCCCCCTTTTCTTTTTATCTTGAGGGGTGGTTTTTTGGGGACAGAATCTAACTATGTAGCTCTGGCTGTACTGGAACTCACTATATAGGCCAGGCTGGCCTCACACTCACACACAGAGATCCTCCTGCCTCTGCTTCCCGAGTGCTGGCATTGAAGGCAAGAGACACCACGCCCAGCCAGCAACTGACTTTAAATGTTGTAAGAAAAGCTTGTTCTGTACTTGGGTTTCTTCCTGTCTGAGCTTTTGAAGGGGAAGCTTCGGAAGGATTTAGACCCCAGAGTTCCTTGTGTCAGGTTCTGCTATTTATCACTTTGGGCCTTAGTTTCCCTATCTGTAAAATTAGGAGCACAGTGCTGCCTTTAATGCTGGAGACGTGGCTCAGCAGGTAAGAGCCGTGGCTGCTCTTCTGGACGGCCCAAGTTCGGTTCCTTGTGCCCACGCGATGGCTCACAACGGTAATTCCAGTCCCAGGGGCTCCAGTGCCCTCGCCCAGGCTCTGGGCTCCTGTGTGCACTTGGTATACATATATGCACAGAGGCTTACATACATACACATTAAAGCAAAATAGTGCCTTCCAACTTGTATGGGTTTGAGAGGTTTTTTCTTTTGAAGTGCTCTTGTAAGCAAGAAGGTAGATACTCATAGTATAAGAAAAGTTTTATATATATATACTATATATATGTATATATATTTAATTTATTTATTAGTATGTATACAATGCTCTGCCTGCATGTACACCTGCACACCAGAAGAGGGCATCAGATCACATTATAGATGGTTGTGAGTCACCATGTGATTGCTGGGCATTGAACTCAGGACCTTTGGAAGAACAGACAGTGCTCTTAACCTCTGAGCCATCTCTCCAGCCCAAAAAAGTTATATTTTTTTTATGCTGGGAGTCAACACACAGTGTTCCCAGTCTCAATTTCTAACTATGGTCCTAAGCCGATCTCCCCAAGGCGCCCACCTGTGTGACATATCTTAGCTGAAGGTCAGGTCTAGTCTCTAACACAAGCTTCTGACTCAAGCTTAGGTTGGAATCCTGGGAGAGGCTCTCAATCCACAGGGTAGAACCAGAGGGCGTCTCTCCAGGGGTGCAGAGCTGAGCATGGCTCTTGGTCTCTGCTTATATACTGTCCAGTAGGCGTCGTGGGGTCCTGGGCCTGTGTCTCGTTATCTTGAGTGAGTGATGTCACTGGGTTCTGGTTATCAGGTGCAGCCTTGGGTGTGGTGCGATCCTGACTAAGTGATTTTTACATGTCTAAAAGGCATTTTTTACTATGCTCATTACAAGTGCTATGTGTAATGCCTGTTGAGTTCTCCTTCTAGGCTTAACATTTGCATCTTTATGGATAAAGTACCTTATATTTACTCACTAATGTGCTAGTGAGAGCAGTATTTGTAATTTTGGATTATTTATTGTTGTTATAAAATGATCAATGTACTGATAGAAATATTTTCGTATGGAAATACAAAATAAACACGGTGTTACAGGAAAGTATGTTGTAATAAAGGTGGAGAGCGGGTGTTTTCTAGTTGGATAGTTATAGAGCTTAAAAACCACTGAGTATGTGTGTTTAGTTTAGTGTGATGTACGAGTTAAAAACTAAGGCTCTTCAGCCTGTGTCTGCTAGTGATAGCCTGGGCCCATTTGTTTTACTCTTAAGTTTTATCTCCCTGTAAGCAGTGGAGTCACAGGCTGCATCTACTGGTCCTAGGGGTCCAGGGAACGACAACAAATAACTCGTAATTAGGTAAGAGTTAAATAATAGCCAGGTTATAAAATTGTGGTCAAATTGTCAAGCTTTGAATTGTGACTCTCTTGTCTATTTTGACCTGGAGGGAGAAGATGCTGTCTCAGCCTTAGCTGCCGCCTGTAGAGTAGGGATAACTGTAGTGCTTACGCTGTGGGAAATAGGTAACCAACCAGTGGGGGTGCTGTAAAGTAGGACTTGCTTCCTGTCTCTGCATCCTTGCTGTCCATCAGCCTGCCCTATACAAATCAGTGAAAAGGAGAGGCAGAAAGGTATCCTCGCCTTACTTAGGAAGTCAGGAGAGACCCTGGCCCTTTCCACTGCTTTTTCCCCTCATTCCGAGTGAACCGAAGGCTGTCGTCAGCTGCCCAATGACTAGGTGTGAACCGAAGGCTGTCGTCAGCTGCCCAGTGACTAGGAGGGAAGACAGAAGGAGAAATGTCAGCCTAACAATTACCACGGTGTTTTCAGCATTTGCTAGTCTTTATTGCTGTGCTGTTCTCCTTTGCTCCTTGGTGCCCACTTAGATAGTCACTGAAGTTCACGTGCGCCCATGTGTGCGAGGGCCCCCAGAGGCCAGGAGGTGGCATGGGCTCCTCAGGTGCTGCAGGGACTGGTGCTTGTGAGCACCATTTGGGTTTTGGGTATAAACCCAGGTCCTTTGCAGAAGCAGTCAACACTCTTAACTGCTGAGCCATCTCTTCAACACCTTTGATGCCTTTTAAAAGTAGATTGTTTTGAGCTGATTTAATTGGCAAAGCACTTGCCCTGCAAATCTGGATTTTAATACCTATTAGGACAAAGTCTATGTGTTTTTGTTTCATACAGGGTAGAGTAAGAGTCAGCAAAGCTTTAACTCAGTAAGCTTCAAATGCAGGCTTCCTTCCTTTCTTTTTCTGGAAATAAAAATTAAAAATATACATGAATTGTTTCTATGGAGAAACTGATATTTTCCCCAATTTTAAACAGATACCCAGAATTAAGAAAACATGCTTTCCCTCCCCCAAAGTTGTGAATCGGTGAACTATTTTGGAGGCATGGCGCCATAGACCACAAGCTGCGTCTCTGCAGGCCCTCCTTCCAGACTCACACTCCTTGGCCAGGGCTAGACTCTGGCTTCCCTTTCAGTCTGGGTTTTTTTTTTAACCTACACAGCATTCTTAGTGTACTGTAAGTCTTTAGTTTATGTGTGAATGGGGGCTATTCAAGGCTTCCTGGGGCAGTGTTTAAAAAGCCACCATTCCCCTGGTGCTGCTGCTCGGGAGCCTCACTGAGCATGCCCAGAAGGAGGAGGCTGCACCCTCCTGCTGCCTCACTGAGCATGCCCAGAAGGAGGAGGCTGCACCCTCCTGCCTTTCCAGCTCTCAGCTCATCAGACCTGGAACCCAAAGACGGTTCAAGGCAGTGGGCAGGAAAATGAGCTGTTACCATTTTCTTGCACATCTCTTATCTGTAAAGTACTTTGCCCTAATTTTAAGCTCTTTTCCCTGTTGACTCTATATTTGAATTCTGTGGCGTTTGTTATCTCCCTACATTGGATGAAATGAACTACAGAGAGAGACAGATATCAGATTGGACCTCAGGTCTCTCACTTGGTGGTCACATACTTTTAGACAGGATACATTATTAATGTATTAAAGTTGAATGCCTTGTGTACCAGGCTTTGTTCTGAACACTGAAGATGCAGCTGTAGCAAAGTGCACAACACATTACAGACATGTAGCATGTCTGATGATACTAGCTGACACGAAGAAAAAGAAACTATTGCCATGAGTCGTAGTGTCCCTATCCACGGAGTAAGGATGATGGCCAGATGACGGCACATGTGACACTGCCGAATGAAGCAGTCTGCCTACTGGCATCTGCTAAGTGAGATTTCCTCCCTGCCTCTCCTGCTAGGGCAACTGTTGCTGTGTTCTGAGGGGTGAACTGGGGTAACCTGCAGCAAACAGGGCCCATCCTGCTCATTAACCAGCATATAAGTGAAACTCTAAGAAACTGAGTTGTGTTTTTCTATTGGCACATAGTTTGAAAGGTGGGCCTGTGATAATCCTTTTCCTTTACTGCCTCCATTGGTGGCCGTTTTAAGTGTCTACAAGGTCCTCCGGTTAATTAGGTGGTGACATTCAAGATAATGAGGGCTGATGGCTTTAACTTTGGCAGTCAGTCATAGGGTCTTTTCCTCTGGTGGGACTCCATGTGAGAGAGGCACACACACGATCTGCGTCCCATCATTCTTGTCACTTCTAATTCCCCTATGTCTTAGTCTCTTGTACCCTAAATTAGTGTTGACATTGAAAAAATTAATGAGATTTTCTCTAAAAATTTGCTCTTCTGAACCATAATATTGCAGTAATACTGTTCTGTCTTATTTTTCCAATACTTTTGAAAACACATTTTTCTTGCTAAAATCTGCTGCGTTTCTCATTGCTACACACCTCCTCCTAATTTGCCCTTGAGGTATTATCTGTTTCTCTGTAAATTATATCGCCATTTCCTCCACTTGCTGATTTTCACTGGCTTTCCCCATCTGCCATTGCCTGTGTCACATTTGGCTTTCTCCTCTGCTTAATATGTTATGTAAGTACTAACTCTAGGACCGTTGGCCTCTGTCTCCTGAGCTTGTTCGAGTACAGTTTGACAGTTTTGCACGGTTGGACTTCATTAGCTAAGAATGCTGATATTCTTAGCACTCAATATGCATTGCTTTATTGTAGCAGTTGTTATTAAAACTACCTACATAGGAGACTGAGTAAAGCCATTGAAAATGAGCGATGGAGTCTCTTGGAATTGATACTTTGAGTGAAGAAAAGCAGGAAGTACTTTGGAAACATGTTTGCCTGGTTTCTTCTGTGTACAGACCAGCTGTGTTGTGGGAGGGATCATGCCCAGCAGCTCCTAGCCGTGTCACTGTCTGTGTAGGGCAGTGGCGCTTGCACTCCGTCCAGCTTCTGTCTTCTTGGCCCTTTGCTTCCACGCTAAGTTGAGATTGTAAGATATGAGCATAGGGGGCCGATACATAACAATCTATAAGCTCACTGAAGTTTTCGGTGCCACCAAAGATTGCTTTCTAATTACTTAAATTCATCCATCAGTAGTTAAAAAGTTGAGTTATCGTATCTTTGTTGCTGTTGTTTTCTGACTGCACGTCTAATTTTAAGGTGGTGTGCCACATCTACCTGCAAAGGTGACACTTTTGACGTTGGTTTATAGTTAGCTATTTCAGTAACCTGCTGATGATGGTCAGTCCTCACTTGTACAAAGCCCCTGGCTGGGTTTCCTTTCCTACTCACTATTCTACTATCTTCCCCCCACCCCCACCCCCAGTGTCTGTCTTCTGCCACATGCCCATCAACCTAATTGCAGCCTCAGGAGAGCTTTGGTGAGACAGTCCTTGGCACTGTTGTCTCTTAGAGATTTAATTCAGGTGGGATGTGCATGTGGCCCTCAAGCCATGTCAGTGGCTGCTGTAACTTCCATGTTCTAAAGGCTGGTCACCTCAGGCCCTAAAATTGTCTCAAGTCTAGGACAATTTAGTCTTCGGGTAGAAGCAGCAGTAATAAAACAGTTTGGGTCATTTTGTCAATGGAAATTAACCTCTAGCTCTCCTGCTAATTTCATCAAAAATCTATGACATTCAGGCTGTTTTTAGTGATTCTCAAATTATAATACTTTATGACTTTTTATGAGTGTTAAAATTTTCTTTTGCAACTAATATTGTCATCAAATTGCTGTGTGTGTGTGTGTGTGTGTGTGTGTGTGTGTGTGAGTATGTGTGTGTCTGTGTCACTTCTTTGATACCACTTAACTTTGCCTCTATGTCTAAATCCTAGTTAATCAAAGCACTTAATACAGGTCTCAGGCAAGTGGTGGTGGCGCACACCTTTAGTCCCAGCACTTGAGAGGCAGAGGCAGGTGGATCTTTGTGAATTTGAGACCAGCCTGGTCTACAGAGTGAGTTCCAAGATAGCCAGGGCTATACAGAGAAACCCAGTCTTCGGAAAAAACACAAAAACAACAACAACAACAAACCGAACAAAAAACATGTCTCTGAGGAATCATCAAATATGGGCTATTTTATTCTATTTCTTCAAATGGGAAAACTTACTGCCTTTGAAAAATTCTGTTGTCTTTAAAATACAGGATTTGTTGAGGGTTTGTTTTGTTTTTCTCCAGACTTAAACAAACAAACAAACAAACAAAACCAAACAAAAACCGTAAGGCAACTAGGAAAATAAAACATTCATCTGTCAGTACTTGTTTCTACTTGGTATCATAGCCTTTCTATCATTGGAAATATATGTATATATATATTTGATATATATGATATATATATAAAAATATATATATATCAAATATACAGAATGATACAGGGACATAGGAATTCCGACCACAGATCTGAAAGGCTAACTTGCAACATCCTGCTTCTAGCTTTGGTCCCAGGACTTGTTTCTGTGCACTGCCTATTTTAAAATGAACTGGCACAATGTTGGTACATGCCTGCAATCCCAGCCACTGAGGCAGAAAGTCCAAAGCTATCCTGGGGTGCACAGTGAGACTCTGTCTCCAAAAGCAAACAACCAGGGCTTAGTAGGTGATGATCTAAATTTATTTATTTTTCTTTATTATAATTTATTCACATTAGATGGTCTGAATTTTCATCCCTAGGACTCAAATGGAGGGAAAAAATCATCCCCACAAGCTATTCACACACACACACACACACACACACACACACACACACACACACACACACGCAGGCATACACATGTACATGCACACATACATGTACACACAGACACACACCAAATAAATAAACAAATGTAAAGGCTCCTGAAGGTCCACATCTTCGGAATACAAACAATTCTCCTGCCTCTGCCTCCCAAGTGTACTTATAGGGGTGCGCTACCTCAGCTGGCTTATTCTCATTTAATTAAATTTACATTTCCAGGCCTTTCAATCTAACATATTACATTCTGTGATTTGAAAACTGTAGATGTAGTTTATTAGTTACTCACAAATTCAATTTAGTGAGTTTCAATCAGCAAACAAGCCAACAAAGTTCCCCAAAGATAGGAAAAGGTCAGAGCATCCCCAGGTCTCTAGTCAGCCTTGGGGCTCCAGGAGTGTCTGCAGTCTCTCTTTTAGCTGGGGACATAGTTGTACACATCATTAGGAGTCTGGTTAATCAACCTCACCCCACGGTTATTAGAACTGGGCATCCACCTTCTGTCTTTGTCTGGGTGGGCAGCTTATAGTAAAACATACTCTGTCTCTAGGTTTTAGCATTAGAGGGAGTTCCGCCCTGGGGCGATACATTGCCACCTAGTTTTTACAGAGAGGGGGCTTTGAGTGGACTTAATGATAATGATTTCTTCTGAGTGTAAGGTGTGTGTGTGTGTATGTGTGTGTGAGTGTGTGTGTGTGTGTGTATTCTTGTGTTCATGTAGAGGCACGAGGACACTTTTGGGTGCCATCCACCTTTTTTGTGTGTGTCGAGGGTTTTCACTGGCCTGGCCTGGAACTTGCCAGGTCGGCCAGGCTGTCTGGCCAGTAAGCCCCATGGACGAGTTTCAAGAGGCATTTCTCTCCTTCTACCGTGTGAACCCTGGTCGTCAGGCTTGACTGCAAGTGTCTTTACCTGTGAGCAATCTCAGCAGCCCAGAATTCTGAACTCTTAAACATAAATCTTAAAAAGATCTTACTGTGGGGCTGCTAAGATGGCTCCATGGTGCAGAGTGAGTATTGCTCTTGCAGAGGTCTTGAGCTTGGTTCCCAGACCCACGGCAGGCAATGTAGAGCTGCCTGTAATGCGGAGACTCCCAAGCTCTGGCCAGTGCAGGCACCTGCACACGCAGACATACATACACATAATTTAGAAGAATTAGCTTTCTTTAAGAAGAAAAAGGTTTGTTTGTTGTTTTTTTTTTTAAACATGCCCCACTTCTAGTACCTAGCCCTGCCCTCCACATTCTGTCCAAAGTGAGGGCAGGGCACCGATGTGACAGTGATGCCAAGCCGGTTCTTTGAAATGGAAACGAGACTGTGTATTCACTTCTCTGTAAGTAAGCCTTAGTACGTCCCTTGTGGGCCGTTTGTATCAGCAGTAACTTCGTTAACATGGTATTCAAATAACACAGCACGACAAGTTTGTTAAAATGCTTTGGGTTTTTACTGTGTGTGACTACCACTCTTAAAGGAGCTGTGATTTAGGAAGAAGGGCGCAGGACGTCAGAGTGGAATGGCTGTATTACCAGTCAGCCAGGTGGTGATACAGCCGTTCAGGGTCTTTTGGTCTATCTGCAGAGCCTCGTGGGTCAGCAGGGAGTTCTTCAAGTGTTGGGCTCTGTCAGCTGTAGTTTACCCCAGGGTTCAGCGCTGGGAAAGCTGAAGCAACAGCAAGTGTGTAAACCCCAATCCTGAAAACCTCAAGCAAGCCTCAGATAAGAGTCTGAGCTCTTTCAAGCCGGGCATGGCAGTACACGCCTTTAATCCCAGCACTCGGGGGCAGGCTGTGAGTTCGAGGCCAGCCTGGTCTACAAAGTGAGTCCAGGACAGCCAAGGCTACACAGAGAAACCCTGTCTTGAAAAAAACAAACAAACAAAAAAAATTTTTTTTTTGAGCCAAGGTTTCTCAACTCTTCTCTGTGTATGGCATCGCAGCTCCGACGCAGGCCTGGGTGTCAAGATTCCTTATAACTCTCAACTGAGGTCTGGGTCCCTAGGCCCTGAAGACTGGACAGCTTTCCGGTGACTGGAACCTAAAGGTTGTGGTTCCTCATTCTGTGCCCTGCCCCATTCCCTGCCCCTTTCGCCGTGTCCAGGGCTACTCAGCATCCAGTCCAGAGGGTAAAGCCAAGGGGGGAAGTCCAACTTCATGGTTCTTAGTGTTCCAGCTCTCTGGTCCAGAGGGGAGGGAGAAGCCCTTCCCTGACGTTTTCAGTGTTACAGCTCTTACGGGTGACAGCAGCCTGGTCTACTTCCTTCCTCCAGAGCATCCAGGCACCAGAGGAAGAAAGGAAACCTAGCCGGGCAGGCGCTCCAAAGGCCCAGACCCAGCAGTGAGTGCCCAGAGAGAGACATTCCTCTCCAAAGCAGCTTTTCACTTGTCACAGTCTTTTAGCTCAGACGCAGCAACTCGCAGATGGTAGTCAGTGAAACAGCTTGTGCCTGTTTATTCGGAGGGGTTAAGGGGTTATATGAACCTTGAGGGAGCGGGACAGGGCTCCAGGGTGGGTGCATGTGCTTGGTTGGGGCTGGGGTGCTGGCACTTCTCTGTTTGCATGGAGAAGAATTCCAGGTGCCAGGCTTCATGACTACTCCAAGAATTAAGGTAGGGTCGAGACTGTGAGCGGCGGCCATGCCGGCACAGAACAGGGAGCGAGCAACCCTTACTCCTGCCTAGCTCAAGAAAGATTTCTGGGGTTAGGACACATCTCAATCTTGCTCTAGCACCATGTCAGAGTTCCTGGTGGCACGGCCCACGTGCCTCACAGCAGGTTATGTCCTTTACATCTTTTTACCCTTCTGTAGTCTTGGCTCCCTGCCCTCTGTTGCCGTCTTCCCACCTCACTGGCTTTCTTCTTCAGCCGTCAACCAGCGGCTGCCTGACCCGTCCACATTTGGCCAACAGGACCGCTCTGCAGTTCTCACTTTCCTGTCTTCTGTTTCTGGTACTTCTCTGTTACCAGCCTGGCTTGTCTACTGAACTTAGCCAAGGAGAAGCCACACGGGGGGGTGGTGCTGAGATTGGAAAACCAGAGCAGCAGGCTGCATGGGGCAGCATCTCCCAGCTGACCCACTGTACCTGAGGAATCTGCGTATATAACCCCGGAAGTAATGGGACCCATCCCATCCATTTCTTTGGAGTAATCACAGCCTTGTCTCTTAGCACCAGTCATAGCCATAGAGCAGTGGTTCTCAACTCCCTGATTCTGTGGTGGCTCCCCAACCATAAAATTATTTTTGTTGCTACTTTATAACTAGTTTTACTACTGTTAGGAATTGTAGTGTAAGTATCTAATATGCAGGATGTGTGACGTGTGACCTTGGTGAAAGGGTCACTCAGCACTCCCCAAGGTGCACCAGTCATGGCAATACCTGTGCTAGGCCACCAGGGCAAATACTGGTGTGTGTGACCAGGGTTCGTACAGCACTTGTGCGATAGGGATGGTCAGCTGAAATCTTTTCCTAGTGTCCTCAAGGCATAAGAGGCTGGGCTGCTTGCAAGCCGGAATCCTGTTTCAATCTTGGCCTTCCCATTGCTAATTGACTAATGTGGTCAGTAATTGCTGAACTTTTCCAAGCCTCCATGCTAATTCCTCCTTTACAAAGGATGCTACCAGGCACTTCCTGGTGTGGTTTTTGTGAGGGAGCAGCTGGCGCTGGGCTCTTCAGCATGTTACAGCTGTCATCCGTGTCACTGTTCCTAACCTTTTCACTACTTGGTATGTTAAATGCTGGACTAGAAGTTTATAATAAGTAATCCAACGCCCTAAAACAAGCAGCCACTGGACTGGTGGGATGGCTCGGCTTGGGGTAACGGTCCTCTCTGCCAAACCTGATGTCCCGCCCCCTTGTGATCCATACAGTCACTATGTGATAATGGAAGAGAATTGACTCCCGCAGGTTGTTCTCTGCGTTCCACGTCCATGCATTTGACTTCCACAGACATAAGCACTCGTGCTCCACCCCTACACATAAACCAACAAACAAACAAATAAAAAGTATTTAAAAGCAAAGCGTGGGTGCCTTAGGCTTTCTATAGCTGTGATTAGACACTATGATCAAGAGCAAATTGGGGAAGAAAGGGCTTATTTGGTTTTGCACCTTGGAGTCCATCAGCCAGAACAGTCAAAGCAGGAGCCTGGAGGCAGCATCTGATGCAGTGTCCAACGGAGAGTGCTGCTGAATGGCTTGCTCAGCAGGCTTCCTTATAGCACCCAGGATCAGCAGCCTAAGGGTGGCCTGCCCACATCAATCATCAGGCTTGCCCATTGGCCAGTCTGGCAGGGCCATTTTTTCTATTGTGGCTGCCTCTTCACAAAACGACTGGAGCTTGTTTGTCAGGTTGATCGGAAACCAGCCAGCACAGTACAGTATGTTGTGAAAGGCAGCCACTGGCCTTAGTGTCTTTATACTGCATGATTGCAGTCCTCTGCTCCCACCATTAGTGCGCATATATTTCTTTTCTTTTTCTTTTTTTTTCCCCCCTTCTAGTTTTTCAAGACAGGGTTTCTCTGTGTAGCCCTGGCTGTCCTGGACTAACTTTGTAGACCAAGCTGGCCTCGAACTCACAGCGATCCACCTGCCTCTGCCTCTGGAGTGCTGGCATTAAAGGCGTGTGCCACCATGCCTGACCTTATTTCTTTATCTGCCTTGGAGACTTTTATTTGTGGGTGGAATGCATTTCTTCATATTAGTTACTAGTTCTTCCCAAGTCCCCTAAGCCCAGGAACTGCCAAGGTTTCACTTCCATGTATGTACGTATGTACGTATGTATGTATGTATATATGTGTATTTGTAGCTAGTTAGTTTTTTGAGACACAGTCTTGCTGTTTAGCCTACATGGGCCTTGAACTCACTATGGAGCCTGGGCTTGCAATAAATACTTAATCCTCCTGCTTGTTAGCTTTTCTAGTGTGGAGCTCTAGAGGCAGCGGCAGGTAGAACTCTGAGTTGGAAGCCAGCCATGTCTACATAGTGTGTTCCAGGACAGCCAGGTTCTGTAGAGAGACCCTGTCTCAGAAACAAAAGTCAGAATAGAATTTCTGATATGTACTACCACGCCTAGTTTTCCCCTCTTAGCTCTTTCTGTCATGTTTTTTTTCCCTTCTCTTCCTCCCAAACGCCTTCATCCACCAGTGTTTCCTGTTTCTGCCATCCCTTCCATGAAGGGGCCTGCAGCATCCACACCCCAGCGTTTCCAGCTCCACACTGGGCATCTCTATCTGGGAATTCTCCCTGCATTCAAAATTAACATGCCAGAAACCGAACTCATCAATTCCCTGTGAGGTTTATTTCCAGTCTCCACTAAGTAGAGCATCATTGCGTCTCGAATTCAGCCAGTGGTTTTCCTCCAGCCAGTGGCCCTACTGCCACCGCCACCTCCACGCTGCTGCCTGAGGCTTTCAGCTTTTCCTCCCTAATTGAAGCCTCGTTGTCTCTCCCCAGGCTGCTCGATGAGGCGCCTCCTTACTGGTCTTCCCTCTCATTTGCTCCGCACCCAACATGCCACCAACCAGGTCTTAGGCCCAGGGACCAGGTTTGGTCTTTAGCGCTAATTGCATCCCTCTCTCACTGACAAACTGTCCAGCTGCTTGCAGAAGTCCACACTACACCTGAGCCCCAAGGTGCCTCATCCTTTTGGCTGTCTGTTTCACTGGGCTTGTTTACGTGACTACCATGGCTAAAAGGATAGCCCCGCGGCTCCAGAACCTGCTCCCACTCGCTCTCCTCCTTCTTGTCACTGCTTCTCCTGCTCCTTCTTGTGAGCTTCTCCATTTCCTCGCTGTAACAATGGGGCCCCAGTCGCCCTGACTTCTCATTCTCCAGAACCTTGGCTACTGTCAGCCCAGGTAGTGAGGAGCACCTCCCCCAAGGAGCTGTCTCCGCGTACTGTTACCTGTTACTCTGCTGCCTCTGTTCTCTGCTCTTTATATTTCCAAGTATATTCTTTTTTTTTTTTTTTTTTTTGGTTTTTTGAGACAGGGTTTCTCTGTATTAGCCTTGGCTTTCCTGGACTCACTTTGTAGACCAGGCTGGCCTCGAACTCACAGCGATCCGCCTGCCTCTGCCTCCCGAGTGCTGGGATCAAAGGCGTGCGCCACCACGCCCGGCCGTTCCAAATATATTCTTAATGGCTGCTTTCTTATAGCTCCTATTTCTTTGTGTGGCCCTCCATCTAGACACATTTGTATTAAGACAGTTTAAGAGGATGCATTAAAAAAAAATGTCACAGCAGTGACTCGAGAGAGCTTGAGGTAGACGATTGGGTTAAGGAGGAGATGTGATGGTGCCTCAGACCCGAGCCAGCCCCCTAATGTGAGTGGCGGCTACCAGCGTCCCTCCGTAGGTAGGGCTGAGGTCAAAGTGCACGAGTGGAACTGGATTATAGCACGCAAGATTAGCAATGTCCATTAGAGCCCAAAGTTCTTATGCCCAGAAGCAGGAGTGAGTATTATCATATCAGCTTCTCCTGTGCTCTAATTAGGGGTGTTGGTGGAGTTAAAGAGGCTCCGGGAAACATTTAACTTACTCATCTGTTCATCTGCCCTCCAGGCTGCTAACTCCAGCCTTGTGTGATAGGGTGGGGGGGGTAAGGGGGTGGGGATAGGGATGGGGAAGGGGTGGGGGGAGGGGGTGGGGTGGGGTTAGAAACTCTGTTTTTTGGACCGTTCTCTTGTTTTGCCAGCTAGCCTATTACATACTCTTTCCCTCATCTTTCAGTGCCACATTCTAAAAGGGACAAAGGTTTTGATGAGCTAACACGGGGCAGGAATTCCATTGAGATCTACTACTAGGTGAGGTAGAAAACCACAGGATATCGTATTTATTAGAAGAGGAGGAAGACTTGTTGGGACATGGGAGAAAGAACATGTAAAAACTTGAGAAAAACGGGTTGCAAAACAACAAGAAGAGTGTAGCTTATGGAAAGCTTCCTGCCGTCTGCTGGCATGGCGTTCCACGCGTCACTCACTGTGCCCTTCCGTACAGTGACTAGAAAGTAGATGATGTTGCTCTTGTTTTATGGAACAGGTGATAAGCTCTGAGTTGTACAACTGGTGAATGTTAAAAAAAAAAAAAAAACCAAAAACCAAAAAACCCTTGTCAATCATAGGCTACCCACCTGGCCCTGGAACCTGCTGTTGTAGTTTGACTTAACAAAGTCAATTTATTACAAGGCAGGTTCAAGCTGTAGCAACCTCCGATATCAGCAAACTGTCACTGTGAAGGAGAGCTGGGAGTGCAGCATGGGGGCAGAGAGCTTGCTGAGCATGAGGAAAGCCACGGATTCCACCCTGGGACTACTAATAAAAATGGAGGAGTAGAAGTTAGGGCTTGGCCAGTGGGAGGACAGGAAGAAAAGGGAGCCATACTGTCAAGGCCACATTGAGAGTGTTACACACACCCTTAATCCCAGCACTTGGAGGCAGAGGCAAGCGAATCTCTGTTAGTTCAAGGCCAGCCTGGTCTACAGAGTGAGTTCCAGGACAGGCAGAGCTACACAGAGAAACCCTGACTCAAAAAAACTGAAACAAACAAACAAAACAAGAAACCCACATTGTATGCTCTAGCTGTCTTCTGAACCTGTTGCTTGTGCACACGATTCTGGCCTCCTTCAATTCTCTTTATTAAAAAAAAAAAAAAGAAAGAAAGGCCTCATTGTTGTCTCTGTAGAAATGTGAGCGTTGCTGTAGCCACCTTCTAGCTCCAGGTGTCCAGTCGTAGGGGAGTGTGCTAACCGCCTGCTCTCTCGTTAACAGGGGCCTTGTGTACGACAGCCGGCAGAACCTTCAGCTGCGAGGCCTGGTGGTGCTGCTCATTTCTAAAGCAGCAGGGCCCAGCACCGGGAGCTCCTCATCTCAGAGCTACGACGTGGTCAGTGGGATACACTCGTGGTAAGCCTTGCAGCGTTCCTCTCTAGAGTACGGGATCACTCTTCATCCCCGAGTCATTTCCTCACTCTCAGTCGGATAAAAGTATATATAATATGTTATAATTATATAATATACACTATAGGTTAATGCACGTGATGTATTACTAGGGCTGATATATACCTATTATCTGTTGGGCTGGGGTCCACGTGAGGAAAGTGTTCTGGAGGGAAGCGAGGGTGTGGAGGGCAGCAGGGACAGCCTGTGAGGGGAGGGGCTGAGGGACACAGCTCAGGAGGAAGGCTCCACTCCCTCTCCCTGCACAGGCTTCCACGGCAGGAGGAAAAGGCAGGGCAGACCTGAAGACTGACAATAAGAGATGGCGTCTCAGCAGGCCAAATGGCTTTCCATGACTAGACAAACAGATCAGCCTCTGTTCATGCTTCACCCTTGCTGCTGGACGTGACCAAAGGGTGACACAGCCCCTGCCACATTCTATAATATATATCTAATATACATAACATATAATTTATATGTGTATAAATACTATGATATATATTCTATAATGTATATATGCGTATAGACAGATAATTTATGTATGTGTAAAACATATGATGCAATATATATTTGTATAATATATAGTTAACATGTTGTATATTATATGTATGTATATGTACATATGTGTGTGTATGTGTGTATGTGTGTGTGTGTATATATATAATCAGCTTCTAAAAATAGAGTTTTGGGCCTTGAGGTGGCTCAGGAGTAAAAGTTCCTGTTGTTAAGCCTGATGGCCTAAGTTTTCTACTCAAGGACCTATGAGATGGAAGGAGAGAAACCACTCCGAGCTCCACACATGTGCTCTGTACGTGCGCTGGAGGCAGTATCATTGGGTGGACTCGTTCCTCCTTTCCACCTCAGCCTCTTTAGTAGAAGGACATACTGGGATCAGCTTGAAATCAATCTTGAGCTGCCTTTTATTTGCTGTACGTTGTTAGGTTGCTAACCGTTCTGAGTTACCATCTGATTTTCCTAGTGCTGCTGGAAGAGTTGTCACACCCACGTTCCTCTTGAGAAAACAAATCCCAAAACCCTGAGACATTTTCACACCTCACATACAACAGATGCGGCAGGTTCAGACTCTAGGTCACGTCTCTCCGATCTCATTGTCCACCCGCCTTTTCTTGTCCAAGCAGTTTCTTTCTCTTGTGCATTGGTCTAGATTAAGTTGGCATGTTCCCCCGAGATCCTCTTGTAAGAATGTCTTGAGAAGCTTGCAAATGGAAATCCACTTAGCTCCTCCCAACAGTGTCTGTTGGAAAACTTTGTAGGAAGCTCTGGAGCCAGCACAGCTCAGATTATGAGCGTAAATGCACCAAGGGTCATTGTGACCACCAGCAGCTCACTGGTAGTGCACAGCGAATGGGCCCCACGTCCCCGGGCTGTCAGGAGTCTCACCGATTTTCAGCTTCCTGACTTTGACCCTGCCCTGCCTGTCAGCTGTCTGTCCACTTGTCCATCCAGATAACTGTACACATGTGCATAAGATGCACCAGCTGCGCTCTGCTTCTCATGGCTGCTTAAAAGCGCCACACCATACCTACCAGAGTCATTCTCACGTTACAGAAGAGATAACATTCCAGAAGCTAAGATTTACCAAAAATCTCCTGGATAGGAGCTGTCAAAGTTGGACTGAAATCCCATTTTTATTCTAGATAGGTAGGGGTTCTATACCTCAGGGGCGCGGATCTGCATGTGGTACATGATGCTTCTGAGCTTTCCACGTTCTTATCACCCTCTCTGAGACAACTGTGTGCTTCATCCTTGCCATACGGAGTCTAAGCAGTGTGAGTAGAAATGTCTAAGGAAATAAGTGCACATCAGGCACATGGAAGTTTCTAGATAAAGCTGTGCGTAGGAACACATGCCTACAATCCCAACACCTGGAAGACTGAGGCCGGGAGATAACATTTGAGGCCTGACTGAGAGACAGAATGAGACCCTGTCTCAAAAAAGAAAAAAACAACAAACAGACAAAATCCAGAAGTCTTTTCAGGTCATTTAAATAAGTATTAAACTTCAACACGTGGAATCTCACTTATGCTTAGGAATAATCCTGACATAAATCAAACTTGCTCTAGTAATTCACCAGTTGCTGCACACTTGCTAATGTAAAGACTAATTTGGCACAGGAGTTTGAGAAGCCACCAATTTGTTTCTGTACCACTGAAGTCAATTTGTTTGTCTCCTGCCCCTTAATTATTCAAGTGTAACTTTTGCTGGGGGCTTGCATCTGTAATGCCACAGTGAATTATTTAACATTTGAGGGAAGTGCTGATTTGGGAGCCTTGCCATTTACCTCCAACCACAGGGATTCACACTGCTGGTGGGTTCTCTCTTTTTCTTGGCTTTGATGTCAGCTAATGGGACCTGAGTAAATTACCTACGGGACCCAAAGCAAGTTAGGTGATCTTTTTTGTTTGGCCTCGGGGTGTAACTGGTGCTGTGAATGTGTCCTCAGACTTATCACATAATAGCTAAGAGGGACAGAATTTAGGCTACAATGTAATAAGTGTACTTGAAGGAAAAAGCAGGAGACCTTCGTTTATAAAAATGTGCTAGAAACATCTATCCTTTGCCAACAAGATATCAGGTTTAGAGTTTTTTTTTTTTTTAATCAATATTAACTTTTAAAAACTTGATTGTAAGGCCAATAAGGATTATAACCAAGGCTGGAGATTGAGCTCAGTGGTTGAGCATGTGCCTTGGCATGATCTAGTCTTTGGGTTCAGTTTTTATTGCAAAATTTTTTTCTGCAAATATTTGTAATCATAATGAGAAAACTTGTAACTTCCCATTCTACTAATGATAGAATATTTGTGTTTTGTATACAAAAGGTGTTTTGTACCAATTACAATACACATTGTACTTAAATTGAGATTTTTGTAATGTAGCATGATTATTAAATTTAACGAAGTTCAAGTGCTTGTTGTTGCTGCTAGTATTGTTATGTAGGGAGTGTGGTCTCGCTGTGGTGTCCGGGGTAGCCTGAAGCTGGCTGTATAGCCCAGGATGTTTACTGAATTCGTGATCCTCCTGCCTCAGCCTCTTAAGTACTAAGAGTACAGGTGTGTACAAGAGTACAGCAGGCCTGGGTGAAGTTTTTCCTAGTGGTTCAGCTTTTCTCAGTTGTTTTTCAAGAACTGATATGATTCATTCTTTTGTAACTAGCAGTTTAGAACAAGCCACATGCTGTACATATGAGTGCACTAACTGAAACATGGAAAGCTAAAGCTGAGGCAAGAAGAGCCCAAGTTTAAGACCAACCTAGACTACATAGTGAGTTCAGAGTTAGCCCAAGCTATTTAAGGAGACCCTGTATCAAAAAACAGAACAGCCCTGCACAACTAAATATGCTTCCCTCCAAAACAGGTTTAACAAGCACATATTCTTTTCTTCTCTAGTACCCAGCTAGGCTGTTTCCCAGCTTCCCTTGCAGTCAGCCGGGTTGTATCTGTCTGAAATCTAGCTAATAGGTTTTCAGGAAAAGTGGTGTTTATATCAATAATGTAACCCCAGTAGTTAGAAGAAGTCCCCAAGTTAATATTTCCCTCAAATGTTAAATAATTCACATTATAGATAGAAACCTCGAAGTGCTACTTACTACTTCCTAGCCATAGAAACCCTTGCACCGTCAGCGATGCGTGTCAAGGAGATGCTCTTGGAGGCCCATTCAGGAAGATGCTGTGCTCTCTGCATCTCTGTTGGAAGAGCACCGACTTGCCAGTCAGTATCCATGCTAGCGCGATGAAGGAAGGTCTACTTTAAGTCACTTAAATGGATGCTTACTGTGAGCAGCGGCAGGTGTTGATGTAATACACCGTTCTGTTTGGGTCTGTGCTATATCACTGTTGTGTCATGCCCTTATCTTAAACACTTCTTAATCTTAATATCCTTACCCTTTGTGTTCCACGCCTCTAAGCCCTGCCTCCTCCCCCCCCACCCCACCCCCCACCCCGTTTCGGCAAGTGGCCTTTCCTTGCCATCCATTTCCACTCCCTTGTTTGTTTGGGGCCTTTGTTACTTCATTTCTAGATTTGAACAGAGGCTGCCTTCCTGGTCCCTGTCTCTGAATTCTTCCTCCTTCCAGTTTACCTTTCAGGTCTTACTAAGTTAAATACCCCAAAGTCCTGCTTCTGTCATTCATCAAACAGCTGTTAAGTACTTCCTATGTGTTGGGCACTGTACACTTTGTAGGCGATGTAACTGAATACTGTGGATTATTTGCCCTCAGTGAGATGGTTCGGGGGTGAAGGTCTTTTCCATGCAAGCCTGTGACCTGAACGTGTTCAGTCGCTTGAGCCCACATAAATATAGAAGGAAGGAACCAACTCCATGAAGTTGTACTCTGACCTCCACATGTGTGCCATGGTTTGTATGTACACATATCCGCAACAACAACAATAATAATAATATGACTTTTAAAATAAATGTCAGGTGGCGCTCGACCTCCTTTCACTCCAGCTCAAAGGACTGATGCCTCTTCTGGCCTTTACAGGCACCCATACTCGCATGCACAAACTCTCCCACTTCATCCTTTATACACACATAAACATAATTTAAAATAAATCATTTTTGAGAAGAATCAATTTTAATATTTTTCTTTTATTGCTGAGATTATAATACATAATTTCCCCCATTCCCTTTTTTCTCTCTCATATGCTCCTCCTTGTTCTCTTTAAAACTCGTGGCCTCTTTTTTTCATTAACTGTTGTTGCATGCATATATGTATATAACACACACACATATACACATACATACACACACACACACGTCTACATATTTCTAAATATAGCCTGCTTAGTCCATGCAGTGTTGTTTGTGTGCATGCTTTCAAGACTGATCACGAGCTACCATGGTATAACCAGCCGGTGTGCTCTTCCCTGGGGAAGACTATTTCTCCTGCTCTCCGCACTCCCCGAGTGCCTGCAGTTCTTGGTTCCTTTGTCGTTTTAGCATGTCTGTTGTCCTTCTGTTCAGCTTGTGTTTAGACAGTCATGCTGGTGAGACATTATGGTATAACTTCTGACATCACATTCTCACAGCAAACTCCCTGATCTGGAGTCTTTCCACCCGCTCTTCTGCAATGAGGATGCTCACACACCTGAGCCTTAGGTGTGGAGTTGTTTTGTAGATGTATCAGTTGGGACTGGGCTCCACGACACTCTTGTGGTTGGTTGTGGTTTTCTGTAATGGTCTCTGTCTGTTACAAAGAGAAGCTTCCTTGTTGAGGGGTGACGACTGTACGTATCTGTGAGTATAAAGAGAAATATTTAGAATGTAGTTATGGATTATGCCGGTTCAGTAAAGTGATGATTGTAGGTTCTCCTCCAAGATCCATGACTTTGCCAGGCCTGGGTAGTTGGGTAGGTTGAGAAGGATTCATTTGGTAATATTTTGTCTCTGATTGTGGAGATCATAATATAATTACATAATTTCCCAGCCCCAGCCCCACCTTCCAGACTTCAAACCCAGCATATCCTCTATGGAACTCACACCATACTGGCCAATGGCAGTCAAACCACCATAAGAATCTATCCAGTCACACGTTAAGAAGCTTAATCTGGACACAGTAGCATATACCTATGATCCTAGAATTCAAGAGGCCAAGGTGGGAGGATTGCTCAGGCTACCCAGCAAGATCCTGTCTCAAAATAACAAAAACAAACAAACAAACAAACAAAAAACCCTAACAAAATCAAAACATCCCCCACACTATGAGTGCTTATTGACTTATTGACAGTAATTTCAAGTAATTATGCTGGATAATTTAACTTAATATGGGCTTTTGTAAATGATTTCAAGACACCTCTGCTATTTTTCAGAGTGTTTTCAAGAAAGCGTGTGCAGTTTGATTACATTTTCCTATCAACAGTAGTCTACTTACAACAATAAAATGCACACACAAATCTAGCAGTATTACTAATTCATTACAAGCAGTACTTATTTTGTTCATTAACTTTTTATTGTTATTTTCAACTTACACAGCATGCACAGATACAGCAATTACATGTTGACTGAGATGGGAAGGCGCTTTATGTTCAGCGTTCTGTACATCAGACACCATTGCTTTGCCAGAGTGACTGGGGAAACACAATATAAGATCAGCCTCTTACAACACAAGTATAATTAACCAGCAAAAGTAGGTGGGCTAAGCTACTAATGTACTTAGCCTGAGCATTAGTTGATCATATATAAATAACATGGTATAGATTAGCCTGCCTGAACTATGTCACAGCAAAACTGAGCTGCATAAATGATTTTTTTTTTGGGTGCTAAAAATCTTTAAATCTTTCTTAAGGGAGGGTATGCTATGTCTTGACTAATAAGAGGCCAAAGTCAAAGGCAACATCCAGTGTCCAGCTCTGCATCTTAAGCATCACTGAATTCTTGATGCTTAAATACAACTATAGTGGTAGTTTACTTAAGACCATGTATAAACATAGAGAACAGAATCAAGGAGAAAGCTCACAGTGGTGATAACTGTGTTTGGGGAGATACATAAAATGCTCTATGCAGAAAACCTGAAATTACTTAAGGTGCATAATAATAACCCATGCTTGCCGTCAATCCTTGCGAAGATGAGGCAGGACGCAGGGTTAGCCTATGCAACATAGCCAGACTCCATCTCAAAAACAGTTTTGCTTTAGTGGAAGCCTGTATTTACTATTTTATGAGGTAATGCTCTCTCTGATCTGTTAGACTCAAACCCAGGGCACCTCTAGTAGGAAGTAGTGTGTTGTAAAAGGGGCATTTTGGGTTTTGTCTCAAATCAGTAGCTGAATAGTTATTTGACCTAAAGCAAGTCACATACAGCCTCTTATTCATCTATAAAGTAGGGACAATAATGAGTTTCAAAGCAGCAGCGCCACTAGCAAAAGCACATATCCAGCCAGGTTCAGTTAACCTGCAGTTCAGTCCTGCCGCCCTGCCCACCTCCACTCTGCTGAACAAATACAAATATGAATTAGTCTTTGTTCCATACAACCCGGAAGAAAAGGAGCCATGCACCTGGCAGTCTTCCTGACACTACCGGTGCACTTTCATGTGTAAGACCAGTTTCTCCAGCGTGGCTATTGGAGCTATCACTGGGGCTACCGTCTACCCATATCCATTGGCTGTGCCTTTGTTTAGCTAAAGATAAGCAGTCCTTACCATCTGCTGCAGATACGAGGGGAGAACCAGCTTGTACAGCAGGCTTAGAGCCCAGGGAACCTTCCTCATATATGCTCTTAGCCTTCCTTTTACCTCCTCATGACTGTAGCTGGGTGGTCCAGACAATAGACGCAGAGGGCACATGCTTAGAATGGTTCTCTCTAACCATGGCATCTCTACTCTGATATTGCTGGCATCCTACGTCCCACAGTTCTATTACGATGATTTCCCCCATTCCTACCCTTCTCAAATGTGAGTAGAATACATGTGTGTCTTCACCTGCACCTCCCTCCTTCCATACTCCCCAACAGCTCACCCTGCATCTCCCAGTAGCCCCAGAGTGGCACGAAGAAGGTGAAAGTGCCACCTAGAACATTTACTTGGTCCACCAAGAAAAGATGAATTTTAAAAATCTAACTTATCTACATGATGGCCTGCACTTGGCCAGAAAGGAAATGTCGGTGAGGGTCCAAATGCACTAATGGCCCAGGCCTGGAGGCCAGGATGAGTCAGACAGCAGCGGCAGAGTTAAGATGTGTCGAGTGAGCTGAGAGTAGAGTGCAGGAGACATGGAACACTTCTGGAAAGCCAAGGCACAAGTGTGCAGAAGTGGGCTTTTGAGCACCTCTGTGGGTTTTATTGAGCAGACAGAGATGGCAGGGTGGGCGTCATGTAGCGGGGCTCAGTCAGGAGAGCAGCGGACTGAGAACTGAGTGGCCGCAGTGCCAGAGAAGAGGGGTGACGCTGGAGCTGGGGCTGGCCACAGAGGGGCAGGGCGTTCTCAAGCTGCCGAGGACGTATGAGGCCCCTTCTCACCTCTGCTCCTCAATCTGAGACTTTTACAGATTAAACCGTAAAACCCTGGCTTAGTCAGAGCCAGAACCTAAGGACATTTCCTGTGGATTCCTAAAGCATTTCACACAGTTTTCTGGTGATTCATTCATGTGTGTGTTTCATCGCTGAAATCCCTTCTAGAGAAGGCCTGGCACTTTGTCCTTCACCGTGGGACAAACCTTTGAGATGCTCCCTTACTATCTAAACTAAACAAACAGTCGTTTGTTTACTCATTTTATCCCTGTACTGGATTTGTTCACTTGCTCATTGATTAATTGATTCAACCAACATCTGTTGAGCACTTGCTGTGTAATAAACATAGAAATATAATAAGCATTGCTGTAGCTCACAGGCGCAAAGATGTCTATAGGTCTGGTACTGTTCTATGTTCTTTATACATAGTAGCTGTTACTGCTCACAACCCTGGCTGGAAACACATCATTGTTCTTGCAAAGCAGACCGAGAGAAATGTAGTTGCTGGCTCAAGGTTACAGCAAAGCAATTGACCATACGACCCATGCTGTCTTCAACGCCATAGGCGGACTTTGGCTTGGGGACCCTACAGATGCTCCCTTACTCATCTGACATCCGTCCGTAGCACTGAGCTTCCGAGCTCAGCATGTTAAGTTGTATTCTGAAGGAAAGTTACCAACTTCTCCTGTGACCTCCGAAGCCCCAGCGTTATCATGAACATTCAGGTATCCTGTAGATTATTGTTGATTTATTGAGGCAAACTTTCCTTACAGAGTTGAATTTGGGTGATGGCAAAGGTGCGGAGTGCTACACAACTAAAGATAAAAATTCATGTTGCAGGCTATATCATTTCATTGCACTGATTTGTTCTTCATCTTTTGTGGAATACTGACTGACACCTGAATATTTTCTTTAACATAGAAACCATTTTTTTTTCCAGCTGCACTTCTGCCCTAAGCAGATGTTACGTCTAATGGATCCCTTCTGTAGACGGACATCAAAATGCACGTCATTTGACATTGGTCCTTAAAGGCTCATGGCCACACACTTTGTTATTACAAAATTTTGATAGCCCACTCACATTCATTGGGAACGCCATTTCAAGGCAGTGTTTTGATAATCCATACCTACAAGATTCGCTGCTATCCCGGGTAATTGTGTCCTGCAGGACTCGGAGCATCTATTACCTGACTGTAATTACCAACATATTCATCACAGATAGTGATGCAATGGGTTCTTAAAGGTTGCGCATAAGAGAACCAACAAACTGAGACGCAAAACAAGTTCCCACCCCCTTTTTTCCAAAGCTGTAGTTAATCACTTGAACACTCGCCAATATAGTTGAAAGCTGGCAGCCTTTTCTTTGCAGCAGGCTATGTAAAAGTGTTTATAATTTACAGCTTATTATGCCATGCAAATGACTGTGTTCCAGTGAAGGAAAGCGAGCAAATATGGCTGGGAAATTACTTAGCTCCTCGTTGTTAGTTGTTTTCTGGCAACAGGCAAAGGATACTTTCCACTTAAAATGCATTTTTGTATTTAATTTTGTCATTCAGTTAAAAACTTCCAGTGTGTTGTGGGGGGGGGGCAGGGGACGACACTTACTTTTTAACACTTTTTATAGGTAGGCCAGAACAGTTTTAATTTAACGAAAACAATAAGCTTGAAAAACCAAAGTTATCAGGGAATTGAAATGAACTAGTTCTAAATTGTTAGGGTTTAATTCAGTTTATGGCTTCATTCCCCCGATACACACACACACACACACACACACACACACACACACACACACACACACACACACGTTTATATATTTGAGGTGAGAGAGGTATGTGCGAGTGGAGTTGAGATTACAACTTGCAGAGGCTGCCTCTCTCCTTCCCCATTTGGGTCCAGAGGCTGAACTGGTGTCAGTCTGGCCATACCCTCTTTACCATGGAGTCATCTCTCTGGCCCTTATGCTGATGAGCTTGATTTTTTTTTTAAATTTATTTTTACTTTTGACATACCTGCAGTGCTTAGTAAATGACTTGATATTTTCAGAGGTGCCTTGTATGATCTCTGTTTTCTCTTGTCTGCAGCACTTTGGCTGAAAATTAATCTTTCTTAAAAATAGTTTATGGGAAGGGGGTTGTACCTTGGGTTCTGCTTTCTATCTCATGTATGTACCATCAGGTCTTTGCTTTGCATTTTCTGACTTTATGGATTCTTCTGGGTCCTAAAGCCAGGGAGCACCGTTCCCTGTGGGTACCACTCCCTCTGTTCCTGATGCTCAGGCTGAGCACAGCCTAGCAGAAGAGGAGATAAGGCTGGCCTTTTGGTATCCACTATGGATGGCTCTGTGAGGAAGAAAGTTCTTGAAGAGACAAGTGAAAACACAGGAACTGATATCTAAAAGCCTGTCTGTATCCTTTTCCTACCAATTCTTCAAACTGAGGCTCTGTCCATTTAGTTTACACTTTTATGAAGGTGAAAGGAGGAAATGTTACCTTAACTATTTAAAACATGTTCTAATTTTTCTGTTTTCTGATTTGCTTAGAATCTTTCGTTTTTGTTTTACTACATTTTATTTCTTGTCTCTATCTCCATATATTAAAATCATTTTTTTGTTTGTTTGTTTTTTAAAAGCTAGAATCTTTGTGACTTTGGTCAGTTAATAATTGAATGGGGAGCCGGGCGTGGTAGCGCATGCCTTTAATCCCAGCACTTGGGAGGCAGAGGCAGGTGGATCACTGTGAGTTTGAGGCCAGCCTGGTCTACAAAGTGAGTCCAGGACAGCCAAGGCTACACAGAGAAACTCTGTCTCAAAAAACCAAAAAATTAAAATAATAATAATAATAATAATAATAATAATAATAATTATTATTATTATTATTATTATTATTATTATTATTATTATTGAATGGGGTTCCCCCCATATTACAGATCGTATTCAAACAAGAATTTTTGTAACCCACATTTTTGAAAAGTAATAAATTATTATCTCAGTGAAATTAGGATGTTTATGTTAGTATCAAGGCATTGCCATTTTTATCATTATTATTCTCTTCAAAGAACTTTTTGGCATAGAAAGTTTTATAACCACACAGGAAATTTTCTTTGTTTTATGTTTATCTTAAGATGAGCATTACAACAACTTTAAAGTCATATTGAGTTTTAAGGTTGTGTTTTCTTGCTTCTGCTTCATGGTAAGCTGCCCGCACTTTGAGGCGGGGAAGATGGACTGCGCGCTCTGTCCCTCACTGCCTCATCTGGCTTAAAGAGCTGCTGATGTGGATGTGGTGCTGGATACCGGAGCTCAAGGCCAGCTTGCTCTACATAGTGAGTTCTGGGCTAGCCAAGGATACATTGTGAGACCTTATCTTAAACTGCAAAGTGAGTCCAGGACAGCCAAGGCTACACAGAGAAACCCTGTCTCCAAAAAAACCAGAAACAATAATAGTATATATATTTTAAGGCCTTGAAGTGGGTAGTGCTCTCTTGAGTAGCGTTGGTGAGAAGACTGTGCCAGCGAACCACAGTTGGTCTCTACCAGCCCCGCCCAGCCCCCCGCCCAGCCCCCGCCCAGCCCCCGCCCAGTCGCTGCTTACTGTGATTTCTTTGGCTTCTCTTCAGCTCCTTTGTTGCATGGAAGGCTGGGCATATGGACAGGCAGGGCTGCAGTTCTAGCACTGAGGCAGGAGGATTGGCACAATCCTAAGGCTAGCCTGGGGTACAGAGTGATGCCCTGCCTCTCTTACAAGTAAGCAGCCTGTTTACCAGCATTTATGTAACAGTAATAACTTGACTTTCCATCTTATTAGATATACTTATAACTGCCACTCTGGGCATCTGATGACCTTGAGATCATCACTGTTGCTTGCTTATTAATGAGTATAAATTAAAGAAAATGGAAATTTTGTTCATAGGGATACCTTTTCCCAGCAGTGAGTGGCTCTCCTTGGACATTTGAAAAGAGGAAGTTCCCTCAGCTCCGAGAAGAACTCTTTCCTTACTGTGAGAAGTCCTTAGAGATGCCCTGCGTAGTGCTCAACCCAGAGTTGAAACGCAAGTGCTCACACTTAGTTTCCCTAAGAAACAGAGGCTGTTGCTGCGTGCCATTTTAAAGCAATGAACACTTACTTGTCTTCACCTCGGTCTGATCAAAGGTTACTGTTTTGTTGTTGTTGTTGTTTTTTAAACAAAACAAGCTCTTTGCGTTCGTTTATTTTCTGTGTGTATCTCTGGGTAAGTGTGGAGGTCAGAGAACACAGTGTGAGTTGGTTTTCTCCTTCCATTTTGTGGGCTCCCAAAAGCAAGCAGCCAGCACCTTTACTATTTGCCACCTCTGCACCTCCAAGGCTCAAAAATTCTAAGTGTGATTTTTATGCATTTGTTTTGCACTTTCATAAAATTTAAAACTATTCATATATTAGTTGAACTATTATAAGAGACTCAAGAGACTGTCTGTGTGTCATAGACCAGAGTCCTAGACACAGCTGTGCTAGATCTGCCAACACTTGGTTTTTGTATGTTTACTTGGCAACTTTTTAAAACAGGGTCTACCTATGCAGCCCAGATTGGCTTCAGATTCAACAATCCTCCTGCCCCCACCGCTCAAGTACTGCCGATTACAGACATGTCTTAACCATTCCTGGCTCTGGGGTTTTTTTTGTTGTTGTTGTTTTGTTTTGTTTTTAAACTTTGTGAGTTTTTTTTAATCATTTTTCCTTTGAGGTTTTATTTGTTTTTATGTATATTTGCATGTTTACCTGAATGTATGTCTGAGCACCATGTATGTATGCAGTGCCCACACAAGTCAGATGAGGACATTGGATTCCCTGCGCCTGGAGTTACAGACAGTTGTTAGCTGTCGTGTGGGTGCTGGGAATTGACCCTGCTGACTGTTCTGGAGGAGCAACCAGTACCCTTAATCCATGAGCTGTCTCTCCAGGTCCAGCCTTTTTTTTTTTTTTTAAAGATTTATTCTTATTTTATATGTATGTGTGTATGTACAGTGTGCATGCCTGGTGCTCAAGGAGGCAAAGAAGAGGGTGTTGGCTCTCCTGGACCTGTGTCACCATGGTTATGAGCTGCCCAGTCTGCATCCTGGGGAATGACTCACACTCTGTCCAGATCCGCTTTTAACTGCTGAGCCGTCCGCGCTAGCACAGTGGTTCTCAACCTGTGGGGCCCAACGCCTTTGGGGGGTTGAATAATCCTTTCACAGGAGTCACACACATATCAGATAATCCTGCATATCAGATATTTACATTATGGTTCACAACAGTAGCAAAATTACACTTATGAAGTTGCAACAAAAAAATAATTTTATGGTCTGGGGTCACCACAGCATGAGGAACTGTATTAAGGGGCATTGGGAAGGCTGGGAACCACCTGTTTGGTGCCGGAGTCTTTTTATCACCTGAACTTTATTAGGTACCAGATTTAAAAAAAAAAAAATTAAGTCAATTGTTCTTTATCACCTGAAAATTGATTGTCTTTTATAGATATTTTGAGACCTGGCACATAGATACACAACAGCAGAAGAATTAAGCGGCTCTGCTACATGCAAGTTACAGCTTTGTCTGCTGAAGGCCAAGACAAGGGTTCTTATCTCATTTGCCAGAGTAAAGATTAAGAAAAACAACCAGAGTTCAAATTTAGTCCTGGGAAATTACTCAGTATGATCTACACGCATAACACTAGTGGATTATGCATTTATCTACTCTAAAATTTGATTGCTCATCTGTGTGCCTGGCCAGGACATGTTCTTCATTAAAGACACAAATGAACAACTGATCTGAACTGTCCTGCAGCTTTCTGTCTGGTGAAGTCCACACAACCAACTTTAAGGCTGGTATTCCCCCGCCCCCCAGCCCCAGCTTGTATCGTGATTCCTTAAAATTGTATATTCTGATATCTAGAGGAAAGTCTGTCCGTTGGAGTCAGGCCCCATCCTGTGGGCATATGCGTCTGTGCTGGCAGTTACTGCGGTCTCAATTTTAAGTCTTTGTTCTCTGTCCAGTTCCCTTTACTGATCTGGCCTCGTGCGTTTCCTCACGCAGCTATGGCTCCTTTTGCCCTGGACTTGTACTGAATTCTAGAGTCTGTCCCAGGTCTGACACATGACAGACACTCGTAAGTGCTCATGAAGTGCGAACTGTGAACCATCACTGCTATATTGTCATCTACCAATGAGTCGTGAGTCTGACAGTGTCTGCTGTCTTTGTGCCGCTATGAATTTTAACGTTTCATCAACCGTGCATTAGAAATCCCTTTGCAATCACTTCTGCACTTGTTTGCTCAGCCAGTGTCTCAGACACCATTCAACAGTTACCTGGTGATTTGACAAACCCAGTAAGAAGTATTTTTAGTGGTATCCATTTAAAAATGTGCAACTTCTGCAAGATTTGACCAGGTCTTTGTAGTTGTAAGAGCTTTGTCTTCTCATTATAATTTATTAAATATCAATAAATGTGGGCATAGGCTTGTCAGAAAGCAGAGAAACCTGGTGATCTTGAGGAAATAAATATAGCACTGAGTGCATAACCAAATTGTACACAAAGGCAGTAAGAAATGTTTAAAAATGACTTGATGAAAATGAGGCATTTCAAACTATAGGTTGGTGCTTCACCATTAACTTTAATTTTGTGACTTTTGTCAGTTGATGTCACAACCTTAGTATTATTTTTAAAATAGATTTTTAGGGTTATTTAATTAAGTAATGTGGTGTTTGCTCATTTCAGACGGTGTGCCTTTGTTCCCATCCAAGCCATGCTGGCAGGACATTGCTTTTCTTTTCCCTTTTGTTAATATTCAGTGTTAGATAATGGTTTCACAAATAATAGATTCCAAGGACCTTTGATCTACCATTACTGTAAAATAAAATGCAACTTAATTTTTTTTCTGGGCATAATGGTTTTAACCTTGTGTCCTAATTTGACTGTGCTTGTGGGGGCAGATCTTTAAATGAGACACAAATGAAGGAAAAATTGCTAATGCTGCCACTGTATATCTAATGAGCACTGTGTAATAAACCATAACCTCTTCGACATTTCTCTGGAAGGCAGCGTGATTATTTTGGATGGCTAGCCCTTTGTGGATGGCTCATTACCGTCTGGCATAATATGTATTGATAGAGACTGTAATTGTCAACTCCTATTTGACATGCTGCCTCTAATAAATATGGCTTGCATCGCCGGAGCCCACTAATGGTTATATGGGCAACTGTAATTAAAGAAAAAATTGTTTTAGGTTAATAATACATATGTATATTTAAAAACTAAAATCTGCCTGTGCTGCCCTCCCCTAGCTTCTTTTCTTAAAGTATCTGAAGGATTAGAGTTCTTTTATTAGTATAGAGGCCAACATATGACAAGGTGTGTGCGTGCAGGGGTGTGGCGTGGGAAGGAAGGGAGGAAAGAGCCTCTCCTGGTAAGGAAATGACTGTTGAGTAGCTTGTGTGTAATAGGCGTGGCCCTGTTCCCTGCACCTGGCTTGCTCTGTGTGTGTGTGTGTGTGTGTGTCTGTGTCTGTGTGTGTGTGTGTGTGTCTGTGTGTGTGTGTGTCTGTGTCTGTGTGTGTGTGTGTGTGTATGTGTGTGTGTGTGTGTGTAAGAGCCGTGGCCCTGTTCCCTGCACCTGGCTTGCTCTGTGTGTGTGTGTGTGTGTGTGTGTGTGTGTCTCTGTGTGTGTGTGTGTCTGTGTGTCTGTGTGTGTGTGTGTAATAGGCGTGGCCCTGTTCCCTGCACCTGGCTTGCTCTGTGTGTGTGTGTGTGTGTGTCTGTGTGTCTGTGTGTGTGTGTGTGTGTGTCTGTGTGTGTGTGTGTCTGTGTCTGTGTGTGTGTGTGTGTGTGTGTATGTGTGTGTGTGTAAGAGCCGTGGCCCTGTTCCCTGCACCTGGCTTGCTCTGTGTGTGTGTGTGTGTGTGTGTGTGTGTGTGTGTCTGCGTGTGTGTGTGTCTGTGTGTGTCTGTGTGTGTGTGTAATAGCCGTGGCCCTGTTCCCTGCACCTGGCTTGCTCTGTGTGTGTGTGTGTGTGTGTGTGTGTGTGTGTGTGTGTCTGCGTGTGTGTGTGTCTGTGTGTGTCTGTGTGTGTGTGTAATAGCCGTGGCCCTGTTCCCTGCACCTGGCTTGCTCTGTGTGTGTGTGTGTGTGTGTGTGTGTGTGTGTGTGTGTGTGTCTGTGTGTGTGTCTGTGTGTGTCTGTGTGTGTGTGTAAGAGCCGTGGCCCTGGTCCTTGCACCTGGCTTACAGTATATGTAAGAGCCCTGGCCCTGATCCCTGCACCTGGGTACAGTGTGTAAGAGCCCTGATCCTGGTCCCTGCACCTGGGTACAGTGTGTAAGAGCCCTGGTCCTGGTCCCTGCACTTGGGTACAGTGTGTAAGAGCCCTGATCCTGGTCCCTGCACCTGGGTACAGTGTGTAAGAGCCCTGATCCTGGTCCCTGCACCTGGGTACAGTGTGTAAGAGCCCTGGTCCTGGTCCCTGCACTTGGGTACAGTGTGTAAGAGCCCTGGCCCTGGTCTCTGCACCTGGGTACAGTGTGTAAGAGCCCTGGCCCTGGTCCCTGCACCTGGGTACAGTGTGTAAGAGCTCTGATCCTGGTCCCTGCACCTGGGTACAGTGTGTAAGAGCTCTGATCCTGGTCCCTGCACCTGGGTACAGTGTGTAAGAGCCCTGATCCTGGTCTCTGCACCTGGGTACAGTGTGTAAGAGCTCTGATCCTGGTCCCTGCACCTGGGTACAGTGTGTAAGAGCCCTGGCCCTGGTCCCTGTACCTGGGTACAGTGTGTAAGAGCCCTGGTCCTGGTCCCTGCACTTGGGTACAGTGTGTAAGAGCCCTGGCCCTGGTCCCTGTACCTGGGTACAGTGTGTAAGAGCCCTGGCCCTGGTCTCTGCACCTGGGTACAGTGTGTAAGAGCCCTGGCCCTGGTCCCTGCACCTGGGTACAGTGTGTAAGAGCCCTGGTCCTGGTCCCTGCACCTGGGTACAGTGTATAAGAGCCCTGGCCTTGATCCCTGCACCTGGGTACAGTGTGTAAGAGCCCTGGCCCTGGTCCCTGCACCTGGGTACAGTGTGTAAGAGCCCTGGCCCTGGTCCCTGCACCTGGGTACAGTATGTAAGAGCCCTGATCCTGGTCTCTGCACCTGGGTACAGTGTGTAAGAGCCCTGATCCTGGTCCCTGCACCTGGGTACAGTGTGTAAGAGCCCTGGCCCTGGTCCCTGTACCTGGGTACAGTGTGTAAGAGCCCTGGTCCTGGTCCCTATACCTGCTCCCTGCACCTGGGTCCTCTGAGGCTGAAGGCTTACATTTTTTGATGCTCAGTTGCTGACCTTTCTCATGGTTTCCTTTTTAAGCTTTACTTTTTAAAAACTTTGTTTTCATTTTGTTAGAAGAATTTTATATTATTTGAGAAGAGAACTGAAAGGCTATATGGCAAGTCAAATCACAATGAAATATGGATCATGTGGCTATCAAAAGCCCGTAGAAGATTTTATACACTATTTGGAGGATGGAAAGTGTTAAGCCCAAGATTAGAATTGGATGCTTCATTTTAGAAAACACTGAAGTCTAGTTAATTGTAATTGCTTAAAAACAATACAAGTTTCATGAGAATAACAAATATTTCTACTGTCTCCTGGGTAATTATATGTTTTAATTTTCTGGACAAGGAAGTGTTTTCTCAGCTTACGTACTATAATTCAGAATTCTTATGAAGTAGAACGCCCAGTTAGCCTGTACAGGGAGAACGTAAGCACCCGTTTACACTTCTTGCAGAAGACCTGGAATATCATGTGACAAATGAGGCAGGGCTCGTGTCTCCTCCTAGTACTATCAAGGATGACACAATTTTCAAGCTAAGAAAATGGAGGCCCTGGGAGGTGAAAAGAAATAGTTGTGGAGGGAACATTGCTATTCATTCACCTGTGGTTTGAACCCTGGTCCTGCCCACATTTGTTGGTGTTTCTGAGTCCCTGGGTGCACAGTGGTACAGGGCGCTCGTATTGACACCTTTCAGAGCTGTTGTCACATGGAAAGGTATAGATGAAGTCCGCAATCTGGGCAGGAAATCAACAAGTATTAATTTTCTTTTCTTTGCCCATTGATTCTCTCTTCTTCCTCTACCCACACAGACAACCACACTTCTAGGATAAGGGATCTTGTCTATGAGGTGGACCTGCAGTGTGGATGGGCAATGCCAGCCAGGACATGTCATCAGCCAGGCTCCTCTAATTGTCCTGTGTGGACTAACTCGCTCAATCTCAGCCGTCCTAAGAGATAGGAGCTGTCAAGGGGGTGGGGGGAGGGCTTGCTCAAAGTGACATAGTGGGGCTAGTAAGACTAACCCAAGTAGTCTTACTCCAGGGCCCAAACTCTTAGCCATTTAGCTAAACTCCCTCTGCTCAGCATCTCTTTTCATGTTTTCAGGACAGAGGAGAAAAAGCAGGTCTGCCAGGACTTAAAGCACCTGGGTCTTTAGAGTGAGTAGGGAGCAGTGGGAGGTGCCTGGCAAACCCCGTGAAGAGAGTATGGACTGGGCCTTAGGCTCCAGGACAAGGAGGACCAGATGGTTCTTACACTAAATGGCTGAACATGTCTGTGGGAACTGCATTCCTTCCTTCCTTCAGCTGGCTGTTCCTTAGCGTGTACGCTCTGCTCTCCTCTGTTCTGGAAACCTCCCTGATCTCCACACTAAGCTCTCTCTTCTGGGCTTCCATAGCATACTATACAAACATGAGTGGTCATGCTGGGGCTAGTTCCTATGTATTGAGCACAGATCAGGTGGCAGGGCGGTATACTGAAAGTACTTTGTTTCCCAGCAGCCCCACAAGGCAGGGTCAGCGGTGGTGGTAGCCCTCTATATGGGTAGAGACAGTGAAGCCTGGAGATGGTAAGGAATTTGGCTGAGATCTGCATAGCCAGGAAATAGCAGATCTGAGGTTTAAGCCAGATATTTTTACACTAAACACATGCCTTCAATAACGTTTATTCATCAAAGTCTATTTGTATTTATGCATGTGTCTTTCTTATAAGGCAATAGCTCCTTAGTAACTGTACTGTATCTCACTCATGGTTGTGTAAAACCCTGTCAAAACTGTGCTTTAAGAGAAGAGACAGGATACTTATCAGAATGTGCTTGTTTCCACTAAATATACTTGGATTTTAAATATGCTTTGTTACAGGTTAATTTTAATATAACTTTGGATAGGATATTTATTAGCAGACTACAAAGCTCACACTTAGTTGTTAGTAGGTGTTATGTTCTGCTGAACTGTGTCCCTCAAGTCCTAACCCTGGCTGCGATTGAGTTTGGAGACAAAACTCTCAGGGAACCCGTTAAGATTAAGTGAGGTCGAAGGACTGGTGTCCTTTCTAAGAAGAGAAACAAAGAACTCTTTCTTGCATGCACAAGAAAGACGGGAGAGACTCATTGAGAGTGGGGCAATCTGTAAAGCAGAGAGCCCTTGCCAGATGCTGAATCCCGTGGCTCCTTGATTGTGAACTTCTAGCCTCTAGGACTAGGAGACAGTGGGCAGCCTGACCTTGGCTTGGCTTTGTTAGTTTGTTATTGCTGTTGGCCGCCGAGGCAGCTTAATGTGGTAGGTTAGGTTGGTCTGGGTCTTCGTGCGTTGTCTTATGTAGTGTTACTATTTCCAAAAGGGGTTTATTTTGCTTACACTCCTCCTCATCACTGTTCATCATCTGAGGAAGGCAGGACAAGAAACAAGAGGCAGGAGCTGAGGCAGAGGCCGTGGAGGAGTGCAGCCGGCTGCCTTGCTCCTCAGGCTTGCCCAGCCACCTTTCTTAACAGAACCCAGGACCACCAGCCCAGGGTGGCATTGCCCACAGCAAGTTGGCCCTTCGCACATCAATTACTAATTAAGAAAATCCCCTCCCGGCTGCCTCCAGCCACATCTTGTGTAGGCCGTTGCCCAGTTGATGTTCCCTCCCCTCAGATGACTCGAGCCGGCACTCTATAGAATTTAAATCAGTGTTATTTGCCGAGAGGCTCACAATTGACTGTTGCGTGTTCAGGGTCTGGCTGCGGGAGGTACTGTAACTTGAGATATGCTAGTACAGATGAAAGTGCTTGTCTAGCATGGGGCAAGGCCCTAGGCTCACTCACTGCAGCTGAGGAGACCAGGAAGGGGAGAGAAAGAGAAGGAGAACCACACAAACTGTAGAGACCCAGAACAATGGAATTGCTTGTGTGACCTGAAGAGCTGCCCAGCATCCTGCCCTTTAGTCACTGTGGGCGCCACAGCTGCCCCAACCTCTCCTCTCAGGACTCCCAGCTTAGACATTTTCTGTGGTCAATAAAGGGCAATTCAACTAGGGACCACCCAAAGCTGAACAGGTACATTTTTTAAAAATATTTTTTCCCTTGAATATTTTTTTTTAAAGTCAGGTCTCGTGTATTCCAGCTGTTGGAGCTCGCTGTGTAGCATAGCATGTCCTTGTGCTCTGGGTGCTAGGACCACCAAGCCCACTCTGTGTGATGGGGGGAATTAAACATGTGCTAGAAAGCCGCATTTCTCACTTGAGAGCGCTTTTCTTCAGAATGAGGATGAAGACAGAGGGCTACGTTAGCCTCATTTCTTTCTTTACTCTTCTCAAGCTGAATTAACTCTATAAGGCTGCTCTGATTATTAAGTAGGCCTCTGTTTAAAGGCCACGGTAGGGCACTTGCATCTAGACAAAAAGTGTACGATGAAATTAGGTAGTAAACCGACTTGACATTCTGATAATTAACTGGCTGTGAGTATTCTTCTGTGGGCTCCGAAGGCAGCTGTCAACTCGCACGTCTTTAGCGTAGGTACTCTTACTAAGCAAAAGAGAGACTAAGAAGCATGTGCGTCGACGTGTGTCGCTGCATGCAGAGGACTTGTGGCAGACAGTAGCAACTCCGTCATTTCCTTCTCTTTAACTTACCCAGATCATGTGGGGCTGTGACCAGAAAAGGAGCTGCCCCAGCCTTTCCTTCCCTTGTCTTCTCTTTGCTTTTTCCTTCTTGGCTCTGAGAAGAGATTACACACGCATCCCTTAAACATCGAAGACATATTTACTTCTAGTTGTATAAATCAATACAAAATTAGTAGAACGTAACAGCATTTTCGAAGCAGTGTTCATCAACACTGCAGAAATCTGTAGAGCTGAAATGATTCGGACTTGATTGCACCCAGACCCGTGCTCCACCCACTCCTCAGTTTCAGTCTGCAGCTGCCACTGTGTTCAAAGCCCATGGCGGCTGCCAGCCCTGTGCCTTGCCTGGCGGGACAGTGAGCTCTGTTAGGACTGGCAGCCACTCACCTGTAGCCACCAGAGAACTGTGTGGAGTTGGGAGCAGGCAGCAGCAGTCCTTTTTGTTGCCCTTGAATGGGACCTTCCTCAGGAAGGGTCACCGAGTGTAGGACACCAGTGTACCATTATAGACTGTAGTAGACTTGGACGCCGTGTTCTCCATAGTTTTCCGGTTGGCAGTTTTTATCACTGTGCTCCATCTTCAGCTAAACTCTGAACCCTTGGACAGTGCTTTAGCCTAGTTTGAAAATAAAGGACCAACTATGTACTTCATGCTTTGTTAAGCATACTTTTCTAAACCTTGACCCACAGTATGAAGTGCCTGAGGAATATTTTTTGTCAATAATCTAGGTTAATTCTCTCAATTTTGTCTGTTTGGACATTTAATTTATAAGTAAAATAGTTTGTTTGTTTTTTTTTACTTTCCTCATAACTAGTTCAAGAGTAGGTAGTTTCATGTGGTTGTGAAATGTATAGATTAAGGTCAGGGTATTTTAGGTTATAATAGCAAACTATACAATCTGAATCTAGTGTTGATTGAGTGATTGATTTCTTGTTAGCCTGGTTTTTTTTTACTTTCAAAATAGTTTGTGAACCATTGTTATCATCTTTTCTTAGCAAGTTTTCTAATAAAAACTTGCGTGGAATTGGGTGGCTTCTGCTCAGACATTTCAGCTCCTCTGGTTCTTACAGCCTTACTGTTTTCAAAACTTTCTTTGAGTACACCCACTTGTAGAGAGAGGAGTCATCAATATTTGTAAAAGAATAATTCAAATTACTCTCTGGGTGGCATGCAAAGTGATAAGAAGTCACAGGCTTCCTTGAGAAACTGTATGTGGACACAAGAATGAGCTAAGCAGTGACCAGAGAAGACACAGGGTTGCAGAGAACTAAAGTGATCAAGTCAGACATAGAGACATAATAGAAACAGAGAAGGAAGTCATGGCAGCAGAGAGCTAAGGTGATCAATACAGACATACAGAAATGCATGAATCTGAATTAAAACCTACAAGAAGCGAGGAAAGGCCAGAGTACTTGGGAAACTTTAGCGCCCTGCAGTTGATGAGACACAGTACTGTAGAGGACCACACTCCGGCTTCCTGTTTGCAGAAAGCTCTGAGGGAGCAGACGTTTCCTATCTGTGAGTTTGAAGTTTATCAGTTGACTCTCTCCATAAGTTCTTTGACTCTAAACCTTTTAAGCTGCTGCCGGTATTTTAGGTAGAACTGTGAGGACAATGTTTGGTGACAGGTTGATGTGTTTCCCCGCCGTGAGCAGTGAGCATCACCTTTGTTCCTGTGTCCCTGCTAGTCACCTCTGTCCTTTCCCTCCTGAAGTCCCTTGAGAGCAGAGTTCTTATGGCTCACCAGGCACATAGTGAGCTCTCACAAAGCACAAGAGAGAACTGGGTGCGCATTTGGCCATTCTTCCAAGGTACACGTTTACGTCATCTGTAAAAATGTGTGCTCTCAAGCTAACAACATGGCTCAGTGCATAAAGGCAACCAAGCCTGATCCCAAGGACTCAAATGATAGTGGACAACCAACTCCCAGAGGTTGACCTCTGACCTCTAAACACACTATGTGTAAGTGTTACAGCTCAGAGGGAAAAGGTCTCCTGGCAGTAGGGAGACAAGGAATACCACAAAGTCACCCAACACACAACAAAACTCACATAAGAGATTTATTGGGACAAACACAGGAGGGTGGTTGCCTCTGCTCGGGTGAGAAGCAGCCAAGAACTGAGCAGGAAGAGGCTTTGCAATAGGGTTTCGTGTGTGTGTGTGTGTGTGTGTGTGTGTGTGTGTGTGTGTGTGTGTTGGGGAGAGCTTTCCAGGGTGACCTGGGATTGGTGGGAAGTTGTAGTCTGATCTTGGGCTTTTTACTCTATAAGGTGAAGTTGGCTGTGCATCTAGAGGGGCTGGGGCTGGCCATCATGGCCACAAGAGTGTTCTGTGGGCAGAGCCTGGTGGTTAGAGGTCCTCATGGGCGGTGCCTGGCCGCTCTCAAGCCTGAGGTGCTTACACTGTGGCACTAGCATCTACACACACACACACACACACACACACACACACACACACACACCACAACAAGTAAATAAATACACTTTTTAAAAAAATGTGTGTTCTAGGGGCTAGGGAGAGGGTTCAGTATTTCAGCGTACTTGTGCAATTATGAAGTCTAGAGTTTGGATCCAGCACTTACGAAGAAGCTGGCTTTCCCCTGCGCATCTTTCAGCCTGGCTCTGGAGACAAGAGGATTGCTGGGATTTGCTGGCTTTCTAGCCTAGTCTAGAAAACTTGAGCCCTGGTGGATTCAGGGGGAGACACTGCCTCAAAAAGCAGGCAGAACATGACAGAAGAGAACACGCAGTGGCCTCTCCTCACCTCCACATGTACATGCAGATATGTGCACACACAGGTATGTGAACATGAAAGCATGTAGATACACAGACACATACACATTAATTCAAAACATAAATATGTATATAACTAAAAAGCAATATCACCTACTGGTCTCAGATTTGGAGATGAGCTGCAGAGCCTGAGGCCACAGTTAGAAATCATGGTCAGCCATGAGAATGGAGACAGATCACTGAGGAAGAAGAAAGTACAGCTAAAAGTTATGTGGTCTGTGGTCTTACGGTCTTCATGAGCGATGCTGTCACTAGAAATAGATCTGTTTGCTACTGAGTAGGTTGTTACTATCCCAGCCCCAGGTACCACCACTTTACAGATGAGAGGCTAGAGCTGGAGAGTGGCCAAGCATGCTGCTCACGGTTGTACAGCTGAGCAGCGTCAGAGCTTGAGTGTGGGTGTAGACAGAGGGTAGAATCTTCACCTTTAAGTTCTATGCTGTCCCCTAAAATAGATATAAATCCTGAGAAGGGATTTAAAGAAAACCTTAAAAGTTTTAAGAGCACAGGTATTATAAACAGAAAATTGTGATTAAAGTATACATATTGTTATTGATGGTTTTGATTTTGTTTGGGGGGGGCTGTTTGTTTGTTTCATTTTGCTGAGATACTGGTGATCAAATCCAGACATACTAGGCAAACACTGACATTAAGCTATATGGCCTCAACCCTTGTCCTTTTTTTTGAGACTGAGTCTAAACTATGTGGCCCAGGCTAGCCTCGAACTCACAACCCCTCTGTCTTAGCCTTTAAACTTCCGTGATTCATGGTCCCCCGCCCCCCAGCGCCCACCCTTACCCTGGTATTGCTTTGAGGCTTAGGCTGGCCTAGAACTCAATATAATTCTGCCTCAGCCTCCTGTCCGGCCATTCTCAACTTGAGATACCTAGAAAAAGAATCTGAGCACTTGAGTCACCACCCTGTGCTCGGCTCCAGGTCACTCATGCAACATGGATGAGACTAAAGGCCACACAGCAGTGGCAACAACCGCTTACCTTCTGGTTGAAATTGAGGAGGGGGAGAGAGTGTTTGTAGAAAAAGGAAAAACATCATCAAAGAAAGTGCCCACAGTAGTCATCAGTGGACAACGCTGAGCTAACTTCAGGGTGTAAGTTAGAATCGTTTTTCTTCACAAAATTCAAAGCATAAAACTTAAACCATTGTCCGTCAAAAGACTCGTAGAACAGTTATAGAGATCACAAGCTAGATGGGTTCTCCTTTTGTTTTTCTTTTAAATGTAGAATAACCCATTTGGTGTCGTTTAATACGATTTTAACTTTATTTTATTTGTTCGTATGGTAGTGCTATTTTGGGAGGATCAGGAGGTGTGGCCTTGCTGGAGGAAGTATGCCATTGGGGGACAGGCTTTCAGGTTTCAAAACTGTCATCCCCAGTTCTTCCTCTCTGCTGCTTATTTGTGGTTTGGGATGTGAGCGTTCATCTCCAGTCTGTACCTGCCATCTGCTGTCCCTGTCATTGTGGGCCCTAACCCTGGAACTGAAAGCCCGGAACAAATGCTTCTCCTGTAAGTTGCCTTGTGGTGTTTTGTTGTAATGATAGGAAAGTAACTAATATAAACACTATACAAAAAAATAACAGCTAAGAAGAACTCAGACTTAAGGATTGCCAACACATACAGTATGATTTCAGAGAAATAATATAATTTTTGGCAAATAAACAAATTGAACATTTTCTTTCTAAGTAATCCATTTGAAAGTTGTACACAGACGCTTACAATGCAGAAACACAATTCTTCACCCAATTTTAAAAACACCTTATGTGTAGGGTCTTTTTGTTTTGTTTTATTTTTTGTTTACTCTCAAGCACCAAATCGGTCTTTTATTTATGTTTGGCTTTGGGGTGGGGTGGAGAGGATGAGAGGAAGAAAGGGAGGGAGAGAAGGAGGGGTGGGTATTTTCCTATTTGCCTTAATATTTTTAAGTAAAAATTGTTGGCATTTCTATTTTACTTTATTGGTTTTATAAGTAATTTCATTAACAGCTCCAAACACTTAAAAACCAAAAATGATAGCCGAGTAGCCTGAGGGTGACATTACATATTTTTTGTTGGTTGGTTGGTTGGTTGGTTGGCTGGCTGGCTGGTTGGACGGTTGGTTGGTCAGTCAATTGGTTGGTCGGTTGGTCAATTGGTTGGTTGGTTGGTTGAGGCAGGGTCTCTCTGTGGTTGGTTGGTTGGTCGAGGCACCATCTCTCTGTGTTAGCCTTGGCTGTGCTGGAATCACGTTGTAGACATCACGTGTTGTAAAGGATGGAAATGTTCTATGATTAGACCGCACCCATGTTTTTGTGCAGTTTCACCAGCCACCTCTGGAGGCGCTAGATTAAACCAGGGCCTGATAAATGCTAAGCTCTCACAACTGTTCTAAAATTCTTTGAAGAATAAGCTTTAAGTGTGATTTTTAAAATAATACACATTATGCCTTATTAAAGCAATTTTTTTCTTTTTTTAAGGAAAAATTGTTCTTACCGAATCTATTTACAGTTTTTGTGGCCAGGTCTGTTGTTTGAAAATGATTTCATATGTGATAGCAAGAATATTCTATAGGATCCGAATATTTTAAAAGATACTCAGAAATACCAATTAATTTTTAATTATGTATTTATTTACTATTTAGGCTATATGTCTTCTCCTATACAGATAATAGTTCCTCCAAATATTCCCTGGCTTTCTTCTCCTCTGAGGGAAATGTAATTAAGAGTCGAATACTATTGGTATGTGATAGCTAAATGATTTGCCAATGTCCATTCCATTTACTATATACAAGTGTTCTGTCTGTCTGTCTGTCTGTCTGTCTGTCTGTCTGTATCTGTGTGTATAGTCACTAAAAATTAGGGTATAAATTATTTTTTGTTTGTTTGACTTTTTTCTACCTTTACTTTTCTGAAAACCTAGACGATATGGTGAGAAGAGGATGAGATATCTTTCCGGGTTTAGTCTACTGTCCTCTATGTGTCTGGCTGTTAGTCGGCTGTCGTGTGTGTGTGTGTGTGTGTGTGTGTGTGTGTGTGTGTGTGTGTGTGTGTGTGTTAGGTGTGTGGGTGTTAGTCTATTGCCCTCTCTGTGTCTGGGTGTTAGTCTACTGCCCTCTCTGTGTGTCTGGGTGTTAGTCTACTGCCCTCTCTGTGTGTCTGGGTGTTAGTCTCCTGTCTCCTGTGTGTGTCTGGGTGTTAGTCTACTGCCCTCTGTATGTCAGGATGTTAGTCTACTGTCCTCTCTGTGTCTAGGTGTTAGTCTACTGCCCTCTCTGTGTCTGGATGTTAGTCTACTGCCCTCTCTGTGTGTCTGGGTGTTAGTCCGCTGTCCCCTGTGTGTGTCTGGGTGTTAGTCCACTGTCCCCTGTGTGTGTCTGGGTGTTAGTCTACTGCCCTCTGTATGTCAGGATGTTAGTCTACTGTCCTCTCTGTGTCTGGGTGTTAGTCTATTGCCCTCTCTGTGTGTCTGGGTGTTAGTCTACTGTCCCCTGTGTGTGTCTGGGTGTTAGTCTACTGCCCTCTCCATGTCTGGGTGTTAGTCTACTGTCCTCTCTGTGTCTGGGTGTTAATCTACTGTATTTGAGTGTTAGTCTACTGCCCTCTCTGTGTCAGGATGTTAGTCTACTGCACTCTCTGTGTCTGGGTGTTAGTCTACTGTATCTGACTATTAGTCTACTGCCCTCTCTGTGTCTGGGTATTAGTCTACTGCCCTCTCTGTGTGTCTGGGTGTTAGTCCACTGTCCCCTGTGTGTGTCTGGGTGTTAGTCTACTGTCCCCTGTGTGTGTCTGGGTGTTAGTCTACTGCCCTCTCCATGTCTGGGTGTTAGTCTACTGTCCTCTCTGTGTCTGGGTGTTAATCTACTGTATCTGAGTGTTAGTCTACTGCCCTCTCTGTGTCAGGATGTTAGTCTACTGCCCTCTCTGTGTCAGGATGTTAGTCTACTGCACTCTCTGTGTCTGGGTGTTAGTCTACTGTATCTGACTATTAGTCTACTGCCCTCTCTGTGTCTGGGTGTTAGTCTACTGCCCTCTCTGTGTGTCTGGGTGTTAGTCCACTGTCCCCTGTGTGTGTCTGGGTGTTAGTCTACTGTCCCCTGTATATCTGGGTGTTAGTCTACTGCCCTCTGTGTGTCTGGGTGTTAGTCTATTGCCCTCTGTGTGTCTGGGTGTTAGTCTACTGTCCCCTGTATATCTGGGTGTTAGTCTACTGCCCTCTGTGTGTCTGGGTGTTAGTCTACTGCCCTCTCTGTGTCTGGGTGTTAGTCTACTGCCCTCTCTGTGTGTCTGGGTGTTAGTCCACTGTCCCCTGTGTGTGTCTGGGTGTTAGTCTACTACCTTCTGTGTGTCTGGGTGTTAGTCCACTGTCCCCTGTGTGTGTCTGGGTGTTAGTCTACTACCTTCTGTGTGTCTGGGTGTTAGTCTACTGTCCCCTGTATATCTGGGTGTTAGTCTACTGTCCCCTGTATATCTGGGTGTTAGTCTACTGCCCTCTGTGTGTCTGGGTGTTAGTCTACTGTCCCCTGTATATCTGGGTGTTAGTCCACTGTCCCCTGTATATCTGGGTGTTAGTCTACTGCCCTCTGTGTGTCTGGGTGTTAGTCTACTGTCCCCTGTATATCTGGGTGTTAGTCCACTGTCCCCTGTATATCTGGGTGTTAGTCTACTGTCCTCTGTGTGTCTGGGTGTTAGTCTACTGTCCTCTGTGTGTCTAGGTGTTAGTCTACTGTCCTCTGTGTGTCTGGGTGTTAGTCTACTGTCCTCTGTGTGTCTGGGTGTTAGTCTACTGTCCCCTGTATGTCTGGTTGTTAGTCTACTGTCCTCTGTGTGTGTCTGGGTGTTAGTCTACTGCCCTTTGTGTGTCTGGGTGTTAGTCTACTGTCCCCTGTATGTCTGGTTGTTAGTCTACTGTCCTCTGTGTGTGTCTGGGTGTTAGTCTACTGCCCTCTCTGTATCTGGGTGTTAGACTTCTCTCCTTCTTTACTTAGAATGTGAGTCATCACAGAAGCACACAAAACTGTTTCTGCTCTGTTGGGAGCTCTCTCCTCAGGGCCGATGTTCTTCTGGATTCCTCCTCAGATCTCGGCACCATGGCTGTTCCTGTTCTCTGGGGTGCTTTGTGCTGAGCAGCTGTCAAGCACTCAGGAGGAAAAGAACTGTTCTTGGAATTTCCAGTTATCTTGCAACTCCACTAAATGTCCTATTTTTTCTAACTTATTTGATATAACCTATGCTTAAAAGGCTACTGTGTGGTTCTTTCCCCGCTTATTATCCAGTACTAGCTCTGCCATACCCATAGAATGGAGCCATTCATTCTAGACAAAAGCATGTCTCAGGCTTGTTTTCATGCGTCAGGTTGGGCAAAGCTAGACTATATTGACAAGTAGTTGTAAATTGTCACAGACATACTTCATGTTCTTGTGTTATGTCCGTGCCATCTTTCAGGTCAAGGCTGATAACAGCCTCCATTTGGAACAGAGACTTGACCCTCTAGCCCGTGCGTGTAAGAGCTCTATCATGCCTCTCTCCCTCTCCCATCGTCCCTTCCCCTCGCTCTCCTTTGTTGTCTGTCGGGTCCCAGCCCGCGGGAAAAATTGAATCAGGGTTCACCTGAAAGAGGGAGTGGGGATTGAAAGTAGGGTACAGAGACGAGAGAAATAACGAATCAAGTCAGGAAATTTCTGATCAAGATTCACTTTATTGCCGACTAGCAGGAACATATATAGGGCAAGGTCAGTAGGATCTATTCTAATCTCACTCACCCTAGCCCCCGGGCAAGAATACAATAGCCTAAATCGCTCCCTGTAGAACTTCCTAGTTCTCTGAGTAGTTCCTTGTAAGAACTTCCTAGATCCTCTGGGTGGTTCCAAGTTGAGACTTCTCTACTACTTCTTCTTCTTCTTCTTCTTCTTCTTCTTCTTCTTCTTCTTCTTCTTCTTTTTTTTTTTTTTTTTTTTTTTTTTTTTTTTTTTTTTTTTGGTTTTTCGAGACAGGGATTCTCTGTGTAGCCTTGGCTGTCCTGGACTCACTTTGTAGACCTGGCTGGCCTCGAACTCACAGCAATCCGCCTGCCTCTGCTGAGTGCTGGGATTAAAGGCGTGTGCCACCATGCCCAGCTTTCTCTACTTCTTTCAAAGGTAAATAGTCCAAGGATGGTCTGGAACACAAGACCTCGTGGTGAGGTAAAGGTCAGCAACTCGAAGGTCACAGCATACAGCCTAAGCACAGGATTTCTGACATGGCAGAATTTGTCATGGGTCCCCACAGTTGTCTCATTTTGGTTTTTGACACAGTTTTGCCGTGTTGCCCTGGATGACGCCAACTTTGCTGTCTAGAACAAGCTGACTCAGACTTCCAGCAGGCCTTCTGCCTTAGTTTCTGCAGCGATGAGGCTACAGCTGTGACGCCACCACACATGCTATTTTTCACTCTCATCTCATTAACAAAAGTTGGCATGCCCTTACTTTAACGGGACAGAGATGTATGGTTCTGCCCTTGTCTTGTAGTGGTAAAGGGAGTGGGGTGTGACATCAGCCTGTGCCAGAAAGGTAAATAGGCAGCCTGCACAGCTGTCGCCAGGTTTTGTCTTTTAGATTTTTCACTGGCATTCTCTTCCTTCTGGTTCTTCTAAGATAGATGAATAAAAGACCACTGCTGCTGTTGAGACATGCTCTACACACACACACACACACACACACACACACACACACACACACACACAACTTAGCTACTAAGTTGGTGGAACAAAAGAAGCGTGGATTCCCAGGTCAGCTGTCCTGAGTAACTTGAGACAAACAGCCTGACTTCTGTAGGTTTATGTTCTATGTATGAAATCGTAATCATTCTCCCTTAACTGGGTTCTTAAGACATATCTCCCTCAGCGGTTAAGAGCACTGTCTGCTCTTCCAGAGGTCCTGAGTTCAATTCCCAGCAACTACATGGTGGCTCACAAGCATCCATAATGTGATCTGATGCCCTCTTCTGGCCTGCAGGTGTATGTGCAGGCAGAGCACTGTATACATAATAAATAAAAAATATTAAAAAAAAAAAAAAGACATATCTGGTGAATAAAGCACCTCTCTCCCAGTGGAGACACTTAGGCCACAGCCCCTCCCTTTCCATGCCAGTACCTGAAGTAGCTTCTGTCTCATTCCCAGGAAATATATGGATTAAATTTGGGGGTTCTTAAACTTGAATAAAGAAAGAATCAAATCTTTATTTCTAAAATAAGGGCTTTCTTCATAGTCATATTTGTGTTTAAAACTATTATTTGGGGTAGTTCTTTAGGCTTCAGTCTTTAGGCTACAGTAGACTGCCACAGATGATCATGGCATGACTGGAGTGAAAAACAGGAACGTATGTAGCTCATTTGGTAGAGTGTTCGCCCAGCATTCAGGAAGTACTGTGTTCAATCCCAGCACTGTGTAAAGCAGGTGTAGTGGCTCACTGCTCAATCCCGGCACTGTGTAAAGCAGGTGTAGTGGCACACTGCTCAATCCCGGCACTGTGTAAACCAGGTGTAGTGGCACACTGCTCAATCCCGGCACTGTGTAAACCGGGTGTAGTGGCACACTGCTCAATCCCGGCACTGTGTAAACTGGGTGTAGTGGCACACTGCTCAATCCCGGCACTGCGTAAAGCAGGTGTAGTGGCACACTGCTCAATCCCAGCACTGCGTAAACCGGGTGTAGTGGCACACTGCTCAATCCCGGCACTGTGTAAACCGGGTGTAGTGGCACACTGCTCAATCCCGGCACTGTGTAAACCGGGTGTAGTGGCACACTGCTCAATCCCGGCACTGTGTAAACCGGGTGTAGTGGCACACTGCTCAATCCCGGCACTGTGTAAACCGGGTGTAGTGGCACACTGCTCAATCCCGGCACTGTGTAAACCGGGTGTAGTGGCACACTGCTCAATCCCGGCACTGTGTAAACTGGGTGTAGTGGCACACTGCTCAATCCCGGCACTGCGTAAAGCAGGTGTAGTGGCACACTGCTCAATCCCAGCACTGCGTAAACCGGGTGTAGTGGCACACTGCTCAATCCCGGCACTGTGTAAACCGGGTGTAGTGGCACACTGCTCAATCCCGGCACTGTGTAAACCGGGTGTAGTGGCACACTGCTCAATCCCGGCACTGTGTAAACCGGGTGTAGTGGCACACTGCTCAATCCCGGCACTGTGTAAACCGGGTGTAGTGGCACACTGCTCAATCCCGGCACTGTGTAAACCGGGTGTAGTGGCACACTGCTCAATCCCGGCACTGTGTAAACCGGGTGTAGTGGCACACTGCTCAATCCCGGCACTGTGTAAACCGGGTGTAGTGGCACACTGCTCAATCCCGGCACTGTGTAAACCGGGTGTAGTGGCACACTGCTCAATCCCGGCACTGTGTAAACTGGGTGTAGTGGCACACTGCTCAATCCCGGCACTGCGTAAAGCAGGTGTAGTGGCACACTGCTCAATCCCAGCACTGTGTAAACCGGGTGTAGTGGCACACTGCTCAATCCCGGCACTGTGTAAACTGGGTGTAGTGGCACACTGCTCAATCCCGGCAATGCGTAAACCGGGTGTAGTGGCACACTGCTCAATCCCAGCACTGTGTAAACCAGGTGTAGTGGCACACTGCTCAATCCCAGCACTGCGTAAACCGGGTGTAGTGGCACACTGCTCAATCCCGGCACTGTGTAAACTGGGTGTAGTGGCACACTGCTCAATCCCGGCACTGCGTAAACCGGGTGTAGTGGCACACTGCTCAATCCCAGCACTGCGTAAACCGGGTGTAGTGGCACACTGCTCAATCCCGGCACTGTGTAAACCAGGTGTAGTGGCACACTGCTCAATCCCAGCACTGCGTAAACCGGGTGTAGTGGCACACTGCTCAATCCCGGCATTCTGGTGGTGGAGGTAAGAACAGGAGTTCAGAGTGATCCTCACCTACTCAGTGAGCTCTGAGGCCAGCCTGGGCTGCACGAGACTCTGTCTGTAAAAACAAATGATAAAACATGGGTCCTGGACTGATGGGTAAGCAGTTAAAGATGTGCTCTTCTTGCGGAAATCTAGAGTTTGGTTCATACACACACACACACACACACACACACACACACACACACACGGGAGGGGGGGCGGGGGCGGGGAGAGAGAGATATGGGCCAGGGGCCAGCAAGTTGGCTCAGCAGGTAAAGGTGTTTGCTATTAGAATTTGATCCACAGTGCCCATGAGATGGAAGCAGAGAACCAGTTCCTCTGGTGTGTGGATTGTGACGGCTCCCACAAGAGAAATAAATAAATTTTAAAATAAAAATACAGAGGCCCCTGTGTTTGGTGACAGGCTATACATACTATTATAGTTATTCTATTATACAAGAAAACTGATAGATGCAGGAAAATTGCAATTCACGTTAGCAAAAATTATTTTAATAAAAAATCTAGTCCCAGTACTTAGTGCTCATAAAATTTCCAGCAAACCAGCTAACATATTTGGGCTTCTGTTTTCTTCTAAGTAAAACACGGTTAAGAACTGGAGATATAGCTCAAATGTAGCCCTTGCCCAGCGTGTGAGGTGCTCTAGACCAGTGGGTTCTCAAATGTAGCCCTTGCCCAGCGTGTGAGGTGCTCTAGACCAGTGGGTTCTCAGCCTTCCTAACATGTGACCCTCTAATACAGCTTCTATCGCTGTGGTGACCCCAACCATAAAGTTATTTTGTTGCTGTTCATAACTGTAATTTTGCTCCTGTTCTGAACTGTAATGTAAACATCAGTGTCTTACATGACCCCTGTGCAAGGGTCATTCAGCCACAAGGAGGTCCTGCCCACAGGTTGGGAACCACTGCTTTAGAGTCAACCTCCAGCACTGGAGGGAAGGAAACAAGCAAGATTTATTAGCCTAACTTGATGAACAATAAATTAGATGCTATACTAAGAGTCATAAGGGCTAGAGTTGGCTCAGTAAATAAGAATGTTTGATGTGCAAGCCTAAGTTTGGGTCCTGCACCCACATAAAAAGTCAGGTGCTCCTTCATATGTAACCCCAATGCTAGAAGACAGACTAGAGCCACGGTTCTCAATCTTCCTAACCCTGCGACCCTTTAATACAGATCCTCGTGTTGTGGTGACCCCCAATCGTAAAATTATTTTGTTGCTACTTCATAACTGTAATTTTGCTGTTGTCGGGAATCCTGGTATAAATACCTGATAATGCGACGCCTGTGAAAGAGTTGTTCAAACCCCAAAGGGGTTACAACCCGGGGGTTGAGAACTAGGGGTGCCCTCTCTGGGTCTTCCTGAATGGCATTCTAGCTCCAGCTGAAATGAAAGATGCTGTTTCAGAGGAACAGTGTAGAAAGTGATAGACCAGAACACTGGACTGCACACATGCCTATGCACACATGTGTGCACACACACCCCACTCACAAACTTTACACACCAAAACTCCAGGTAAAGAAATCCTGGTGTCTGACATTGAGGGTTGTGTACGTTGTTCAGCTCTATCCTGAGTCCTTGCCCATGGCGTCTGCTGCCTGGCCGGCTTACGAATGCTGCCACACGTAGGATTTACTGCCATTTCTAGATGTCTAGATTGGTTGAAAAATAGTAAATAATATGGCTTGAAGCTTGGAGCGGAACAGCCTGTGTCCCGACATTCTTCTCCATGGGAAACACATCGTCAGCCCTTTTTCCTGCTTCACCCTCTTGCAGCCCTGGACATGTTTTGTAGGCTAAATGGAGCCCACCCAGGCTCCCCCTTTCATCTGTCAGGGCTTCTCAGTGCATAGTCACAGAGGTCTCGCGTAGTGACGCTTGCCTCCTGTGCTGCTGGCTGCAGGCCAGTTCACGGTAGCTCTTGTGTCTCCTAAGCCCTACTTGCCTTCAAGAGGGAAGACTCAAGCCCTCGCCTGTCTTGAAGCCATTCAGAACTCACAGAGCTCTGGCACTGGCCACGGGGCCCATTGCTAGGTGGCAGTCATGAACTCAAATCTCCTTTGTTGTGCTCAGTCTCCATAGTCACAGGCAAAAGTCTGCCTGTCTTCTTCATTGGCTTCCATACACCCTTCCCACTAACGCTTCTGAGACTATGCGTGTGCCAACTCCAGTTCAGCCGGTGCTTTCGCTTTCTCATATTGTACTGTGGCTTGGACCCTTTGCTGGTATATTACCTAGGTTGCCACTGGCCTGTCATCTCTCCCGCTCCTGATTGTGCCTGAAGCAGTTTCATGTCTAAATGATGAGCCCTGGAAGAGAGGGATTTGTAATGAAAACGGAGGTGCCAGCGTGCTCTTCGTAATCACTTCTTTAATCCTCTACCTGCCATTGCCGGGGAGAGAATCATAATTATCAGAGCAGAGAGCTCTGGCGCCTCAGCAGAAGGAGTGAGTGGGCTCTGTGGGAGGGGACGTGACAGGCTGGATCCTCCTGGGGGCGGGGGACAGTTATTTTGGAAAACTTTGACAGGAGATCTGATGTATTTGTATAACCTTTTCATGTAGAACCGCGCAGCAGTGAGAGAGGAGCTTTTGGGTTTCTTCATTAAAAGCTTAGTACGTGAAGAAATAGGACAGTGGTTTTGCTTGGGTAGATGAGGGTCAGAGAGGCGGGTGTGATCTCCTCAGGATATTAATGTCTGCCTTCAGCCGGGGGAAATGAGCCGTCACTTGAGTTCCAGGCAGCTTTATGTGCTCATCACTAGGGATTCCCATATGTCCAGGGAGCTGCAACAGTGAGAGATGGCAGAGCTCAACGGTCGAGTGCAGAGGGCTCTCATTGGAATTCATGGCAGAGCTCCGCTCAGCCCGCCCAGAGCAAGCCTGCTTAATGCTGTTCAGCTGTCGGTCTGATAACCTGAGTTGCTGTGGACAGCCCCTCCGCGGGCTGCCCTGACAGTGACAGCCGAAGCGCCCAGATGTCTTGCTAATCTTTCTTGGTAGTCTCAAGTATTTTTAACCCTTTTCCCAATACCCAAACCCAAAAGTCCTCTGGCACATTTGGAGGGCTCTCCTAGCTAGGCTGGCTCTGTTTTCCTGGCAGAAAGGAGCCCAGCTTAACCATGTCCAGGAACCAGATGCTGTAGGTAGCTTCCTTTTCCCATAGTGAGCATCTGGCTGGTCTGTCAGATAATTACGTGTTGATAGTGTCGTGCTTGTGTTTGAATTGCCCAGATAATAGGTATAAAGAGTGTATTCTTGAAAATGGTAAGCTGCCTGACTTACTGTACTTCATTAAAGTCAGCTCACAGGGACGCTAAGGGACCGCTGAGCAGAGTGGCGTTTGCTTGTGCTCTGAGAATGGGAGTAGCGATTTCTCGGCGGGGGTACTAATTTTAAATGATAAATATGTTGCCTCCTTGCTAAGCTTCGCCATCGCTCTGCTCTTTCAAGTGTGGCCACCTACGACAGCTCACCTCCTTGTGGGAGGGCTGGCAAGTATGGCAGGAGTCGATTCCAGAGCAATCCATCCTGAGGTGTTGTCTTGTTGTTTGGAAATCAATCAAGATGAAGAAAGCACTAATTTTTATGCTAAGTTGTGATTTTTTTTTAATTATGTTTTGAGCTGGGTAGTGGTGGCACACGCCTTTAATCCTAGCACTTGGGAGGCAAAGGCACGTAGATCTCTGAGTTTGAGGCCTGCCCAGTCTACAGAGTGAGTTCCAGAAGAGCCAGAGCTACACAGAGAAACCCTGTCTCAGAAGAAACCAACTGTGAGTGGTAGCATAGAAATTCTTTAAGTGGCTAGACCTCGTTGCAAATACCTTTAATCCCAGCATCCAGCATTGTGAGTTCCAGGACAGCCAGAGCTGTCACACCGAGAAGGCCTGTCGCAAACAGATAAATAAACCTGAACTTTAAATGGAAGAAATGTGTTCTGGAGGTCTCCTCTGCAGGGCTCCTGAGGGAACATCGGGTTTGGACAGGTTGTTCCCCTCACTTCCAGACCATGTATGTGCGCATGCTCTGGGGGCATTCTCACATGGGCGCTGGTGTCAATATCTGTGGACTCACATTTGGACTACAGATGAACTTCCTGAAAAGAAGCTCAGAGCCGTTCAGGTCTGCAGTTAGTTGCTTGAGTGTGTGGGCACAGCTGGAAGAAACGCTGGGTCATTGTTTCAGCCTCGAACCTGTGATCTGACCATGGAGAAGTCCTAGCCAGCCTAGAGCTTTAGGACTTCTCTTTTTAAATGTTTTGATAAGTGTAGTGTTGGGGGGTGGTCTGGTGCTATGTATTTGTTAATTACTATCCCCCTCCCCCCCAAATCTGGCTACTCCTCAGATGAGCAAATGTTCAAGCTTACTAAGTGATGCTGTGTAACCTTACCTCTCAAATTATGTCTGATTGGCCAATAAAAATGCCTACACCTGTGCTGGGCAGGAGGGAGGTAGACAGAGCTAAGGTTCAAGGGCTTGCAGGGCAGAAGGATCAGGTGAGAGAGAGGTGCAGGGAGGAAGGAGAAAGGCGATCACCTCACAGTGGGTTAGCATGAAGAGGAAGCACGTGGCTCTGAGGATTGGCATGATGGAGAGAGGCAGCCCAGGAACAAGTATTTATGGGGATTTTGGGTGGGATGTGTGGTGGGGGATAACAAGGTAGCTTAGGGCTTAAGTTCTGCCCAGCCTCAGTGGTTAAGACATATTAAAAATGTAGCAGGTGTCTGTGTCCTGTATTTCTATAGTAGTGAGTTAAGGAATAACTGCTGCATTAATAATCATATGAATCAATATTAATTATTAATAATCACTTCTACAGTATAACCCTCATCTCACAATAAGAAAATTCTCCTTTGCAGCAGATCGAGACCATTATAGAAAAACCACAGCCAGTCAAAATGCAGACATCTTTTCCTTTTTAAAGACAGTGTTAATAAGTTGCCCAAGCTGGCAATGAACTTACTGTGTAGCCCTTTCGGACTTAAAATTTAGAATTCTCTTGTCTCCACCTCTGGAGTAGCTAGTTTTACAAGTGTGCACCATTACACCTGGCTGACATTTTGCTTTTAATGGTTAGAATTCTGAGTTTTAGTGCATTAATTTTAAGGTCAGAATTCTTATTTTTAAGTTCAGAAACAAGATATGGTTAATTTTGAATGTTGTACTCATGGAGAGCCTCAAAGTACCATATAAATTATGCTGTCGGCATGCAAAAATGACAAAAATGGGAAAACCCTGGTATTTCTCCTATTATTGCAGTTTAAATTGGATTATAGGATTTTGAGTCTGGTTTACGTATAGAAACAGATAATGTTTGACACCTAATTAAAAGTGTTCAGAGGCAAGTGGGGTGAGGTGACACATGCCTTTAATCCCAGCACTTGAGAGGCAGAGGCAGGCAGGTCTCTTAAGTCTCGTCTGTATGACTTACAGGACAGCCAAGGCTACATAGGCAGACTCTGCTTCAGTAGCTGTATATGTTAAAAGGGTAGGACAGAAGGATTGAAAGCGTAAGCCAGCCCGGGCTACTACTGTATGAGGACCTGTCTCCCCCAAATGAGATCACTTTTTACCAGGAATAGATTTTTGAAAGCATATGCGTTCTGGGTGGTTTTATTTGTTTGTTGTTATTTATTTGTTGTTGTTGGTGGTGGTGGTGGTGGTGAGGGGGTGTGTGTGTGTGTGAGAGAGAGAGAGAGGGAGAGAGAACATGAATATGTGTGTGAGTGTGTCTGTGGGGGGGAGGGGCTGATAACACAGCCCTCTGTGGAGGCCAGAGGACAACTTTCAGGGGTCTGTTCTCTCCTTCTATCATGCTGGTCCCTGGGGTTGCACTTGGGCTTTCTCGCTTGGCATCTTTACAAATGTGGTATCTCACAACCCTGTTATGGCTGCTTTTAAACTCTCACTTTTTTTGAGGAAATTGAGACCAAAGCCTCATGTATGTTCAGTGAATACTCTTAAGTGTGATACATTTACAGTATGTTTTAGGAATTCTTTTGTTCTCTCTGTGTTCCCTTGTCCTGAGATGATGGGAGGAAAACAGAACATAAACAAGCAAAACAGCCCATATGCCAGATGGCAGCACACGGTATCAGTGCTTAAAATGCAGGAAGCAGGGCGAGGCGATGCCGTGCAGACAAGGAGTAGAGTGGTGGCTGCCGTTGTCATGGAGTGGCTGGGAAGGCCTTGCAGGGAAGGGCACTTAGACCGAGGGGGTGAGCCAATAAGGAAGCTCAGCTTCCGGGAGAGAAAGCACACAGCATCTGTGGATGTGTGCCCTTGCCTGCGGATATGTGCTGGTGCTCATGCCTCCGTGAGTAGAGGGAAAGAACCTGGAAATAAAGGTCAGAAAAGCTGTGGTGCCTTGGAGTCCATCAAAGCGACCTTGGCCTTGTGCCAGTGAGTGTGAAATAGGGACTCCGGGGGTCTTTAAGCAGAGGAGCAGTGGCTGACAGGGGCTCTTCATTCTTGTAAATGCTATTTTTATTTCCTTAGATGAGAGGAAGAGATGAGAGCCATACCCAGGCTGTGCGAATACATGGCTTGGGCTGAGCCTAGAGCACTTCCAGTCTAATCACACAATCTAATCTTCTGCAAGCCTGGGACTTGAAGGCTTCAGCTTCTAGCCTCCGTCTGCTAGCCTGGGCCTAGAGTGTTTTCAGCCTATAAGGCTTAATGCTGAATAAGCTCACTCTTTCTAGTTCTTTCTTTCTTTCTTTCTTTCTTCCTTCCTTCTTTCTTTCTTTCTTTCTTTCTTTCTTTCTTTCTCTCTTTCTTTCTTTCTTATTTTCATAACAGGGTTTCTCTGTGTAGCCTTGCCTGTCCTGGACTTGCTTTGTAGAGCAGGCTGGCCTTGAACTCACAGCGATCCGCCTGCCTCTGCCTCCCTAAGTGCTGGGATTATAGGCATGCGTCACTGCTGAACTCTGGCTGGCTGATTTAGCTCAGCTGTTCTGGCTCAAAACTCCTCTCTAAGCTGACTGCTTCAAACTGGCTTCTCTCGGCCTCACTGAATTGATCTGCTCGGAAAAACTGTCTCTGAACGGTACAAACTGAACTTCAGTGACTTCAGGAATTCAGCTGCACTCAACTCCTCCTCTCTCCCTACACTGCTCTTAAGTAGCCTCTCCTTCCTGTTTGTTGTTGTGATATGGGCTTATTTACTGGAGTGTGGATAACTTACCATATCAGTGACTATACCACTAAAAACACTGCCAAGAGCCTCTCAGGAAGGGGCGAAGCCTCAGCCCCTCCCCCAGCCATGGTGAAGGTCTCTTACCAGAAACCACAGCTGCGGTGAGTTCCCAAGCACAATGTTCCCATCCATTGGCTTCTGGATCTTTTCACCCACCCCCCCCCCCCCCCGCCCCATACAATAGATGTCGTATCCAGGGCTGAGCACACAGTAGTCACTTACAGCACTTTGACAAGTTACCCGTCTGCATTAACTGCCACTCACAGCAAGAACAAGTAGGCTTCTCTGCAGAAGGCTGGGAGCAGCACTGGTCTAAGGATACAAACATAAATAATTCCAAAACAATTGGACACGTCAATTGACAATGTTTCCAGTAGTGAGCATGAGTTCCTTCCTGTGGAGGAAAAGGCCTCAAGCCAAAAAGTGGTTGGTCACCCCATAATAGTCATGCCAATAGATCTCGTAATGTTATTATTCCATTGTTATATTCTGTTCTATCATTTATTGTCATCAATTTCTTTTGTGCCTAAAGAGTTTATCATGTGTTGGTTGGGGGCAGTATTTTAGGGTTTGGTGCTCTTCGTAGGTTCAGAAATCTACTTGTGGTGTGCAAATGTGTCTTTCCCCCTTGGGGGATGCTACTGTACTGCTTCTTTTTTTTTTTTTTTTTAATCACATCATCTTACATTACTTGCTTTTGTTGTCATTTTATAGGCTGTATTCTAATCACGGCATGTGTAAATTTCTGAAGGAAGAGATTAAAAAGAACTTCTAAAATCAAGACTGGTGCCCCAACCACCCAGCTGTCCATACCTACTCAGCCATTCTTTTTATTTGTTTTTTCTCTGTCTGGGCCTCAAGAAGACATTAGATTTTTTTTAAATCTTAGGCAAAAACACATGAGGTTTTTTGCTTTGTTTTGTTCATTTTCGATGTTGATATCTTTCCTCTTCGGAAGGCCCTTCTGCAGGGTTTCATATTAATAAGTCTGACATGGCAGTAGGCCCGAGTCAGGATCTCCACCAATGCCTACACCCTCAGCCTGCTGCCTCAGATGCCCATGGGGCAGAGGAGCAGAGCCCGGGCAGGAGAGGAGGCCAGCGCCACTGCCTGCTCAGCTGTTCTTAACTGAACTATGTCCCGAGCCCTTTGTGGATTTCATGATGTAAACCAGGCTAGCCTCAAACTCATGATCCTTCACCTCAGCCTACAGAGTGCTGCGATTATAGGCTTGGTTGTTTGCTTGCCCATCATCCACCCACCCATCCATCCATCCATCCATCCATCCACCCATCCATCCATCCATCCATCCATCCATCCATCCACCCACCCACCCATCCATCCATCCATCCATCCATCCACCCATCCATCCACCCACCCATCCATCCATCCATCCATCCACCCACCCACCCATCCATCCATCCACCCACCCACCCATCCATCCATCCATCCATCCACCCACCCATCCATCCATCCATCCACCCATCCATCCATCCATCCATCCACCCACCCACCCATCCATCCATCCATCCACCCACCCATCCATCCATCCATCCACCCATCCATCCATCCATCCATCCACCCACCCACCCATCCATCCATCCATCCATCCATCCATCCACCCACCCATCCATCCATCCATCCATCCACCCATCCATCCACCCATCCACCCATCCATCCATCCACCCATCCATCCACCCACCCATCCATCCATCCATCCATCCATCCACCCATCCATCCATCCATCCATCCATCCATCCATCCACCCACCCACCCATCCATCCATCCATCCATCCATCCACCCATCCATCCATCCATCCATCCATCCATCCATCCACCCACCCATCCATCCATCCATCCATCCACCCATCCATCCACCCACCCATCCATCCATCCATCCATCCATCCATCCACCCACCCATCCATCCATCCATCCATCCACCCATCCATCCATCCATCCACCCATCCATCCATCCATCCACCCATCCATCCACCCATCTATCATCTACCTACCTACCTCCTTACCTCTCTATCTATCTATCTATCTATCTATCTATCATCTACCTACCTATTTATCTACCTGCCTATCTGTCCATCTATCTGCATATCTATCATCTATCTACCTACCTATCTATCCATCCATCAACCTACCCACCCACCTATCATATCTCTCTCTCTCTCTCTCTCTCCCTACCTATCACCTATCTACCTACCTACTTCCATCTATCTATCTATCTATCTATCTATCTATCTATCTATCTAGCCATCTAGCCATCTGTCTATCTATCTGAGGCAGGGTAGGTAGCTCAGGCTGGCCTGGAACTCACTCTTTAGCCCAGTAACTCAAATACATAGCAATTCTGCTTCTGCCTCAGCTTCCCCAAATGCTGGGATTGAAGGTGTGAGCCACCACAGCTGGTTTACAAAACAGTTTTCCAGAATCAGTTCTCTCCTGTAATCTCAGGACTTGGGAAATAGAGGCAGGTGGGTCACGAGTTGAAACTCATCATCTGCCATACTGAGTTCAAAGGCAGTTAGAACGACACGGGACCATGCCGACAGACAGACAATACACACATGCACACATGCGTGCACATGGAGAGGGAGAGAACACATGAACACAGTGAACACACGTGTGCACAGTAGGCTGATAGATAAGCTTAGTTGGTAGTGTACTTACCTTGTGAGTATGGGGTCCTGTATCTGACTTCAACAACGAACAAGCCAAGCCTGTTGGTGCACACCTAATCCTTGTACCTGGAAGGTGGAGACAGAAGTATCACAAGTTCAAGGCCATGCTCAGCTACAAACCAAAACAAACAACAAAACCTAATACATTTCTTCATAAAGTCTCAAGTGCCACATGGCTGGATTTCCAGCAAAGCTGAATGGCACCCTGAGGAGCAGCTTAGCTGGACCTCCCTGAAATTGTGCTGTAGGAGCAGGGTTTTCTTACCGTTGCTGCTCTCTGTTCTGTGCACCATGAATTGCACTGGCCTGTTCCTAGTCTTAAAACACTCGTTTCATCGGGTCACCTTTGTATTGCTTGATGGTTCCTTTATGACCCCATCAAATAGTTTAGTGTGCTCTGAGTGCACTGCTCAGAGCTCTCTTCAGTCCATGAGGCCAGCCTCACCTGTGCTCTCTCCTGTGTGGGGTCAGCCTCCCCTGTGCTCCCTCCTGTGTGGGGTCAGCCTCACCTGTGCTCTCTCCTGTGTGGGGTCAGCCTCCCCTGTGCTCCCTCCTGTGTGGGGTCAGCCTCCCCTGTGCTCCCTCCTGTGTGGGGTCAGCCTCACCTGTGCTCCCTCCTGTGTGGGGTCAGCCTCACCTGTGCTCCCTCCTGTGTGGGGTCAGCCTCACTTGCGCTCCCTCCTGTGTGGGGTCAGCCTCACCTGTGCTCCCTCCTGTGTGGGGTCAGCCTCACCTGTGCTCCCTCCTGTGTGGGGTCAGCCTTACCTGTGCTCCCTCCTGTGTGGGGTCAGCCTCACCTGTGCTCCCTCCTGTGTGGGGTCAGCCTCACCTGTGCTCCCTCCTGTGTGGGGTCAGCCACCAGATACCTTAGTTACCATCCTGACCTCTGAATTTCAAGTTTTGCTTGTGCTGTGCCTGCAAAGTATTTTTAAATGGCATTACTAAGTCCAAGAATGGTGGCTTACGCCTTTAGTCAGTACTAGAGGGACAGTGGCAAGTGTGAGGCCAGCATGGAACTTGGTGTAGAAAAGAGTTCAGCCTCAGCATCTACCTGTCCTACCTTCCTATCCAATAATTTTTCTCCAAAAATCAATCCATATCATTCACTCATTCATCCATCCATCACTCAATCAGAGATCAGTCATCTAACAAGCACCACGAGTCTACTTACTAGAGACTGCTCTAGGCACTGGAGCCTCAAGTAACGAGACCAGATCTCAGCTGCCGTAGCGTTCACTTCAGTTTACTTCCTATACTTTCCAACATAGCATAGACAACTTTCTTTTCTTTTTTAACCAAGACAGACAGTGTCACCAGATAGCCTTGGCTGACCTAGAACTTGCTTTGCCCCATGGTGGCCTTGAACTCACAATCTTCGTGCGTGTGTCTCTCATAGCTGGGGGTATAGATATACACATACACCTGTCGTATTCCAGGCCAACACTGATGAGGTGAGGAGAACATCAAAGGCCCAAATTCAGTTCGTCCATGAAAATGCTGGCTGCTGACTGCTGTCCTTCTGGGTTGTGAGTGTGCTGTCCACACCTCGCTGAAGCTGTGTGCTGCTGCTCATCTTCATCTGCACAGTGGGTAAACTAAGAGCGCCATTTCACCATTACTCTCCCGTTCCCAAGTGTTGGCACAGCTAAACATCCTCTTATATGATTTTCTGGAATTACTTCGTCATATCCTTTATGATTTTGCTATTGTTTATCTTTTTTCTTATTAATATATCCAGTTTAGACAAATTCCACAAGTATTTTGAATGTAACTTGTGTTCTCTGTGAGAGCAGTATGGACTAACCACTGAGCAGTCTCTACAGCCTGCTGATGTAGTCTGCTGTCTTCCTCTATTTCCCCCTTTTCCATAGACAGGTTTGCATTTCTATCCCCTCAAGACAGACCTGGTAAAGTTATCAATATACTAAATGTGATATGATGAAAATGTGGGAAACACTGGTTCAGATGTCACTTAGTAAAAGGACATTCATGGATATTTTCCAATAAATATATGCTTTTTTCCTGAATTTATAGTATTATATTTCACATTTAGATGATTAATCCATCTTAATATGTATTTATGTAGATTGTGAGGTAGAAATCTTTTACCCCTTCAAATGGCATCCAGTTAAACAACATCATTTGTTAAAAATAGATAAACATGTAAGTAAATAAATATTTATCTTTTCTATAGTGACCTGAAATACTAGCTTTATTACAAAGGATTTTTCAAAGGTATTTGGCTTCTTCTGGATTCTACTAGGTGTTATATATTTGTCAATTGTGCTATTATCATATATTTTAAAGCTACAGAGTTTGAAATGTATAGCCCAGTGATTGCCTAGCGTATACAAGGTCCTGTTCAGATCATAGTACTGGAAAGCGCTCGCACGCACACACGCACGCACACACACACACACGCACACCTGAAAACCTGCAGTTGTAGCTTCATAACAAGTATTAAAATCTAAATCTAATCCTTTTTTCCTGAAATCTTTCTAAGCTTTTAATTTATTCCTACATGATTATAAAATCTCTTTTCTAACTTAAAAAATGTTTTAGGATTCAAGTAAAATGACTTTAAATAAATGACTCTTGCCTACCATTGTGTTTTCAGAAAAGACCCTAAATCTTGTCCGTGTTGTGTTTTGGATTTTGATGAGTTTGCTATTGATATGCAAAGAGCCTAGGCTTTCAAACCCAAGAGCCCCTGGCTTCAATCCAGCTGCAGTTTACCAGCTGTGTGGATGCAGCCTGTCAGCTGAGCTCCCTTCTGGACAGGGGGAGCTCTGCTTACCTCCAAGAGCTGCTGTGTGAAATAACAGCTTATTTACTAATCAGCTGAGTTATTCTTGCAAAACTTATTTTACACATGTGCTCAGCATATCGTAAAAATTGGCTCAAAGTAATTAATTTAATAAGTTCAGGCATAATCACCACTAGCCACTTTTTAAATAGGACAACTGAGGGCTTTTCACATGAAATGACATCGAATGTGGCATTTACCTCAAAGTAGTCTGTAAAGAGCGCAGAAGCTGGGACTGAAGCTACAGTGACCTGGTGCTGACAGTTCTGAAAGCTGGCGATGAGTCAGTCCATAGAGGGTCTTTATTATTATTGTTATTATTAAATATTTTTACATATACATTTATATTACTACACACATAAACAGTATACTACCTACAGCAAGAAGAACCACAAAACCATCAGGAAGTGTGTGTGTGTGTTACATTCATAGTGTTTTGGCTATTTGTATTTGGCAGCCTTGAAGAAAACATCTTTCCTATCTTGGTGAGCCTAAAATTCTGAATGTAAATCAATATCTATCATATCTCGTCATTATCAACTTAAAACATCTAGACATAAAAAACATCTTAACCCCTAAACAACTAAGCTTAATTGTAAAACTAAACTTTCTCGTCTTCAGCCCCATCAGAGACTTGAGAAGGAATAAAATTAATTGCCTGAGTAGACAGGGAGTGCAGACGCAGTGTTTTCCACTTGTATGTTTGAAAGTTTTATTTCTTAACTGCGTCTTTAGAAACAAGAAATAACAACATGTGGGCATTTAGGTAGCAGACAACATAAATATTGACTGTACCATTCTATATTTTTGAAAACTCTGGAAACAAAGGAATGGAAGGAGGGATGGGAGAACAGAGAAGAAAACAAGGCATTGGAAAGAAGCGCTCCGCTGTCTTGACTCTCCCTGTGGAGAAGTGCATCCATCGCTGTTGTGGTGTTTTACCACAGACCTAAGTCCAAGGCATACAGAGACCTCACGTTTCTGTAGAGAACCAACTTTAATTCAGCTGCTCGGCAGCAGCTGTGTCCTATGACCACGGTGCCGGGGAGGGGCTAACTGGAGGTTAATTGACCCCTGAGGACTTACCACTGTGCTCTATAGGCCTGACTTTAGCACATACCACTGCTTCCTCTTTTGAAATCAGTGACAGCAGTCCTGCAGCCTTTCTAAAGCTGTTGCTAAGTAACAAATTGCTCATTTAACAAGAACTTTCTAGGTAGTGTATGAAAGTAGATAATTAAATGTAGAAATGAAAGGGTACAGAAGGGGTTAAAACTTTATTTAGAAAATGGCATAGAGCTGGTTCTTTTGACCATCTCACTATTGGTCTCAGTCACTGTGAGACATAGAGTCTCACTATGTAGGCTTGGTTGGCCTGGAGCCGAGACTGTAAGCCAGACCGGCCTCTCACTCACTGAGATCGTGGTGTGTGCTAAAGCTGAGTTTTTAATATTTAAACTGTGCAAGCCCAATGACCTGAGTTCAGCCCCTGGAATCCAAGTGAAAAAGCCAGTGTGGTGTAATCCCAGTGACATGGAAGTAGAGACAGAAGTGGCAGAAACCCCAAAGGACACCGTGCCTAAAGATAAGCAAACAAAAGCAAGATGGAGGGGAAGAACCAACTCCCAAAAAGTTGTACTCTGACCTTTACAGGTACATGGCTTTATGTTTAATATAAGATGATAAGATACAAAGTACCAGATGCCAGATATTAGATTATACGAGGTTTATTAAATAAGCATGGGGAGATAAGGAAAGGGAGGAGGGGTACCTCAGAGAGATTGAGACAGACAGACAGAGACAGAGGAAGAGAGAAAGGGGTAAATGACAGAGAGGGCCATGACAAGGGGCTGTCCATTTATATAGCCCTGGGCAGGGCCACGCCCCCCGTGGCAGGTAGGCCACGCCCCCGTGGCAGGTAGGCCATGACATCACAGGTAGACAGACTGAAGCACAGTTCTGACATTCCTCCCTTTTCCTATATGAAAAATGAGGAACATTGGATTGTTTTTATATAAGGTAAGTTAAATTATATAAATGTAGGTAATGGAAAAAAAGAGAAAAAGCCATAGCAAAAAATGTCCAGATGACACAGTGAAGGGGAAGGAAAACCTCTGTCCTGAAAGTTCAGGGTAGAGGGCAGGCTTTGTCAACCATGTCCTGCAGCAGATGGGTACCGAGGAGCGCTGGGGGAACCTGGAGCTGTCTGTCCCAGGCCTGGAGCACACCATCTCAGCCTTCCGTAATGGATAAGGGGCGAAGTGATCATCTTAACTACTTCCTGCTGACAGTAGGGTGGCGATAGGGGGTTTAAAAGGCTGAAATACTGGCCAGGTTCCGGAAGAACTGGCTATTGCATTTGCTGTCCTGAGTCTGAGAACATCTGCGGCTGAGACGGGCAATGTGGGTCCAGCTGACACAATCTGTGAGGTGGGACTGGAACAACTGTGGTAGCTGCTTTGATGATGTCCTGGATGTAGGAAGTCTGGCAGGATACTGGAACATATATGTGGGCAGAAGACAAAGTTAGTAGGTCAGGGAGAAAATTCCCTTTAGGTGTACATTTGAAACTCATGGGAGTGCAAAGAGAAAAAGGCTTGAAAAGGAGGAACAAGACAATGCTTGCAAGTTTAGGAGAGCAAAGAGAAGGTTTGAACATGGGAACTTCCTTCCTTTTTACCTGATGGCTGGCTGTAATTAAAACGGTTTAGTTTTGGATCTGACTAAGTTTGGTTGCAGAGGCGTCTAAGCTTAAAAAGCCCTTAATGTGGGCGTAGGGATTTGAGATTCTCTAAAAGACATCCCAAAGGAGGGACAGGCGTCTGAACATTTCCAATGGGGAGGTGAAGCCAGTAATCCCTTAAGGCGTCCCCAGAAGGGAGCCTGACTCAAAAAACAGGTGCACAGACTGTTCCAGTAACTGTTCAGGACTGGACAGCGACTAAGAGAGCACAGCTCTGCAGCTGAGCTGGCCCAGGGACACAGCCACCTACCTAGTGCACTGCGAATTTTTGGAGGCCAAGCAGTGATGGGAGCGACACTGTGTTAGTTCTCACCCAGTGGGAACGGTCCTAGTTGTAGGAAAGTGAGAAGGACCAGCCATCGTCAGGCAGACCAGGGTTGGGTACCTCCGCTCCCAGGGAACCAGCGAGGTGTCGCCTAGGAAGGGAGAATTCAGCTGGCATTGGATGCAGAAAGGTGGCAACCAGGTGGCTAGGGAAGGGGAGTCCCAAACCAGTGAAAAGGAGAAGGAACCCCACCTGCAGAGATAGGCGATAGATGAGAAACTTAGGCTTTGGATTGGCAGTACTTATCTGGATTCCATTTGACCAGAGAGATGAATTTCCTGTAGTTTACAAGAATCCTTGTAAGTTCATAAAGGGAGATAAATTTTAGACACGTTAACATCATCATTGTTTGAAGCTGCAGTGAAAAACACATTGTTAGGAAAACACATCGTAGGAAAAAGCAGTAGACATACAGCATAGCAGAGGCTTGGGAAAAAAACTTTACGTTAAAAGCACAAATACTCTTTGAGGTGAGCTTAGGAAAAGCAGAAGCTTTATGGAACTTTTCTGACACCTGTGGAATAGTAATATGGGGAAGACAGAAACCTCCTGTAGAGAAGAGGGCAAAAGCTCAGTTTAGCATCAGTGCACATCATGAAAGACGTCTGTCCAAAAGACTGGATGTATCTAATTTTAGTACAATGAGTGACATTTTAAGAAAAAAAACAAACAAAAGGAAATTCAAAATTTTGAGTTTGGAACTATGATAGGATCGTATAGTGGAATGTTTTACCATAGTTAGATTAATAAATCAGAGCTCTTTAAACACTCTGAACAGTTAATACAACAATAGCAAGAAGAAATAAAACATTTTTTAGACATGTTAACCTTTACAATTTGCATTTACTAACATAAAACGCTTTCTTAAACCTTCTAGCATTCATAAAATACCGTAGGCTTTGTAACATTCATAACTTGCATGTGTCCACCTTAAAACACCTTCTTAGACCCTGAAACATTCACAAAACGCCTTCTGAAAGCTTTACAACATAGATGAAATAGCTGTAAGCAGTAACTGTCCTTTAGCTAAAAGAATGGTAACAAGGTGGACTGTATCTAGATCTGATGGTAGCTCTAGGAGTGGGAGGCAAAGCTTGGTCTCCTGAATGAGAAGAGGACTGGGCAGGTTCTGAAGTCTATTTATCTTTAACCGGAGGTCTGTGAGTAAGACAAACCTGTTTGCCCTTTTAAATAAGAGATCTAGTATCTATTAGTCTTAACTAGCTAGTGAGTTGACCGTGGTAGATTACTTTGGGCTAAGGAGCTAATTGTCTGTTTTTTAGCTATCAAGCTAACATCAGCTTAGCTGTCAACGTGATCAGAGACCTGAGAAGGATAAATTGTAACCTAAAGGAATCTATGTAATAATAAAAATGACAGAGATGACTAGTCAGGCACATCACAATAAATAGACAGTGTCCCGGTTGTCTCCGGTGGCAGCCTGGCACCATGGGCAGAGACAGTCTTGCATCAGGCACACAGGATGAGAGGCTGTTTCTGTGGAAGGTGAACATGGAAGAGACTGACCTCATCTTGTGTTTAGCAACATGAGACAATGACTCTCCGAGTGTCCAGTTTGTCCACAGGCTGATCCACAGCAGAGGGTGAGACGTTGGGAGCACTTTTGCTCTGTGGCCAGAAACCACAGTCCAGGGTTGAAGTCACCTGCCATTGTGCCCAAATCTTCTGAGACCTTGGCGAACTACTGTTATAATCTGGGAAACTCTGTTTTTTATAATAAATTTACATCTTAAATGCCATATTCAGCAGATTTCTGATAAGATTGAAGGTTAACATATTTGAGTTAAGCAATCTTTATATCTGATTATCTGCTCTAAACTATACTTTGTAAACATAAAATAGAATGTTACGATCTCATTCTGTGTTTCACCTTGAAAATATAACTAGTCACATTGGTTCTTAGTTTAACTAAAAATACATTCTTGAACATGTTAAAGGGCTTCATTTATAATATATTAACAATTAAAGCTAGGAGTTTAGGTTTTGTCCCTGTTAAGTTAGAGCCTTAAAAGCTTAAACATAGTCCATAAAAAGAGATCAGAACAGATTTTTTGTATGATTAATAACACCACATTTAGAATTCTAGGCTAAACATGTTTTAAGGCAGTGATCTAAATTTTAACATTGTAAACAAATGAATGGTTAATACAGCAGAACATTATAGAATAATTTAAAAAAAAATCAAACCCATTAGCCAAGAAGCCTATAGGTGAATCTAGGTTAGCTTATGGTGACAGGAGGAACAACATTTATTTATTTGTCTAGGAATTAATAAAGACACAAAACCATTTTGGATCAGGGTTAAAAACATAATCTTGAAATAGGCCTTTATAACCTTGAAATCAGGAACATTTTGAACCAGAGTACAATAAAATGACTTGTTGGCTTTTTGTCTAAAAGGAGATAAACAGAGGTTAAGTTTTAAATATGGTCCAAACATCACACCCAATAAACAATCGTATGATATTTTGAGAGTATAAAAAGAAATCAGAGACAATTTTTATTTTTAGGAGTTGGAAAAGTATAGTCTTAGAGAAAAAAAGGGCAGTTTTTTAGCCGAGAGCCAGGAATATTTGACTCTCTTAGCCTACAATTTACTGAGTTAGCACAGCTGCCAGTCACTAGTCACTGCATGAAGGTTAACCCACCCCTGGCCTTCCCTGGCCTGCCTTTGGGCAGGCGGGGCTTAGGGAGTATCCAGTTAATCTTGGGCAGATGAAAGGGGGAGGGGCCAGGGCAGCAGTGGCAAAGCAAGCAGTCATGTGGCCAGGCCATGTGTAAGAATTTTTAAATTGAAGAGAACTAACAGGCAGTCCTCAAGCACCCCAGAAATGATCTGGGTCACTTTGAAACAGAGTGGCGCACAAGCTGGCCGTGAAGCAGGGAGTGCCAATTCAAAATCACAGGATGTGCAGAGGGCAACCTGGGCCGCCCCAGCACCTCTGTTCTCACCCAACTCTAATAGCCGGATAGGCGCAGCTCCAAGACCATGCCCCTGCACAGGCAGGAGGGACAGGAAGCCCCGTGCTTGAGTGTTCTAGGGGCCAAGGTTAGGCTCCGCAGGGCTGGGGGCAACCCGAGACAAAGAGAGCATCCATTTACCTCAGTGACAGTCTTGAAAAGCTGGTCGGGAAGGCTTCCTCACATGTGTGTGGCTCTGGGCAAGTGCGGCCAGGTTAGTCTGAGTTCTCAGCCAGTGGCAGCAGGAAGTCAGAGAGCAGGAGAGTTCTTAGAGAAAGAAACTGAGACAACAGAATGGTCCTCTGAGTTTCATATCAAAGTCACAGTCACCAATTTTATGTTTAATATAAGATGATAAGACAACAGATGTCAGATATTAGATTATATAAGGTTTATTAAATGGGCATGGGGAGAGGCAAAGGGGGAGAGGGGTACCCCAGAGAGAAAGAGAGAGAGGGATAGAGGCAGAAGAAGAGAGGGAAGAGGAGAGAGAGAGAGGGAGTAAGGTAAATCTGTCCTTTTATACTAGGCAAGGCCACGCCCCCACGGCAGGTAGGCAGTGACATCACAGGTAGGCACACTAACGCAGAATCCCAACACATGGCCCGAGTGTACATGCACACACACATCTACACAAACACAATAAACCAAAAGAACCTCTTTGAACAAAAATGTACCACCAATTACTCGTCCTAAAGCAGCAGACATATATGTCATTATCATATATAGTCATCTCTCTGGATATGTTAAATGAGCAAGGAGTTTCTTTACCAGTAAATAACCTAGAACCATTTTCAAGAGAATATTAGTTATAAAAAAACAAGAGTACAGAAAGATAAACATAAAATGTCTTGCCTTTTTTTGGCACATTTTTTTTTATCATATCTCTTAGGCATTAATTAGGCTGAACTTAACAGTAGCTCTAAGGAGTACAGTATTTACTTATCTTAGAAAACAAGTTTCCTTGCTGAGTGTGTAGCTCATGGCGAAGCACTTGCTTGGCATCCCCAGGTCCTGCTCAGTCGCCGGCACAGGGCAGGGGTTGATGGAGGAGTGTAGACAGAGACAAAGATGATAAAAGCAAGTGTGGAACCCAAGCTCTCCTTTCTTCTTCTTCTCCCTCCCACAGACTGGAGGCTCCATTAGACCGCTGCCTTAGATATGGTCTTAACTGCTGTGAGGAGACAACGTGACCACAGCAACAGGAAATCTGCTGGCTTACAGTTTCGGAGGGTTAGTCCATTATGGTAGGAAGCACGGCAGCATCGTGGTCCGCAGGCAGCAAGAGACTGTGTCACTGGGCGTGTCGTGAACATACCTCAAAGCCCACCTCCACAGTGACACACTTTCTCCAACAAGCCCACACCTCCTAATAGTCCCTATGGCCTATTGGGGCCAATCACACTCAAACTGCCACAATCCCCACGTCTCTACTGTGTCTCTAAGAAGTTGGGTTATAGGCTAGATGTGTTAAGGTACATACCAACTGAATCAGTCTGTCTCCTGCTGCTGAGAATCAGTGGGTTTCCGGAAGCCCAGCTCCTAGGCTCTGCACATAGCTCTTTGGCTAGACTTGTCATGTGATCACAGAGCTGGATCAGCTGCTGACGGGATCTTTGGAGTTTGGTTTTGAGATGGGGTCCTAGGCCACTGAGGCTAACCTATGAAGAGATGAGGCTCCTCCTGCCTTCACTTTCCACGAGCTAGGATTAAAAGCCTACGCCACCATGCCCAGCTAACGAGGAGAGCTTTTTAAAGGAGTGCATGGCTACCTCACACATAATAAAGCTCTGTTCTGTGAGGAGGTAGGTGAGTAGACAACTAACAATGTCTACTGTTCATGCTCTGAAATGTAGGGTTTAAGATCTTGGGGAAGTATTACAGGCGAATAAAGTCAAAAACAAATGAAATTCTTAATATATAATTCAAAGAGAAAGACTGAGTATAAATTTTTAAACTTTATTTTGAAAATTTCATATATGAGTTCTGTATTTACTTGATTTCCATTCCACACTTTTCCTTTTTCGACTCCTCCTGTGCGCCATTTCCTGTCAGCATCATGGCTTCTACCTCCTCTTCGGTTATTATTGTTACATAGATATATACATGCATACAAAAGGATTATATAAGCAAAGCCTGCTGAGATTTAATGGGTGCAGCTCCCTGTCACATTTAGAAGACATTCTTGAACTGGATGCTCTGATCCTCAGGCTCTTACAGTCTTTCTGTTCCTCATCTATAATGTCCCCTGAGCCTTGAGTATAGGGACTGTGTTATAGACATATCAGCTGCGGATAGACACCCCATAAGCAGCTGTTCATTGTGTTTTGACAAGTTGTGAATTTCTGTGATGGTCTCTATCTGCTGCTGGGAAAATAAATAAATGTGTGTGTGTGTGTGTGTGTGTGTGTGTACACATACATATACATATATACACACATATATTTGTGTGTGTGTGTAGAATGCAGTTAGAAATTACACTGTTTTAAAGAAGTGATAGTAGTAGGTTTTCTAGGATCCACCACACTCAGATAGTTGGCTACACTTCTAGTACAAGGCATGGATTTCCCTCTGTTGAGCAGGCCTGAAGTCCAATTAGGTAGCTGTAGTTATCCCCAAGATATAGTTGCTTACTATTGTACCCTTAAGGGCATCTTGCTGTGCTGCTGCACATAAATTCCTGTTTAAAACAAAACAAAACAAAAAAAGCCTTCATGCAGCAATTGCTTCCTTACTCTGATCACTTTTGGTAAGTGGGTTGGTTTGGTTTGGTTTGGTTGTTGTTGTTGTTGGGGCTGGGGTGCTGGGAAGGATTGAGTCTGTGTCTCATATTATACCATTGGCTTATGTAGGTTACCCTCTATACCCTAGGCTGGCCTAGAACTCATTAGTAGCCAGGGTTGACCTCCAACTCTCTGTCGTCCTCATGAGTACCACATGTCCAGCTTATTCCTTTCTTTCTTTCTTTTTTTTTTAAGATTTATTTATTTATTATTTATGAAATGTTCTACCTGCGTGTCTACCTGCACACCAGAAGAGGACACCAGATCTCATTATAGATGGTCGTGAGCCACCATGTGATTGCTGGGAATTGAATTCAGGACCTTTGGAAAAGCAGATGGTGCTCTTAACTTCTGAGCCATCTCTCCAGCTCACCAGCTTATTTCTTTTTTACTCCTTTCTAATGAAGGCTAAGCAGGAAAAATAAATAACCAAGAGTACAAAAACATGCATGAAGACTTTTATTTAAGGTAATTTTTAGATCCCATGCATGGAAAGCCTAACTACATCACTCTGGGCACCTACAATAGGAGTAAAGTCCTAAGAAACAGATTCTGCACAGATCTAACCAATGGATAGGACATTCTCCACAATTGAGTGGAGAGTGGGGACTGACTTTCATACGAACTTTGGTGCCCCATATATGACCACGTCCCCTGGATGGGGAGGCCTGGTGGCACTCAGAGGAAGGATAGCAGGCTACCAAGAAGAGACTTGATACCCTATGAGCATATACAGGGGGAGGAAGTCCCCCTCAGTCACAGTCATAGGGGAGGGGAGTAGGGGTAAAGCAAGAGGAAGGGAGGAATGGGAGGACACAAGGGATGGGATAACAATTTAGATGTAATATGAATAAATTAATAAATTATATTTTTAAAAAAGAAGAAGCAGATTCTCTTAGATTCCTCTGCCCTGCACGGCCTCCCTTGCTGGCCACTACCCTGTGTTTTTGCATAATGGGATGCAGAGTTGTTCAGCTGATAAAATGTGGGACATTGGGAGTACAATACCAGATAGTAATTACAGAACAAGTTTAAACACCTATTCCTACAGAAAGAGGGGGCCCGTGATAGCAGTAGCAATTATAGTCTAAGTAGTTAAAAACAAGAACAACAAAATCCTCCATCTATGAAGTTGGAAGCTGGAAGAAATCTGCTCTCCAGTTTGCTCTCTTCCTTTCAGTGATGAGCTAAGTAAGAATGAGTTACTTGGGCATGCAAGGAATTCACCTCTGAGCTGCTTGTGAAATAGACAAAAAGAAAAGTATTTTTAAGCTAGGTTCTTGATTAGGTTTCTCTATTGATTTGGTCTGATCAAGTGATCTGGGGGAAACTTGATTAATTTTCCCATTTACTTTGAACAAAAAGAGGCAAGCTTGGGGCTGGAGAGCTGGCCAGCAGTTAAGAGCACTTACTGTCCTTCCAGGGGACCCAGGTTAGGTCCCCAGCACCCATCCATGACAGGTGTCTCAAAACCACCTATAACTCAGCTCCAGGAAATCTGATGCCCTCTGGACTCCTCAGGTACCTGCACTCACAAAGTGGACAAGCCCCCCCCACACACACACACACATAGACACAGACACTCAGACAGAGACATAATTAAGAATAAGATATGAAAAAACAAAACAAAACAAAAAACCAACCAACCAAACAGCCAAAAACAAAGTCAAACAAGCCAGGGATGGGAATCCCAGCACTCAGGAGGCAGGGAGAGGACAGCCTGGTCTACATATCATCCAGGACAGCTGCGTTGTGAAACCCTGTCCACAGAGAGAGAGGGTGGAGGCTTAAGTTTATTTCCCTGGTGCTTAGAACCAAGGCTGAAAGCTGCGTGAGTGCATGGTGGGCACATACCACTGTTGGATCCTTGGATAGCCTTGGCTTACTCCCACTCCCCATCACTAGTCATTAGGTAAATAAACATGTCACACTGTCATTGGTCACTGAGTTATCATTTTGTCCTTTCTAAACTTCATGCTGTAGATGAAGTATTTAACCTCCTTGGAATGCTGTGATAAGAACAGCAAGTAGGCAGTACAAACTAGCATGCTTTGGAAGTGATGGCTACGGTAAATGATTTTCACTTAACTATTGCTACCGTTGTTCTTGTTGTTCCTGATGATGTGGCATTTAAAGGCTCTTGCTTATTTAATGAATGCTGTTTAGTGTTATAGATGTCTTTATTAAAAGCTCATAGTTACTCATTTTCATCCTTAGGGTAATTCAGAACACCCATAGCTTCTTGCTTGCTGGGCTCTTGCTTTTTCTATATCCTAAACTGCATGAGAGGCTTGACCTAAATGCTTAACCCTTCTGAGCTGGAGACTTCTTCATGATTTCACTGTGTAGTTTTTGTCAAATGTGACTATATAAATTTAAAAATAATGTTATTAACTTTTTTAATGATTTGGGGATATGGTCTCTCCATGTAGCCCTGGCCACATAACTACTGGCTATATAGACCAGGCTGGCCTCGAATTCACAAAGATTTGCCTGTCTCTGCCTCCCAAATGCTGGGATTAAAGACATGTGGCACCAAACCTGGTTTTATTAATTTATTGAGAATTTCATATATGCATGCAATGTATTTTGATCATATGCATTCCCTATACCCCCTTAGTGCTTCCCAGATCTTACCCTGCACCCCCAGATCTTACCCTGCCCCCCCCCCAGATCTTACCCTGCCCCCTCAGAATTAGTTGTGGTTTGCTTTTTTCTTTCTCTTTTTAGGAGATGGTTTTATAAAAATAGAAAGTATTTGCAAGTTAGCAATAAATGTTTTTCAGATTTATTTTTACTTATTATGTGTATGTCTGTGCAAGTGTGTCCCATGTATATAGGGGTGCTGTCAGAAGCCAGGAAAGGGGCATCGGAGCCTCACTCGTTTCTGAGCTACAGCTGGACATGGCCCTCTGGAGGAGCAGGAAGCACTCTTGACCACTGAACTATGTTCCCAGCCCTACAGCAACATTCTTATTCTTTTAGTCACTTTGTGTTTGCTGGGTTGGTCTTGAGACAGGGTTTCTCTGTGTGGCTGTCCTGGATTCACTCTGTAGGCCAGGCTGGCCTCAAACTCACAGAGACCCGCTTGCCTCTGCTTCCCTGAGTTATTTTAGTCACTTTGTTTAAAAGATGGTTTTATATCTTAGCTCCACTTCTTAAAAATATTTTCTGAGGGGGCAGCAAGGTTGCTGGGCAGGAAAAGGATTGCTTGAGGGCCACCCCGGTAACTGTATAGTAATAAGATCTCATCTCTAAGTGAGAGCAGGCTCCCTGGTCCTTAGCGATTCTGAAAGCCAGCTGGTCTATAAGGAGAGCTGCTTTTAGGTTGGGCCCAATCCTAGTACCTAGAAGTAGCTTCCTGCTTGGCTGTTCTCTGTAACACTTGCTCTGCCCTCTGAGCTGCCTCCCTTTTCTGTGAGACTTAGTTCATACTTAAAACTATGTCGTGGGCGATTGTTTGCTTGCTTCTTAATTTAATTTAACATTTTTTCACACCACATATTTTGATCATATTCTTCCCAGCCCAACTTTACATTCTCTCTCTTTAAAAAGAAAAAGAAATACTGAGTGTTGCACAACGCTCTGATGTTGTCTGCTGTTGGAGACGCAAAGCTGGGTGTTCAGAAACTCCTGTTTCCTTTAGCTCACCCCAAACCACCTCCATAAAGCCTGAGATTGCTGTGACGCTTACTTCACGCTCTGAAAGTCGCATCCATGCTTCTTTAGGAGACAGACCTCTGTACTTTGAACTGAGAGTGAAGCTGCTGTGAGGTAATTCCCTTAAAGCTCAAAGAAGCTGCTGTGTCAGGATGAGAGGCCTTCCCATCACCATCTGCAATGTTCGGGGGGGGGGGGGGGGGTTTGTTGTTGTTGTTGTTGTTGTTGTAAATAGAATTTCATGTAACTCCTGCTAATCTCAAATTCACTGTGTAGTTGAGGATGATCTCGAACTATTGATCTCCTGCCTACACCTCCCAAATTCTGGGATTGTAAGTATATACTACCACACCCAGCTCACACCTGTTATTACTGTCATCATCACCACCACCACCACCACCACCATCATCTTCATCATCTTCATCGTCACCATGTGCAAGCCCCGCAGGTATATGAAGGTCAGCAGACAACTCTTAGGGAGTATGTTCTCTCCTTTTACTTTCGCATGGATTCTGGGGCTCGCACTCAAACCTTTACCTGCTGAACCATCTTGTCGGCCCACGTTTTTAATTTGTTCTTTTTCCTCATACTGTTTCTCTCTTTGGGAAACTTTCTAAGAATACACTGGAAATGTGACGCAGTTTCATTCCCAGCCCAGCAAGTCTTTAGCTCTTCTTTTGTGCTCTAATGTTTTTGGTTGTGAGCCTAGCCTCTAATGGCTGAGCCATCTCTCTAGCCCTATTTTATGCTCTAAAATGCTTGCAAATTGAACAGCTCTCTTTAGTTTGTCTCTTGTATTGTATGTGTGCCCATATACACTGTGTATGTTACAGTGAAAGCTAGCGGGTACTTCCAGCATCGGCCTAAAATCTCCTTATCTAGCTAAGTTTATTAAAGGTACTTTATTTTAGTTGGTAAAAGATGTCTGTGTTTCCAGTTACCACAGCAGAATTTTTCCTGTAACAGTTTGCTCACTGCCTTTTTAGCTTATGCTAAAAGGAAACCATTTTCACCCCCTACGTTGTTTAGACTCAGTTTAGCCTTTTGTTATTACAACACTATTCATAAGTATTTAATTTACTTATCAAATACCTATTATTTCATAGCAGGCCATTGTGTATTTTGGTGACTTGGCACCACCGTTTTCATTTTTACCTGTCTGAATTGACTGAAAGTCTTCTGCCAAGGGTCATGCAACCCTTTTGACTGCTTAAAGTCAGTCCACACTTGTATGTTTTGTGGGCTTTCCTTAAACTTTGCTTGCAACTTGTTTATTGATGTTCTATTGGCCAAGCCCAGAGTTAATGTGGAGGGGTGAAATGGGAGCCTGGAAACCACATTATATTCGCACAGAGTCATCTAGAATTAGTTAGATTCCAGCAGAGCCCCAGCTCCACATTACTGTGCCCCTGAGAACTCTTTCCATCAGTGTGCAGCAATTTTCTCCCCTATAATGGAGGAGTAATAATACCTATCACAGGGTTGAGGGGAGGCTTAAATTTTCAGTGACTGCTTGCTTTTGTTTTAATGTGCGTGAGGGGTAATTTCTGGTTTTGTGGTGCTTTAAGACAGAGTCTCGTACTGTAACCCAGGCTGGGCTGGAACTCACTGTGTAACTCCTGGCAGTCCTCTGCGCTCAGCCTCCCGAGTGCCGGCTCTGTAGGCATGACCCACCATGCTCCCATCCTACTGTTTTGTTTTGCTTGTTCTGCTTTGTCACGTGCATTGTCTTCCATCAGATTTCGTTCTGCAGGGTTGATATACTTGGAAGTTTTTGTTTGGTTATAAAAGATAATACTGTCATTCTCATACAAAGTGTACAAAAGTATGTAAAAGGAAATAGGCATCCCCTGACGTCTCATGGAATTCAGTCCAGATCTTTGAGCTCCTCAGGCCTTTCTGTCTTATTCTCTACTGAAGGCATATGCATCCATCTTAGTCTCCAAGACATGGTCCTTGAAGAAAGAGGCCATGTTTCTGGAAATCCCCTAGCTTTACATGTAGGACTGAAAGAGACAATGTGACAAAGCATTTAGCCCATGCCTTACACAGACCATATTCACATTTAACTGGTACTATAACTGAAGACTCCCAGAAACCTTAAGCTAGGTGAGGCAGCAGTGTGCTTTGAGAGCAAGGTGTGTCAGCGAACCTGGGGAGGTAGCGCTCCCGCCATCATTAACCTGAGACCAGACTTGTAGGGTAGAGTAAGGAAGATTACAGAGACACCCCAGACTAGTCAGTACAGTGATCTCTAAAAGCTTAATTAGGAAAGCTTTCCCCAAATCACATGTGTATGGTTTTATTTTTGAGAACTGAATCCTGGCATTGGTCATAAAGTGATAAATTCTTGACACTTAGACAAACATTTTCTTTGTGTTTTAGTCAAAGAAGTTTGGCAGAGATCACAGAGCTTATCCACACGGCTCTCCTGGTGCATCGTGGGATAGTAAATTTAAGTGAATTGCAGTCTTCTGATGGACCGCTGAAAGACATGCAGTTCGGAAACAAAATCGCTATCCTGAGTGGAGACTTTCTCCTAGCAAACGCCTGCAATGGACTAGCTCTTCTACAGAACACAAAGGTAAAAACAGACAGGGCTCGCTGTGCCTGCGTGGCTACAGGTGGCTCATGCTTGGCTACGGAAGCCACAGAGGTCTGTGTGTCCCTGTGGGGATGCTCACTGACACTGATGCAAGTGACATCAGCAGTGTCAACATGAGGTAAAGGAGACTAGTGCTTCTGAGGAGCAGAAGTGAGTCACACAGCTGTCATCTCAGCATTCTGAGGCAGAGGCAGGGCGATTGTGAGTTCAAGGCCAAGGGAAAACAAGCACACAGGAGGATGAGGCAAGAGGATTAGTACAAGTTCAGGGCTATAGAGTAAACCAAAACTAAAAATCCAAATATAAATCCAAAATAAAAGAGCAAGGCTGGGGATCTAGCGCAGTAGCAGAATGCTTGCCTGGCTTGTATGGCAGGAAGAGAGAGGCAGGGGGAGGGGGTGGGGAGGGGTGGGGAAGGAGACTGAAAACACTTAAAGCCTTGAAGTATTTTAAATATTTATCTGAACAGCATAATCTGGAATGGGGAACTTGCTGTGCAGGTGTATCTATTGCATCATTGTAGAGTTATCTGCAATAGTAAAAAGTGAGCAGAATAATATCAAATAGTGAAGGATTTACATGATGTATCTAAATGCGTATTAAATATGCATTAAAATTTGTGAAAAATGTTAAATAGCGTAGGGAAGTGTCCATACCATAATATGTGCTTGCAAAAAAAAAGCATTGAAAATAATAACTTATACACTTAATTTATACTTTATACTTTAAACTTATACTTTAAGCAAGTTCTTGCCCATGTAACAAAAAAATAATCCTCATATATAAAGGAATGAATGAACAACTACAAGGAAATACATCAAAATAATAATTAGTCCACTGCTTCATGAGATTGTAGATAATCTTTGTTATATTTTTGTTTGAGACAAGGTTTCACTGTGTGACCTCAAATCTGTAGTGCTCCTGTTGGCTCAGACTCCCAAGTGTGCAGAGGCAGAAGGATTATGGGAGTTTTCTGGCCATTAACCCAGCTCTTGTGTGCTCTCCTAGACTTGAACTTGTGAAGATCTTTCCTCTGTCTCTGAAGTGCTGAGATTAGTCACATCCTGCCAATGCACAGCCTTAAAAACTATATTCTTTAGGAAAATAGAGGCCTGGACAGGTGGCTCAGCAGTTAAGAGCACTGGCTGCTCTTCCAGAGGACCCAGGTTCAATACCCAGCTCCGACGTGGCAGCTCACAACTGTCTGTAACTTCAGTTGCAGGGGGTTCAGTGGCCTTTTCTGGCATCTATGGTCACTGCTGGTGAACAGGCGAAAAAAAAAAAGTATCCGTAATACAGTGTTAGATATGGCTAAGAAACAAACTCAAGTATGTGAATATCCATCAAGAATAGTTGTTTTAAATCAGGTGTGGTGGCGGACACTTTTAATCTCAGTGCTTGGGAGGCAGAAGCAGGCAGATAGATCTCTGTGGGTTTGAGAGCAGCTTGGTCTAGATACCAGATTCCAGTGTCTGCGCTTTGAGACATTTCTCAGAGGACTTACAGGACAGGACTCTTCTGCATGTGTCTCATTGGCCAGCATTTAGTAGCCTGCTCACCGTCAGGGAAGGAGGCTAAGAGTGTGCCTTGTTTGGTGGATAGATAACCAGCCAGAAATACAAAAGATGCCGAGAGACAGTAGCATCCTGTCCCTACCTATCCACCATGGTTTTGTACTTCAGGCTAGCACGTATTTCATGAGCTGTAGCCACAGCTTTTAAAGGAGAAGGTGGTGTGATGATTTTACATGGGAAAAACGAATTACCAGCATGAGACAGATGCAGAGCCTCTGCTGCTTGCTTCATGGCCGACTCCTCCCTCCTCTCTCTGCAGCATGCGTTTGATTGGGCCTCACTGGTTTTATCACGGACCCACAGGCAAGAGCGAGTCTTTAACTGTCTCTGGGAGTCACTGGCCTATGGTCTGTCCTGCCTTTCTGCCCCTGCTGTGGTCTGTGACAAGTATGGGCCTTCCCTGGAGAAGGGAAAGCCTCCCAGGGGTAAAGTTGGGGAGAGTATTTTGAGTGCATTGGGCTGCACGTGCCTGAGGCACAAACAGTGGCCACTATGGATTAGACCCAAGTACCTGAGGGGAGGAAATATTCAAGATCTGTTACTTAATTGTCCCTAGTTCTGTGTTCTGAGAGTTAGCCTCAACTTTGTCTTACCCTGGAAAAAAGAACAACTAAGGCTTATTACTTTCAAACAAATTTCTCTTTGTTTTCCTCTTGTCAGTTTGAATTTACTTCGCACCATCCTGTGATACCAGATGAATGCACGGTTTAATACACCACAATCAAGTTTAACACTTTACGGTGCTACCCCAGCTTCTCCGTGCTGTCTAACAGAAGTGTAGTGGTGCTTTTATGTGAAAGTACAGTTGGGCCATAATGATGCAAACAAATAATTGTGTAAACTACTTCCCTTTGAAGGAATAACATTTAAAACATTCTCTTTCCTTTAACTAACTTGTACCAGCCACATTTTCTTCCTTTCACTGTGGCTCAATTGCAATGAAAATGGAGGTTTTATTCCCATGAAAATCAAATCAGACTCTGAAATCTTCTCTTGGTGTTCAGCACTCAAAGGCATCACTATACATGCTCCAGAACCCAGGACCTCCACTACCTGCCACGTTCGGCACTGGGTTTCATCAGCACCGCTTGATTTACAAAGAGACGACAAGGAGAAGGCGAAGGAAAGCTGAGCATGTCCAGCAGCAGTGGCCTGAGAAATAGCGAGCAGATTCCCCTCCCTTGGAGCCCTAGCCCTTATAGCCTCTGCACGGACTGCTCCCTCACATTTGCCCCCCCACCCCACCCCCACCCCCCCACCCCCGCCAGCAGGACATCCCCTTTCAGCTTGGGTGTGTGTCTCTCTGGGGTTGGTGGTTGTAAGGTGAAGCCTTTATTCCATGCGTCCCTCCTTTTGATCCCAAGCGTGGCTCTTCTCTGCCTGTCCTTCAAAGGCTCACCGAAGATTCCACAGGCTCATCTTCTGCAACAGACTTAGCGTGCCATGTCCACAGATCCGTGGTTGATCTCCAGATCTAAGCACTTCACAGCCATCATTTGATCAGAATAGGTGAGGTCCAAATTGTGTGAACAGTACTGTGAATGGCAGAGGCCGTGAAGGGAAACAAAGTGCGTGGGGTCAGGCGTTCTCTGGCAAACACCTCCCCACATTCACAGCCAGCCCTTTTAACTGATCGCTTGCTTCTGTTTCCCTCAGAATAGTATTTAAAGGAACGTGAATATTTTATAGCACAGGACCTATTTTATTAAACAAGACTTACCTCTAATAATGATTACAATCTTGGAATACTTAGATTCTATATGATGTTTTAATTTTCTTTTATACGAAAAAATTGTAAACAAAGGTGAATTAAATAGACACCATGGTAAAGAGGGATGGGGCAGAACGTGACGCAGAGTTCCTGTGGTAACATGTCACAATTTTCCACTGTCACAGCCTGCTTTCTTTTTTTTTTTTTCTTTTTTTTTCTTTTTTTTTTCTTTTGATGGCTAAAGTTGGCATGTTTGTAGCAGTTTTAATGTTTTATAGCTTATTCATTCTACTAGTTTTCTGTTTTCTTCTGCTAGTGGGTTTGCAAGCTACATGGTATGTTTCCCTCGGCCTCCAGGGGCAGACTGTTAGCTGAAGGTTTCCACACTCAGAAGGAATTCAGAGCTGATTTATAATTGCCAAGGGTAAAATTAGCAAAGTCAATTATTCTCCCTTTGGCTTTTCCCTAAAGATATTAGGGTTCTTCTAGGTAATTGCCTTAGGTAACACTTAGACTTTTAAATATTCCTGAATATAGAAAATGGCATATTAATCCTGAAACAAAAGTCTTATTATTATTATTATAGATGGAGTCAAAAGTACAAATTAAGAAGATTTTGAATTCAAGAGTGACTCTAAAAATGAATGGTTGAGTTTTCATTCATTCATTCAGCTATGGAACTTTTTTTTAGTACTCCATTATGTAAGACCTGGACTAAACCTTCAGCTTTTGGAGCCATACATTCCCTCATGCCACGGACATAGGTGCGCATGCCACTGACATAGGTGCGCATGCCACTGACATAGGTGCGCATGCCACTGACATAGGTGCGCATGCCACTGACATAGGTGTGCATGCCACTGACATAGGTGCACGTAGGACATACTGTAATGTTCATCTAGCTATTATGATCATGTGCTCACTTCTGAATTTAAACTTCTAGTTTTTGAGCATCAAATTATTACAGTGACATGTTAAATAATTAAAGGGTGGATCATAAAATAGAAAAGCAATATAATTTAAAGATTTTTTAAAAATGTGTGTGTAGTATGTAAAATTCTGTGAGTATATATGTACCATGTGCATGCAAGAGCCCTTGGAGACTGAAGAGGACGTCAGAGCCTCTAGAACTGGAGTTAAAGCGGTCACGAGCTGCCATGTGAGTGTGAGAACGAACCCAGGGGCTCTACAGGAATCCTATGAGCTCTAAACTGCTGAGCCATGTTTCCAGCCGCTCCAACTTGTCACTTAGCAAACCATTGCAGATTTTCTTTGGTATTTATGTAGACTGGATCTGGATTTTTAAGATTAGTCCAAAGTGCAAATAAGACATTTTATTTAGGGAACTACTTGCCATTCTTTTTTGTGGGGGAGGGGGAAAAGAGTGGCCTTATTTTTATAGTAAGGAGCCTAACATTTAAATAAGTTCTAACTGAGAGACACACACACGTAGTCATTTTCACTGAATGAGCCTACTGCTGTTCATCAAATGGGAGACTGGGAGTCAGCCTGCTCTTGTCTCACACCCAAGAGCATTGTTATGATGTCAGTCTTGGGCTATTCTATTAAGCATTAGTGATTTGCAGTTCTAAATAACTGGCAGCACAGATGTACTCCTTGTGAGGATATATCTCCTTATGTTAATTCTGTCTTCCTACAGGCATAAATATGCTGTTTACAAGGAAGAATTTTGTTTGTGTAAATATGTTCAATTTATGCATATAAATCTTCTTGGTATATTTGTGTGTATGTATATGTGTATTATATTTGTGTATATATGTGTATTTACTTAGGTGTGTGTACATGTGGGTGTGAGGAAGATAGCGTGTGCATATGCATGTGATGGCCAAAGGCTATGTTAGTGTTTTCCTCAGTTGCTCCCTACCTAATGTTTTATTTATTAATTTTAAGTCAGAGTCTCACTGTATATGCCTGGCTGACCTAGAACTTACCCTATAAAACAGGTTGGCGTGGTACTCAGAGATCTGGCTGGCTCTGCCTCCTGAATGCTGGGGCTAAAGGCATGCACCACTTTGCCCAGCCAACTCTCAGATTTGTTTGTTTGGGTTTTTGAGGGGGTTGTTTTTCTTGAGGCAGGGTCTCCCTGATTCTGGCTGGACTTTGGGGATCGGCTCACCTGGCTAGTCTATACCTCCCCTGTGATGGGGTTGCAGGAATGCTTTGCCACCCTGGGGTCTTACACCGGTGCTGGAGAGCAAGCCTTCATCCTTGCATGATGGGCACTTGACAGACCAGGCGTCTCCTCAGCCTAAATATTTTAAGTAAACAGGTTGCTATTGGAGTTTGTGTTTGTCCTGCGTATTAACATCAATTTTACTTCCTAGTTTAAAAACATGCTACATATATGAACTTAGGTTTCCCCTTCCCCTACCATATAGATTTAATATAAGCATTTTTTGAGGCATTTTGAGATGTAGATCTGTGGTAGAGAGTTCTTGTAGGCCCTGGGCTTTGTCTTCAGTGTTCAGGGTCAAAGATCTAAAATGGGCATTATTATGACAATGCGTTTATACCCTTGCTAGCATTTTTACTTATAGAGATTATTTATTGGGGCGGGAGGAGCTTCTGTGAGACATTATCTCATGTAGCCTAAGCTGTCCTCAAACTTGCTTTGTAGCTGAGCTTAACCTTGAATTTTCACCCTCCTGTCTCCACCTACTGAGGATTATAGGCATATGCCATCACATACTCAGCAGTTATTGTGTTAATATCTTTAGCCTCTTTAGTTTGACACCGAATTTAATATTCTACCTTGCATACAATCCACTTGTGTATAGATATTCATGGCCAGAGTATGTAGTACAATAGGGAAGTAGACTGTTATGTAACAATAAGGCACCTTCTCTATGTCAGTTAAATAATTACTATCATGAAAATACAATTCCAAAACTAATTTTTCATCATTTGCTAACATAGATATGTATAGATTTCACTTTCTGAGTCTGCTTCCTTGATGTTTAAAGTAATAAATTACTAGTATATGTAAAGCATACTAAAAAAAACCTAGAAAGCAAACTAGCATCATATCTTTTAAAATGTGTTATCTCATTAAAGCCTTGAGTGAAAACAATGTAATTTTCTTTGGCAGAGAAGGTCACATCCCGTCCTGTAAAGTGAACGCTTCTTTCAGGGTCTGACAAAGTGGGAGCCTTGCAGCAAAACAGGAAAAACCTCCTGCATTCTTCAGAAGCACAGCTTTTCAAATGTGTTGAGCTGGGCCTGCACCATGCTTGGCTGCACAGGCTATAGTATAGTAATCTTTTTCTTGTTCTTTGAGACAGTTTCTAGGCAAGCAAGGCACAAGAGTTAGGAACAGTACAACTTTGATTCGTGAGCTGCTTTTGAGAAGGTGTGCCCTCTGGACCCCATATATGTGGGACACATATACACATACCCTCTAAGTCATGCATGCACACAAAATAATAATAAATATAAAATAATAAATAAATAAATAAAAACAATTTTTTTTGCCTCTGCATCCCAAGTGTGTATTATTGTGTCTAACACTTGATTTGGCTTTTGAAAATATTTTTCAGTTCATTGAAATTTCATACAGTCTGTTTTTATCATATTTACCCCCTCATGTAATTCCCCTCCCGTATCTACCCGCGTCACCCTGACCTGCCTACCCACCCAACGCCGAGGTGTGTTCCCTGCTCCAGATCAAGTCGAGATTGTGCTGCTCAATCACTTGTGGATGTCAGGCTTGCCCTGAACTACGGTTCACTAACCGGCTTTAAAGGAAGTGGATGCTCCCTCTCCCAGAAGTTTTCCAATGCCAATAGCTCCTCAGCTGGTGGTCGGATTTTGTGTGGACTTCTCTATGCTGTCACACACTGCCCTGCTGTGTCTGGAAAACACTGTTTGTTTGAAATCATCAACTTCTGGCCTTTGCAGTCTTTTCACCCACTATTTCCCAAAGTTCCCTGAGTCCTGCATGTATGTATGTATGTATGTATGTATCATGTATGTGTATATACATCATATACACGTATACATGTACACACACACCATATTTAGGGCTAAGCCCTCCACAGTCTCATAGTATCTACATGTTGACTAGTTGATTATCTCTGTATTAATTGCAGTCTATTACAAGAAGAAGCTCTTCTTAGGAGTGTTGAGAGATGTACTGATGCATATGTATAGCAATGAATCATTATAACACTATGCCTATTTACAGCTTAATAGTAGATTCTCCGCTAGGGCCTATGAACTATGTAGCCACAGGTTCTTGCCTCTGTTCACAGTGGCAGGAACGGATCCCATCTCGTGGAGTGGGCCTTACAGCCAATCAGAAGTCATTGGTGACTCCCGTAACATCTGCACCGTTAATGACCAGTGGGCATATCTTGTCAGGCCATTCGTTATTGTAACTGGCAGGGTTTGCAGCTGGATGAAACTGGTGGTTACTTTTCTCCTCCAGTAGCATGGGTGTCACCCTCCAGCACTATGAAAGCTAAATAAATTATAAAAGAAAAGGAAAAGGAAAGCATGGTGGTGCCTGACTAATCCTCACCCTTGAGAGGCAGGACAGGAGGAGATCATGAGTCTCATTGTCCACTACTTAACAAGTTTGAAGCCAGCCTAGTCTGCATGAGACCCTATCTCAAAACTTCTTAAAAGTGGAGAAGCAGCGATAGGGAATTACAGTTAAAAATGAAATAATCCTCTTGTAGGTTTCTAGGACCCTCTGGATCCACCTACTTCCCTATCCCCTATATTTTTCTCACCTAGAGTCTCAATAGGATGTCCTCACCTCTATCCCACTTTCCTGGTAGGTGCAGACTTTCATGGGACATGCCCCTTGGGCTAGTGTCCAGTTATAAGTGAGTGTATACCATTTGAGTCTTTCTGCTTCTGGGTTAGCTCACTCATTATGATCATTTCCAGTTCAATCCATTTGTCCACAAATTTCGGGAATTCCTTGTTTTTAATAGCTGAATAGTATTCCATAGTGTGAATGTACCACAGTTTCTTTATCCATTCTTCTACTGAGGGACACTTTGGCTGTTTCCATGTTCTGGCGATTATGAATAAGGCTGCTATGAACATGGGTGGATCTGAGCCCAGGGGTTCTGCTTGATCTAAGGCACCAACCAAGGATAACATGTGCAGTCATCATCAAACCCCTACCCAGATCTAGCCAAGGGACAGAACATTCTCCACAGTTAAGTGGAGACTGGGGACTGACTTTCACAGGATCTCTGGTGCCCCATATTTGGCCATGTCCCTTTGTTGGGGAGGCCCAATGGCACTCGGAGGAAGGATAGCGGACTACCAAGAAGAGACTTGATACCCTAACACCACATTCAGGGGGAGGAGGTCCCCCTCAGTCACAGTCATAGGGAAGGGGGATTGGGGTGAAAGTGGGAGGGAGGGAGGAATGGGAAGATGCATGGGATGGGATAGAAAATGAGATGTAATATGAATTATTTTATTTTTCAATAAAAATGTGTTTTTAAAAAATGAAATAATCCTAGGATAGAATATATACCCTCATCCTCTTATTAAGCCCAATTTTCTTTTAACTGTCAACATTTAAAGATAAATTAGCAAATATTTGTATTTGGTTTTCCCCTTAGTTTATTTAGTTGCTAACATTATAAGGATTTAGTTTTCTAGTCATCTTTTTTTTTAATTGCAAGAAGATGGCATTTCTAATGTTATGAAGTAAGTAACCAAGCTTTTGTAGAGGACCTCTTTATAACTTTGTTTTGTTAGGAAAGTGTGGTGCAAGCTCCAAACAACTGACTTGCATGCGTAGTTGCAAACTGCAGTGCATTTGTAATCAGATGCCTACTCTGTTCTACCAACATGAAAAAGAAATCCCAAGAGAATTCAAAGGATTGACTGAGACCACTTTTCATTAATAGCTCAGTTGTATTGATATACATTTTTGTCTTAGTATTTCCATCATTTTCTTAACTCTATTAGAGTTGGAAGCACGCAAGGAAAAAAAAATCACCACCAGCCAAGGTTGGCTTGTAGAGCCTAAGCCCAGAAGCAGATTTTATTTATTTAGCAATAGTGACTGGGGAGAGCCCTTCTCACAGCTAATGACCTGCTGCTGTTGTATGCCCAAGGCAAAGCTTAAGGCCATTAGTCCAACAGGTCATTAACTGACAAACGTCTGACCCCAAGGTCGGTTCTGATATTATAACTGTGAAAACATTAAAGTGGGGTTGGAGAAAGTGTGGCTCTGCCAGGGATGTTTCCTTTCAAGCATTTGGGGAAATGCACTTGATTATTTGTTGCTATTCATAAAGTGAATCTCTCTCTCTCTCTCTTTCTCTCTCTCTCTCTCTCTCTCTCTCTCTCTCTCTCTCTCTCTCTCTCTCTTTCTCAATCTCTCATTGAGAAAGGGTCTTGTTTAGCCTAGGCTAAAGTTACTATCAAACCTGCAGTCCTCCTGTCTTAGCCTCCTAAGTATTGAGATTTTAGGGTTATGTCGTCCCACCCAGCTGGACATCTTTAATTGCCTTTGTTCTGGGTTCATTATCAGACAACAATCAGTCAGTCACCTGGAGATTAGGCACCACCAACCATTATGTGCTCAATCTAATACATGTTTCATAGAGGTAAAGCTTGATACAATAAGGCAGAAAGAATGTAAAGAGTCTAGTCTTGGCTTTTGGTTTGTTGCTGTTGTTACTGTTGTTTAAAACAGGGACTCAAGTGCTAGGATTATTGTTGTAGTTAAATACCAGTATGACCTAATAATGTTTATTATTAGGCCTGAAATTATTATTATGGCAGTATTTTCTAACCCGCTAGCAATCAATCAAGACAGACACCTGTTATATTTCAAAATAGCCTAGTTAACCTGGGGCAGGGCAGACATTAATCTCCTAAACTACTTCCCATAGTGGGGCAGGTATCCCCAATCCCATGCCATCCAGTCCCATGCCATCCAGTCCCATGCTGTCTCCTTCTGATAATTTCTGTCAAGCTGATGCTCCCTCTCCCAGAAGTTTTTCAATGCCAATAGCTCCTCAGCGAGGAGTGGGATTTTGTGTGACTTATCCATGCCGTCACACACTGCCCTGCTGTGTCTGGAAAACAGTGTTTCCCTCCCATCCATAATCTCATGTGCTTGCTAGTGTTCTTCTTCTGGGCCAAGTCCTCCATCCACACCAGCCGTGTGTGTCTCCTCCACCTAGCCCATGGCAGCCTTTTTCTTCCTCTCCTCTCCTCTGGTCTCTCTTCCTCCCAGGATTCTCTCTGTCTGCCTTCTCCCTGGAACCCTAGCCATGCCCATCCCATTTGCTATGCCCAGGTGTGATGACCTTTTATTGGTCACATAGGTTAAAGTCTTAGGCAAGGTACAGATAGGGCACAGAGACAGCAAGCAGAAATTAGCATCAAAATACATCACACCAATCTCCCACAGATTGTAGTATAAACCATCACATCCACTTTATGCAGGGCGGGGATTAAGTCCAAGGCGTTGTTCAACTTGGTAGTGTGTGCTTTTAATCCTAGCACTCAGGTGATAGATCTCTCAGTTTGAGGCCAGCCTGGTCTACATGGCATGTTTCACGACAGCCAGAGCTACATAATAGAGAGACTCTCTCTCAAAAAAAAAAAAAAAAAGGCCTGGTGTGGTGACACATTTCTTTAATCCCAGCACCCAGGGGCAGGGGCAGGCAGATCTCTGAGTTTGAGGCCAGTTTGTTCTACACACAGAAACCCTGTCTCAGGGAACCACCCCTCTCCCAAAATAAAATTTAAAAACCCAGGCCTTCATGTATGCTAGGTAAACACTGTGCCCGCTGAGCTGTAGCCTCAGCTCACGCTGTCTTCCCTTCTACTGCACCATCCCCCTTCCTCTCTTGTCCTCCTTCTCTTCTTCTATTAGCTGTGTAACATGCCCGGAATTTGGAGCTCAAGCCAGCCTTCTTTTCCCGCAGCCTGCTTGTCAGTCCTGGGCTTTGTAGCCCCTTAACTCCTGACTCCTCGTGGTGGGGTAAGGATTTCTCTGCAGTATGAAGGAGGCTTCATGGAATGCTTTAGGGAAGTAGCTCATAAGCAAAAGCAAGCTGCGTTTTGGTTTTCGGTTTCCTGTCTGTAAAATCAAGGCAACGTCACGACCATCTTCCAGAGTCTCGACAGGTCTGATGTTTGTAGGGAATTCCGAGAGCTGTAGAAAAGGAGGAAGACTGGGGACATGGAGCTTGAGCCTGCCGTGAAGATGGCGTAGAGTGCGGATAACAACAGAGCACTCGAGCGAGGTTAACAGTCAGGCATACACAGAGAGCCAGGACCTCTTAGATATGCCATGACTATGAAGACTATCTTGCTTTCTCCTTGGTAGACTTCTGTGGAGAAACTTACGTGGCTTCGTCGTCTGTACACTTAAAATACATATGGTAAAGGGCCAGTATACGTTCCTGAGAATGCTGCTGCTGCAACTGATAACTTCAAAGTTATTTCGAAATGGTTATGCTTTCATGTAGTTAATCCACATATTGCAGTGGTATTGGCATGTAACAAAATAGTTTACGTGTATTATGCTAAGAAGAGAAGATATAATTTCAAAGCCGTTTTGGTCTCTTAAACCACTGTCCTCCTCTGACCCCGAGAGAGTGTTTTCCTCTGCATTGGGCCCTTTGGCCAGTGCCCATTTGCATCCCTTGTCACTCCATAATAAACTCGATCTTAACATTATGGGTGGAAGAGGGAGGCAGATTATACGCTGGGTGTGGCCACGCACTGCAGTCCCAATACTTGAGCAGTGTTGGGAGCAGACAACTGATAGGATATACATCTTGGACCAAGATGGCTAACGGTGAGCATCTGGAGCTATGAGTCAGGACAAGATGGCTGACCCCTGATATCCGCGGAACCTGAGGAAAGCAGTGATAGATTCTGTTATAGAACTATTTAAAGCAGAATGACACCTTTATATAGGTATCTATAGATGTGGCCTCGAGGTCAGAGGTATGAACCCTTGCTTTTGCCTCCAGCAGTCTGCATGTGTGTCTATATGTGTTGTCATGTGCCTGGGTGTCTGTCAGCCTTCACCTGGGGTCAATAAAGTGTGTCTTTTCTATTCATGAACCCTCATCTCTGCAACTTCCTGGCCTCCAGTAACTTTCCTGCTTTTGTGGTTTTTGGAACTTAGGAGCTAGTCTAGCCTACATTTCTATTACAGAGAAGCCAATGGATTGTATGGCAAAGCCCTGTTTCAACAAACACAATAAAATACAAACAATCAAACCCTGATAGATACGCACACACCCTCACAAGACGCTGCGTTCAGTCTACCTCTCCTCCAGGAACATGCCAGCTGTATGTCTGGGTAGTGTGAAGAATTTCTGACCACAAGCTAGCCCTCATTTGATCCAAGAGTATGATGCAACTAGCCCCAAATTTTTCCTACATCATTTTCTTTGAAGGGGGTGTCTTAGTCACCATTCTGTTGCTGTGAAGAGACACCATGACCATGGCAACTTTTATGAAAGAAACATTTAGGGCTGGAGAGATGACTCAGCTGTTAAAGGCTAGGCTCACAACCAAAACTAACGGACACATTTAACTAGGGCTGGCTCACAGTTTCAGAGGTTTAGTCCATTGTCATCATGGCGGGAAGCCTGGTAGCGTGCAGGCAGACATGGTGCTGGAGTTCTACATCCAATTCTGTAGGCAGCAGGAAGAGACACTGGCCTTGGCTTGGGCTTTTTTCTTTTTTAAGATTTATTATTTATGCAGTCTGCATGTACACCTCCATACCAGAAGAAGGGACCAGATCTCACTATAGATGCTTGTGAGCCACCATGTGGTTGCTGAGAATTGAACAGCCAATGTTCTTAACCTCTGAGCCATCTCTCCAGCCCTTGGCTTGGGCTTTTAAAACTTCAAAGCGCCCCCCCCCCAAAAAAATTCAAAGCCAGCTCCCAATGACACACTTCCTCTAGCAAAACCACACCTACTCCAACAAGGCCACACCTTCTAATGGTGCCCCTCTTTATGAGTCATGATGGTGGCCATTTTCATTCAAGCCACCATGTTCCACTCCCTGACCCCCATAGGCTTATAACCATATCATTAGTCCAACTTTATGTCTTATCAGTCTCGACCCAGCTTAAAAGTTCAAAGTCTCTTCTGAGACTCATGCAATCTCTTAACTGTAATCCTCTGTAAAATTAGAATCCAAAAGCAGATTGCATACTTCCAGTTTACAATGGGACAGAATAGACATCACTGTCCTAAAACAGAAGAAAGACAGCATAGTGAGGCAGTGCTGGACTAAAACCAGACCAAGCCCAGCTGGACCAACTCCAAACTCTGCATCTCCATGTCTGATGTCAAATTGCTCTTCAGATCTCCAAGTCCTTTCAGCTTTGTTGACTGCAGCACAGTTCTCTGTCTTGGACTGGCTCCACTCCCTTTTAGCAGCTCTCCTCGGCAGGTATCCCAGGACTCTGGCAGCTCCGATATTTTGGGGTCTCCAAGGCAATCCGGCTTCACCTTCACAGCTTCACACAATGACCACTCTAGGATTCCAAGTGGGGACACCCCTCATAGTGCCTGGCCTCAGCAGCTTTCCTTGCCCAAAGATGGAGATTCCACAATTTCTCTCTTGTATTCTTGACTCTAAAACCAAAACCCCACGACCAAAGCTGCCAGCTTCTGCTGCTTGCTGGAGCTGGAACTTGGCCCCTTTGTTCAGTAACATTTTCATTAGGTTTCTATTTTCGGTGGTTTCCTTTACTGCCTAAGCTTGGCTGTTCTGAAACTTGCCCTGTAGACCTGGCTGGCTTTGACTTTAGATCTGCCAGCCTCTGCCTTCCAAGTATTAGGATTAAAAGTATGCACCACCATGCCTGACCCTAAGCTTTTCTCTTTGCTTTTTTGTTTTGTTTTTTAGGTGGTTATGGTGGTGGTGTTTAGTTTTTTTTTGTTTGTTTGTTTGTTTTTGGTTTTTTTTTTTTTTTTTTGGTTGGTTGGTTTTGGTTTTTCCAGACAGGGTTTCTTTGTGCAGCCCTGGCTGTCCTGGACTTGCTTTGTAGACCAGGCCAGTTTCAAACTCACAGAGATCCCCCTGCCTCTGCCTCCCGAGTGCTGGGATTAAAAGTGTGCGCCACCACTGACTCCTAAGCTTTTCTTTAATTCTTTCTCATAAATTGGTATCTAGCTGGGTGGGGTCTTGCTCTGAGGTCACCACTCTGCATCAGGTTTTCCTTTGATCTGTCTATATTTCTCGTGTTCCTTTTCTCCTCCAACTGTGTATTTTGTGGTTTTCCTTGTTCAGATTGCTCATTTTCGTTTTAGGTCTACATAAGACCTGCTACTAATAGTAACAGTCACTGCAGGGCTGTTTAGAAACGGCCTCTGCTAAAACTGTTAGTCTACAGCTTTTCAATTTAGCCTCAGACAGATTATTTTAGACCGGGGCAGAAAACAGCCGCATTCTTCTTCAAATTATTACAAGAACAAGCATTCTAGGCCACAAGTTAACATTGGTGAGCAGAGCCCCCAGAGTTCACATCACGCTCCGCACTACTGTCTTTCACTAGTATGGCCCGGTAAACCCCACTTAAAGAGTCCAAAGCCCCAAACTGCTCCATATTCTTCCAGGCAAAAGCATGGTCTGCTTTATCACAGCAATAGCCTGGCACCAACTGCTGTCTTAGAGTTTCTGTTGCTGGGAAGAGACCACGTCAACTCTTATAAAGGAAAACTTTAATTGGGGCTAGGTTACAGTTGAGAAATTTAGCCCGTTGTCACCATGGTGGGAAGTATGGCAGCATGCCGCAGAAACGGGGCTGCAGAGGCAGCGCAGAGGTACAGATCCACTGGCAGCAGGAAGACAGACAAATTGGGCTTGGCTTGAGCTTCTGAAACCTCAACACCCTCCTCCAGTGACGCACATCCTCCAACAAGGCCACACCTCCTAATAGTACCACTCCTATTGGGAGGGGGGGACCATTTTTGTTCAAACCACCACAAGGGGGAAGTGGACAATTAGCTACTTTTTTGTAGCAGGGTTTCAGGAGACCATATTGTTTAGAATTCCCTCAATAGCTAGGTTTTTGAAGAGCTGTAAGGGTGTTTGGGAAAAATACAAGTGTAGTTCTGGACAAGCGATTTGGGTTTTAACTCTTGAGTCCTGCCTGTGGGATGCTGTGGGATTGCAAATGTCTTCCTTTTAGTGTGGCCCAACTAGAAAGAGAACTGAAAACTGAACTAAGTGCATACATGATGTAAATGTGCGTCTCATTGTGGGCTTGTACTTTAACAACTTTGGAAGCCTCTAGCACAAGGCAGCATTCCACTGTCTTTCAGCTCCATCTTTGAGAAGATGCCCTAGGTGAGGCGCTGTAAACAACGTGGGGATTATCAGCCACAATAAAAGAGAATAGGCAAATCACTGGGATAGTAGGCACAAGTCTCTGAAAATTCAGCGAGATTCTAATAGTGCCCCTGAGTAAACAAGGCATTGAGTGTGACATCCAAGACCTGGTGGCCTGCGTCTTCAGCAGGGCCCATGCTGGAGAAGATGGAGAGTAGCACATTTGACAGGTAGATCATGATATCACACTTTTTTGTTTGTTTGTTTGTTTGTTTGCTTTTTCGAGACAGGGTTTCTCTGTGTAGTCTTGGCTGTCCTGAACTCACTTTGTAAACCAGGCTGGTCTTGAACTCACAGAGATCTGCCTGCCTCTGCCTCCCGAGTGCTGGGATTAAAGAAGTGCACCACCGCCACCACCCAGTTTGGTTTGGTTTGGTTTTGCTTGATGAGTGTTTTTTTGTTTGTTTGTTTGTTTGTTTGTTTGTTTTTGATGAGTCATTCAGTTCTCAACACCTATTTATAGTGTTTCTAGTAATACAACTTTTCCCACAGCAAGCATCTCATTCCTCCCCCTTTTTATGCAAAATTTTAAACTTTTTAAATCGCCTATTTTTACCCCACCCAGGAACCAATTTGGTATGTAAGTTGATGATTTTTTTGGCTTTGGCCAATGGTCAGTAGCAAAAAATATATCTTTATTCAAAAAGTAGCAATGTTTTTGGTTTGCTTTTTGTTTTTTCTTTTGTTTTCTACAGGTTTTAGCTAGCAAACCAGCTGTGTGACAGCTGTTAACTTTAAAATGCAGCCAGAGGTGGTGACTCATATTGGCAAAAGGTTGATGGGTGACAACTGGCAAGTTTGAAGCTAGCCTGGGTTATAAAGTAACAAGACCCTATGTCAGACAGTACAAACCCAAACCACAGAGCCGTGAGTGTAGACCTGATGTAAGTGTAGACACATCTGAGGACGGAGTTGGCTGTCGGTAATCGCCAAAGCCCAGAGAGAGACACCATGGATGGATTGAGGGATTACAGCTCCTCTGTGTGCAGCTTTCTCAGTGATGCAGGGAAGAATGTGTCCATGGAAATACAGTGTATGTAAGATGTGATAAAGTTGTATATTAGGATTTAGACATGGTTCCTGCCTGCTTCGTTATTAGGGGAAGGTTTTCATTGTGAATAAGAGAAAGAAGCTATCCAGAGACATCTGAAAGAATCCAAAGCAGAGGAGGGGGAGAGAGAGGGGCGTGGGGGAGGAGAGAGAAAGACTTTAAAATATACAACAGCACTTGTGAGTAGAGACTCAGGGAGCCTGGAGGCTGGTGAGCTTTGGTGTGTTGATAGGCACGGCGGGTAGCCCTACCTCCCTTCTGCTGGAGGGGAGGGAAATGACTGGGCCAGATTGGAGTTGGCCTCACAGGTTCCTGAGGAATGCTGGCTTTGTGAAACTGCCTGAAGTCCTGTGATCAGCCTGAGCTCAGTTCTGGACACATGGACTGCCTGAGACCTAACAGTCCAATAATGGTGTTTTAAGCACAAACCTCTTTAAGTGTACTACTTAGTTAAAGAGGTTTTTAAACTGTTGTTTATTCTGGGGGCTTGGGAGGCGGACATGTACCACAAAGCATGTGTGGAAGTCAGGGGACAACTTACTTGCAGGGGTCAGATCTTTCCTTATGTTATTGGAACCTGTGGTCGTAATCTGTGCTACAGGACAAGTCTAGGTAGCTATCCTAAATAAGCCAATTTAAAAAGCCAAGTTACAAGAAGAATCAGGAAAAGGAGATTTATTTAATGACCACATCAGGAAGAGGAGAAAAGAGGTCCAGCGAACACCCGAAGTCCATCTTGTGAATGGTGGATGTGGATGTGATCCAAGTTTAAACAGAGGACCAAGGAGATTCACAATTTAGCGTCTGGTCAGGGTGTGGTCCCATCATTGTCTGGACCTGGGTGAAATTCTCTCTCACACTCTCTTTGGAGGCCATGTCTCGCCGTGTAGCTCTGGCTGTCCTGGAACTAACTCACTGTGTAGACCAGGCTGGCTTCAAACTCACAGAGATCCTCCTGCCTCTGCTTCCCGTGGGCAGCAGATTAATGATGTGAGCCACCACCCCTGGCTCTTTAGAGTGTCTTCATCTGCCAAAATGGTTACCCTCACACCATGTTGATCCTCAGGATTGAAGTCAGGCTCTCAGGCTTGGTGGCCCATGAGCCATCTTGCTGATCCTTATCAATGGAATTCTAGCTTAATGAGACTAGCAGTGCAGGCTATCAGCGTTTATGCAGAGAGTGTACTCACTGATAGAGTGAGATCTCAGCACTTTTTACTCCATCTTCGTGAGCTTATGGGTCTATTTCAAGTTGTGTCTATTGTGATTTTATACTTTCCTGCAGCTAACTGAAGGTTTCCAAAACCTTTATGTCACCAGTAGTTTGTTCAGCATTGTATCAGCTGCTCTAAATTAAAGGTGAAGAGTATCAATTTGCTGCATTTTTGCTGCACCTGTCCTCCTGGTCGTGCCATTTCTCACTGCTGCCCCTCCCTCGCCAGAACTTCCAGCTCAGTAGAACAGATTGTCCGTCCCGTGTCCCCCCCCTCCCCCCCTCCCCCGCAGAAACACATGGCCTTACCCGCCTGGCAGCATTGAAAAGCCTCCCTTCAAATGGCCCCTCCGGAGCCTCTGTGACTTAGTGGTGTGTTTATTGCAGTCGGCCTTTCATCAGCGTCTTCATTAAGCCTGGTGGGAAGGCGTGGAGCTCCTTGTTTGAGAGACTCCAGCGATAGCTGTATCACAGCCGCTCATTTATATTAATCAGCATGCGGACTAGGGCTCGCCTGGGCTGCGTGTGCCCAGCTGGTGGCTGAGGAGACTTCACCTTCAGTTTTTGGCCACAGTTACTGCTCCCTGTGTTCTGCAGAGGTCACTGCCCGAGTGAGGCTGCCAGCCTGGGTGCTCCAGCGGAGCACTGGGAACACAGTCCACCTGGAACAGGACAATGAATGAGTTTGAACCCAGTTTGTAAATGATAAAGAGCCTTACAAATATTGGACAGTAGATCGATCTCTCTGGGAGAACGCTTCTCTTTATCTGGGCCTCACAGCCTGAAAATCTGTCCATCTTTTACTTGGTCTCTAATGTGCCCTGTGTTTCACTTGTGCTAAGAAGAACTAAAGAATGTTGCCCAATGCTCTGCAACGCTAAGCTTCTATTTCCCTTTCTTTCTTTCTTTCTTTCTTTCTTTCTTTCTTTCTTTCTTTCTTTTAAAGATTTCTTTATTTTATTTTCTGTGTATGCCTGGTGCTCTTAGAAGCCAGAAGAGGATGTTGGATGCCCTGGAACAGGAGTTGTAAATGGTTGTACATTGCCATGTGAGTACTGGGAGCCAAACCTAGGTCCTCTGCGAGAGCCACAAGTCCTCTTAACCACCAAGCCAACTCCCCAACCCCCATCATTATCTGTAATTCTGTATTCTTCTGATAATATAGATGGCCTGTATTTATGCTAAAATTATATTTGTTCTTCCTGAAAAATATTTGAAAGCCAGGCCAATGCATAACTTTAATCACAGCATTCAGGAGGCAGAAACAGGTGGATCTCTGAACTTCAAGGCCAGCCTGGTCTACAAAGCAAGTTCAGGACAGCTAAGGCTACACAGAGAAACCCTGTCTCAGAAAAAAAAATTTTTTTAATGTATATGACAATGAGGATTCACTGATTTTATGCTTATTTTTTTTGAAACATAGCCAAAGCTAATCTTTAAATCCCCTGAAATGACCTTAAACTTGTGATGCCCATTTTTTTGAAACATATCCAAAGCTTCACCTTTAAATCCCCCTGAAATGGCCTTAAACTTGTGATGCCCTTGCTTCTCCTTCCAAGTATAGGGGTTACATGTGTGCCACCTCACCTTACACACAGGCTCTTGGGGTGCTCGGCAAGCACCAAGCTAACCCCCATCTGGGAAAATACACTCTTTCCCTGCTTCTGTGTGTCAAGGGAGAGGATCGAGGAGTGCAGTAACTTGTGTGTGATTGATGCCGTCAGCGTGGCAGATGTGCACACATGTTTCTTTTGCTAACAGCTGGGAAGAGTAGTAAAGGCTGAGGTGTTCTGTTCATTTACCTCCTAAATAGACAATGGATTTCCACGTCACTTTGTTATTCCGAATTGTCATGAGCGTAGTAAAAACTGTCACTAAAAATAACCTTCCAGGGGCCAACAAGATGGCTCAGTAGGTAAAGGTGCTTGTATGCACCTTGTGACCTAAGTTTGGTCCCTTGAGCCCACGTGGGAAGAGAGAACCAACGCCACAGAATTTTCTTCTAGCTGCCACACAAGCTATAGTGTGTGTCCACAAGCACTCACCGTAGACACACAATTGATTTTTAAATATTATTTTACAATGTTTTATTGGTGTTTTGCCTGCATGTAAGTCTGCACCATATGCATGCCTGGGGCTGCAAAGGATGAAGGGGGTGTCAGATCCACTGGAGCTTGGGGTGTAGACAGCTGTGAGTTGCCGTATAGGTGCCAGGAATGAAACTCCAGTCCTCTGGAAGAGCAGCTGGGGCTCTTTAGCTACCCATCCATCGCTCCAGCCCACACAGCAGCCCTCTCACGTAAGCTCACCTGCGTTACCTCACCACATCAGCTCCGCCTACTCAGCCTTACCCAAGCCACACTAGTTTACAATTATCTTTTCTTTTCCCTAAAGACTTAGTTATTTTTTGCTCCAGCTTTTAATTCAGACTGCTCCGGAACACTGGCTAAACATCCGTAGCATTCTTGAATCCAGTCCATCTGTCAACTGCCGGCTGACAGGACGGCTGAATCACATTTATTGAGAACGGCACAGACTACTTACTACCACTTACTGCTCTAGAGACTGTTGACTGACAATATTCTGTAAATCTGTAACTCATCTTAAAACCTCTTGGGGAATAGAAACAATATGCTGGCCCTCTCACAAGGGAGGGGGAAAACTTATTATTTTACCCAATTACAAAAGCAACATAATGAAAAGAGGAATATAATATGGATCTGTTTAAGCCGTTGTAAAGTTAGCCATTATAAATGCGAATGATTCAGAAAGGTTGGAAATTTTTAATTAAACGTTTTCCAGTCTCTATCATTTTTTACATTATAATTTTCCCTTGTTGTTTTTCCTTTCAGACTTTTTCTTTGCACATAGAAGCCCAATAGACTGACCTCGTTTTGCTTTTAAAATACCTATCGTATCATTCTGTTTTATAAATAGCCTTTCTTCTTTAAGAATATTTTATAGATATCTTTGTGTAGCAATGCAAGGACCTTTTTTCCTGGGGAGGGAAGGCAATTGCTTTTCTCTTACCGCCTTCTACTTTTCTCCATTTCTAGTCTTTAACTTTTTATTGGTTATTTTTGAAGTTTCACATCATGTACCCGAATCGCACTCATCTCCCCATCCCCCTATCTCTACCCTCCACCCTTGCAACCTTCCCCCAAAAGAAAACAAAAAATAAAAATAATTATTAAAAATTACCTTGCTGTATACAGGGGGACGTGGTTCCCCTCAATCTCAGTCATAGGGGAGGAGAGTAAGGGGAAAATGGAAGGGAAGGAGGAATGGGAGGATACAAGGGATGGGATAACAGTTGAGATGTAATATGAATAAATTAATAAAATATATTTTTAAAAAATTACCTTGCCGTGGAAGCTACAGTGTGTGACACTGTCCACACATCTTCACTTGCAAATGTTCATTGCAATGACTCGCTGGTCTGGCTAAAGGCCTCTGGCTTCTGCTGCACCATCAATATTGGATCCTCTCGGATGTCCTGTTGTTGCCCGTTGTCATGGAGATCCTGCACATTTGATCTGCAGGCCCAGCCCCTTCATGTACTCCAGCAGCTCACAGACGAGGTAGATGTTGAGTGGGTGAAATCAAGGCCCTCAGTCTGTGCCTGGGAGGTATTTAAATTGTTCAGTCACACTGATGCCATCAAGGCCAGCTCTCCTATGCTACCCAGGCAAGGGGTGGGGTCAGCTCTCCCTGGTGCTACAACCAGTGAGGGGCAGAGTCAGCTCTGCCTAACCCTGGGACATCAGCATGTCCCCAGGCCACAGCCCAGACCACGGATGTCTGCATGGCTTTTGGTGGTAACATGGGCCACAGACATCAACGTAGACCCCTGCTGTTGCGGGGCCATGGACAGCACAGGACAGAACACCATGGCCTGAGGTGGCAGTGCAAGCTACTCACATCTAACTGGTCCTCACTGCCCCCCTGTTTCCAGTTCCTTCTCTCTGCATAGTGCACAAACCACGCCACGTATCGTTATCTGCCACCTCCCCATCACATGCTCGCCCTTCGTCCTGGCACCACCCACCGCTGCATGGTGGTAGGTGTGCCCCTTCCATGATGGGTGTCTTCTGTGCACGTGCCCACCTCTGGGTCTCAATTTCTATTTTTTATGAAGACCATTTATTACAGTTTTCAAGAATCAGAACTTAGCATTGTTTCTTTTTCTGTTGTTTGGTTTGGGTTTTTCTTGAGGTGCCCAGAGTTTTGTGCACACTGAGCAATCCCTCTGCTTCTTAGCTGCATGCCCAATCACAGCCATGTTATCTTCAGTTGGCTCAACTACAGTCTTGTGCCAACTGTCTAGGTAGGCTATTAGTCATACTATTTTTCAATGGAACTGATTTTATTATCATTCTCCATGCTGTAGAAACAAGAGAGATGAGTTAAAAACCTCACAGAGAAAGGAATCAGCAGAGATTCAGCTATCTGGTGGCGTAGCCTACCATCCCAGCTAATAAGGGATCTGAAGCAAAAAGGAGGATCAGGTTCAAGGCCTGACTGGGCTAGACTGAGCTCAGGACCAGCCCGGGCAACTTAATGAAACCCTTCCTCAAGATAATACGAAAGGAAGGCTTGCACATAGCTCAGTGCTAACGTGTCTAACACAAACAAGGTCCTGGGTCAGTCCTCAGTAGCACCAAAAGAGAAAAGAAGAAAACCATCCCAGGGGGATAAGGGCCATGATAAGCCGATAGATAAAAAATATAGCGTAAGGGAATAAATTGAACAAGGATGATACCAGTAGGCGTGCTAACATGGAAGGAGGAGATTGCATGAAGCCTCTACCCTAGAAAACCAAGTGCAGGCAGCTAAGGACTGCGGAGAACGGGAGAAGTCCTCCTCAGGGCAGAGCCCACCCCACAAGTGGTTATCCACGGTGAAGTGGCCGCCCTCGAGATTATACACATACAGCATAATATAAACTTAGCACGTTGTATTTATACTTTAGGAGTAAGAGAGAGAGGGGAGGGAGAGAGAGAATATATGAGCCTTAAATTAAAACATGCCATGCATTTGAGAGAAAGCGAGGAGATGTATGGGAGGAGCCAGAGGGAGGAAAGGAAAGAGGGTAGGATGTATTATAACAAAATAAAAAAGTATAATTTAAACTCTCAGAAATGTATAGTGTAGGGGAGAGGAAGTTTTGAAATATGTGTAGTAATAATATGAGCTGTTCCATCCAAGTTTGTAAATAAAAGATTTTCAGGTTTATAAGCTGTAACGGTTTAAATCAGCAAAGTCCCCCAGCACCTTCGACACACTTGGTCTTTGCCTGAAGACATTATTTTGGGACATTCCAGAAGTGGGGCCTAGCTAAAGGAAGTAGGTGATTTGATTAGGTCCTTGGGGTCTCTTTTTCACTGGCTGCTCCCTGACTACGGTGATACAAATGCTGTCTTCTGCCACGTGCTCCCACAGCCATGGTTTTCTTAAACCAGGATGAACTAGACCTCTGAAACCCTGAGTCCAGGCCACCCTCTCCTTCCTGAAGCTGTTTCTGTCAAGTCTTTTGCTTCACAGCAATACAGAAGTCACAAGTGTCTTGCCTAATTATAAATGCTGAGATTTGTGGGCTTTGTTTTTGGGGTGTTTTGGGGCTTGTTTGTGTTGTGGTGCCGTGGTCCTCACTAGGTTCTCCTGGGTGCTGTTGTCTTCACTAGCTCTTTTTTTTTTTTTAATTACATGAAGACAACACCCTCGTATAAAATCACATTTAACACTCTCTCTCTCTCTCTCTCTCTCTCTCTCTCTCTCTCTCTCTCTCTCACACACACACACACACACACACACACACACACAGAGTATATGTAGCAGTCAGAGGACAGCTTGTGGGAGTCATTGACTTTCTTTCCACCACATGGGTCTCAGGGACTGAAGTCGCTGTCAGCTTGGCAGCAAGGACCTTTATCCAGGGAGCCAATCTTGCCAGTTCTTCAGATTTCCCAGGAATCTTAAGTCGGGGCCGGAGGCATGGTGCAGTGTTAGAGCACTTGTTAGAGTACTTGTTGTTCTTGCTGAGACGCTGGATTTGGGTCCCAACACCCATGTGAGGCAGCGGTGAGCTGCTTGTAGCACCAGTCCCAGGGGACCCCCTTCTGTCCTCCGTGGATACCTGTAAATACGTGGTGCGCATATAAACAAGCAGGTATCACACATACAGATAAATATATTTTAAAGAGTCCGAGCCAGGTATGCCTACAATTCCAGCATTCCAAAGGCAGAGGTAGGCAGACCTTTATAAGTCCAGTGCCAGCCTAGCTTATGTAGAGAGTTCTAGTTGGCACTGCCAGTGTCTAAATAAATAAATAAGTTAGAAAAGAAAACAAACAAATGTTAAGTCAATTTACTTCATTATTAATGAGTTCTATATAAATATTTGCAGTATTAAAGATGGATGAAAATTAAATCCATCCTTCTTTTTTTGTTGTTGGGTTTTTTTTTCGTTTTTTGTTTTTTGTTTTGGTTTGATTTGGTTTGGTTTGGTTTTTCAAGACAGGGTTTCTCTGTGTCCTGGACTCCCTTTGTAGACCAGGCTGGCCTCAAACTCAGAGCAATCCACCTGCCTCTGCCTCCCGAGTGCTGGGATTAAAGGCGTGCACCTTCTTTGATAGGATTATTTAAATTAGCATTCCAGGCTCTGAGAAGGCATTTATACGTACAGTGTACTGCTTAGCATGGACCACGGTGAACTCCTTTAGGCTGTTTCTGTTTCTCATGATAACCTTTCCTCCATTTGTTTTTCCTTCCCAGTTGCCATAGCTGCAGAGGTAGGTATATGTACAGCCACTTATCAGCACAGGCCATTTATAAACTATGAACATACTAAGAGAAAAAGGGTCAGAACAAAACGTTTTTGTTGCTTCTGCCTCGTCTGGAATTTCAGGGGGTAAAGGAAGCCTGGGTTATCCAGGGCCAGATCAGCTGTTAAAAGTTCACGCCGTCATTTTGACATCTCACATTGGACTTTCTCTTTGAAAATCCCTCTTCACATTACCAGAGCTGGTCTCCGAGCCCCAACTGCCTCAAACCCATAACATCGCTGAGTGAGTGACTGATCTGTATTATGTGTCCAGCCATCAGACAGATCTCGGGATGCTGCTTGTGTAAACTGTAACCCAGTCTGATGCTGTGCGGTCAGTTACAGTCTTTCATAGACCTATCAGCGATACTCAATCCTTCTGGATTTGGGAGTAGGGCTTATCTGATACTTTCAGGAAAAAAAATCCATTCATTTTTCTCTCTTCCCCATTGACATAACTCCACTGGTAGCATTGTAGGATCATTCTCCTTCCTGCCCCTCTGCAGCTTGTGTTGCTGTAATATTCCCTAAATATTTAGTTACTTAGAGGGAAATGTGGTTTGAAGAAGGAAGGAAGAAAAAAAAAACTGTGGGTCTTACAATTTAGCTCATGTGCAGAGCTAGGGAAAAAATTGTCTTTAATCATCAAAATTTCCGTATCATCAATGAATGCAGTGTGAATAGAGGTAAATGTTGTTGTGTTAAAACTTTAAAGCAAGTCCCTTCTTCAAATCGATGTCATTTGCCTCTAAGAACAAGCATATTAAATGCAAGGTGCCTGATTAAAATATCTTCATGCTCCAGTGTGTATCCCTTGGCTTCCTTCGGTTACAGCAATGATAAAAGCTGAAACAAAATCCTTGAACTCAGTCAGAACTGAGCTAAACTTTAGGAAGCCAAGAGTAGAGCTAAATACAGTGTAGGAAGCTAAATGCAGTGAGGACTGTGAGAGAGCAGGGGCTGCTTGGAGGAACTCTCCTTTGCAATGGCTGCATCGAACACTACCAATTATCTGGCTTTGTGTAAACAATCACAGAGACCATTTCTTGTTTTCTGCGTGTTTCACATTGTGAAGCAAGTTTAGCACTTTTGAGTTTGCTTGGTTGTTATTTTTTTTAGCTAGTTCTGTCAAAATTTTCAGTGTTTATGGTATATTTGACCCAGGGGTCCTATGCCAAATATGTCCATAGTGTGTCTTTCATTGTTATTGGTTTAATAAGGCCCCAGACTTTATAGGCCCCAAAACCTTAGCACCACTGACTCCATGATGATAGCACCATTTAGGCTGTAGAACTCAAGATATAGACAGTACCACCTGCCAAAATCAAACCAAAGGTCTAATCCGCCAAAGTTCATAGTTAACTGAAAGTCTCTAAACATACTAACTTTGCTTTTTGGCTTCTATAATTCTACTTCTGGCTAAGTTTTCTTGTTAACCAAAATATGTCAACCCAGAACATGGTTTTTGTGCTTAAAAGCTTACCCTGAAAAAGGCTTGGGTCTACACTAGGATCCCAAACCTCCAGGGTAGTCTCCAGCCAGCTAATAAAGACAAAACCATGTCCCTGGTGAATACCCTACATTAGTTGGGTTTTTCTGTGACAAGGTCTTTGTATGTAGTCTTGGCTGTTTTGGAATTTGCTCTGTGGACCAAGCTGGCCTTGAACTCACGGAGATATGACTGGCTTTGCATGGGGAGGGCTGTGATTAAAAAAAAAGTACACTGCCACATCCGGCTCTGTGGAATATTTTAAGAACAGAACAAGCACATTTGAATGGTGAGCCATTTTCTTACTGCTGTTTGTTCTTTTTGTATTAAGTATGAAAATTAGCAGTGTAATGGCTCCCAGAATAGGAGTACTGGAAAGGTATCCACTTGACAGAAATAAACATGCAGAAAATAAATTGAGTTAATGGTTCATTCATCATCTGAGATTTAAGATTATATACAAAATGGTTGTTAACTGGATTTTCATGTAGATTGGTGAAATGCTAAGCTTATAGGATTTTCTTTTTGCTTGAGTTATGACTAAAAAAAATTTTTTTTGATCACAGATTTAATATCCAGGTGGGCAATCCATTTGCCAGAATCTCTGAGTGTAACTCCAGTTTTTTTCTGCCAAACACAAATCCTGCACTGTGACTAAATGGAGCTACACGTTTGAATTGATCTTTCAGTTTTGTTTTTCTCCTTGTCTTTTTAGGTCGTGGAACTTTTAGCAAGTGCTCTTATGGACTTGGTGCAAGGCGTGTACCAGGAAAACTCTGCTTCGGCCAAGGTACAGAACTGCAGGCTTGTGACGTGTTACGGGTAAAGGCCACACTGCGGCATGAGGGCGGAGAACAAACATTTCATTGTTGTTTTGTGTTTCAACTTTGTAGGATTTTTCTTTTTCCTTCTTTTGTGTATGTGTAGGGTTTTTTTGTTCTGTTTTATTTTGTTTCTTCTTTTTTATATCAGTATTCTGGCTACAAATTCATGGCCATACGTTCAGTACATAGCAGCCAATTAAAGCAACCTCTGCTCCTCTGGCTAGAATCACAGTCTGTTCAGTCTGCAGCAGCGGGCAGACACCAGGGCACTGCTGGCTGGCAGGTAGCGCAGTCAGAAGGGGCTGCTGGCAGCAAGGACCGCTTAAGGCTGTGCCAGCTTCTCCCCAGAGAAAGAGGGCTCTGTGAGACAGTGAGCTCCACAAGGCTGTCAGGAAGGGCGGGCGCAGGACTGAAATGCCTTTCACATCCAAGGTCCAGAGCTTACTGCAGTTATTAGTCTCCGCCATGGAAGCTAGGACAGCTGCACAGCTGGATTGTTTTGATTAATTTTATAGGTTTAGAATTAGGGCTTTTTGACTCATTTAACAGGTCATCTCAAGAAAGGTTAGGTTTTATTTCCTTAAAGTGCACTTAACTTCATTTCAGTGGGGGATTAGCTAGAAAGTGCACGCTCCATTGCCCACCGCCGCCGTCTGCCGTGGCATCTCCTGTGAGAAGGGACTCCTCTCAATGTCTCATTAGCCTGACTTCCCTAACTCCTGCATTAGCAAGATTTCACTCATTCAGAATCAATGCATGTGTGTGCATCCTCAGCATTAACACGTCCACTTGAAAAGCAGAAAGGCCAATTTTACCAAAAGTGAAACGCACGGCCTGAGCAGCTTAGATAAAAAAGAAAAATTTAATCTGAAGTATAGCGCAGGAACTCTGGAAGGTTGCAACAGGGGTTAGTGAAATGTGAAGAATTCTGTACTTTGGACGTCTGCTGGCATTTGATTCGGGGAACCACGGTCCCCAAGAGGCGTTTGTGACCTCACAGAAGCAGCCCAGTGGTATGTGGGGACCTCACAAGATGAAGACCACAGTGAACCCTGTTTGCAAGATTTTTCAGAGGCGAGAGTGGTTCTCTCTGTGCCCGGCGATTTATATCTCATGGTGCAAGGGTGGTGATTTATGACCTGGCGCTACTCACCCAGAGTTCCCTTGCACATAATGTGACGGTGATAGCAGCTAAGCGCGTGACATTGTAAATGATTTACCTGCTTGTCAGTTGATTCACAGAAGTCTGGGGGGGGGGGCAGTGCTCCCATTTTGAGATATGAAAATGGTGGTTTAGAAAGGATTGGGTGATTTCTCAAGGTTCTAGAACTTACTGGGATTCTAACTTAAAACCCTATGATCTTACCCTCTTACTCTACTCCCACGGTACCTTAACAACCCGTGATTTGATGGCTTCCATTGGCCATACCTAAGGTCTCACTGTGTAATTACCACAGTGCGCAGCTGATGCAGCTGAGGCAGTGTCCTCCCGGGATGTCTCTGAGGGATTCAGCTTACTCCCACAGAAGGCACTCATTAGTTTTGCTTTTGAGGGTGTTTATTTGTTGAGACAAGATGCCACGAAAGTTTGGCTGGATCAGATAAAGGTTGCCATGTGTTCAAGGCTAACCTGAGCTACATAAGAACATCTGGGCCTGAGATACTGAGACTGTTTCAAAAAACAAAAGCCAGCAAGCACACACACCGTGTAATCCTCCTGCCTCTGCCTTCCCCTTCCCACCCCAAGATCATAGATAAAAGCACCACATGCGCTTGAGGCGAACGTGGTGTTGTTGCTGTGGTCTCTCAGTTTGTCCACTTAATACCCCACCTCACTAACCATGTGTGAGCATCTGTGAAGGGCTCTGTCAGACAGCCTAATAGCAGCGAGAATTATTACACAGATTCTGCAGTTTCATTGTTCCCCTCACTTGAGATGGGGTCACACTTGTGGATGGTCTCATTGGATAGAGAAAAATCTTACAGTTTAGAGCTGGTAAGTAAGCATCAAAGTTTAATGTCTACAACTTATTCATTAATATGCCTGAGGGTTAGATTTGAATTCAAGAGTTTTTTTAAAATTAGATTCCAAGTCCTATGCAATTTTAAAAATATACAATCTGTTTGGAAAAAGAACAGAAGAAACAACCAAGACTCTGAAGGGTTACTGCTGTAATGGGAGAGCCCCTGAGCACACACCGTTTGCCGATTTTCCCATTGGCTAATACGTCTCGTTCCCTTAAAAGAATACATAGCAATGCTTTGTCCATCCGCCCTCCCACCTCCCCACACAAGGCCCTTTAAAGCACTTGAGTCTTTCCAAAGCAGTTTAGATTCGGAATATAGCCAAACCATTTGAAGATGAGTCATTTCTCAATAACGGAAACAAACAGTCCTAGTGGACCGCAGCAGTCATTGGTACTGCCTCCATTTGCACCCTAGTACAGCTGAAGTTAACCACATTTTCCTCCCTAACCAGAACCTGCCTCTACCCCTTCCTGAGTGTCCTTGCAGGTACAGTGAAAGGAATCACTTCAGAGGCAGAGAGAGATCACAGCACACGCGCGCACACACATGCACATGCCAGGCTGACGTGACTGAGAGTTGCCACAAGCAGAGGTCACATGGGAAGTGAGGCCCCCGCTGTGGCCTCTGTTGCCCAGCTCTGAAGCCTTGAGCTGATTCAGCGCACAGAAGGATTGCTTTGAGGGTCGGTCGAGTAGGCTGCAAACCATCTCGTCTCTGCAGGGATAAGAGAATACAATACATCTTCTCCTTATCACCTTAATGCAGTGATGGAGATTTGGGAGTGGCAACTTAGCTCTGTGTGCAGTGGTGTCTATCGGGCTGGTGGGCTAATTAAGGAGAGAGATTTGGAACTGGATGCTTTATAAATCACTTTCTGCAGTTCATACCTAATTTCCCTAAAGCAGTGAAACATACAACTCAGATCACTAGTATTTAACAGATTTCAGGTAAACTGTGATCATGAAAACATGCAAAATAATTTAGGAAATTCATCCTTTGTTCCACTCATCAAAAAATGTTTTTACTTCTGCCTTTGGTAGCTTGAGAACCATTTCTTCCTTATAATAAAATTAGCTCTTGGGCTTTTTAAAAATGTGGATCAGAAAAGTACATTTTACCAAATTTTTCTATAATAATTAAAGAAGCCAATTAAAAGCAAAGGTGTGGTATGCACCTTTAATGCCAGCATTTGGGAGGCAGAAGTCTGCCTGGTCTACAAAGTTCCAGGCCAAACAGGGCTGCATAGTAAGACCTTGTCTAAGAAAAATAAAGTAAAAAAGGTGGGCTGGAGAGATGGCCCAATGGTTAAGAGCCCTTGCAGTTCTTTCAGAAGACCAGGGTTCAATTGCTAGCACCCACATTAGGCATCTCACAACATCTCACAATCTGAGGGCCCCTGGCTCCTGGGGCAACTAACTGCATGTTTTACACATGACATAAACTCAGGTAGACATGTATACATGGACACAAATACACAGTGCTTGCCTGGAATGTCCCCAGGCCCTACTTACCTTTCCAGAAGCTCCCTCCCACACACAGACCCTGCATCTCCCTACCAAAGACATGACTATCTTGCGTGTCTCGTGTGTGTGTGTGTGTGTGTGTGTGTGTGCATGTGTGTGTGCACGCTCTGTATGTACAATAGTATAAATACTATAATAAGAATTAGAGAAGAGGTCGTGAATGGGTACGCGGGAGGAGTTGGATAGAGGACACGGAGAGGTGGAAATGATGTAAATACAGGACTCGTGTAAAATTCTCAAAAAAGTACACTAATTAATAAAAGGACATGGTTGCTGTCCTTCAAAAGCCTGCTTGTGAAGTTGGCCTTGGGCTGCCAGTGGGATCTTGGATTTTAAAACAACCCCTCTGAGATAAAAACAGTTCACAGTGCCTATGCTACTTCTTAAGTTGGCATGGTTTATGCTGAAACACCTGTTTTCTGGAAATCTGGAAATTTTTTTTGCATTCTAGGCAGAATGCCTATAGGAGCAGCCCCAATAAAACTCTGAGCCTGAGTCTCCAGCAACTCCAACCACATTTCATGCACAGCACACACTTACTGTGGAGTAGTGCGCATGCCCTGTGGCTCTGCGGGGCAGTACTGCACATGCCCTGTGGCTCTGTGGGGCAGTACTGCGCATGCCCAGTGACTCTGCAGGGCAGTACTGCGCATGCCTTGTGGCTCTACGGGGGCAGTACTGCGCATGCCTTGTGGCTCTGCGGGGCAGTACTGCGCATGCCCTGTGGCTCTGTGGGGCAGTACTGCGCATGCCCAGTGACTCTGCAGGGCAGTACTGCGCATGCCTTGTGGCTCTACGGGGGCAGTACTGCGCATGCCTTGTGGCTCTGCGGGGCAGTACTGCACATGCCCGGTGGCTCTGCGGGGCAGTACTGCACATGCCCGGTGGCTCTGCGGGGCAGTACTGCGCATGCCTTGTGGCTCTGCGGGGGGGCAGTACTGCACATGCCCGGTGGCTCTGCGGGGGGGCAGTACTGCGCATGCCCGGTGGCTCTGCGGGGGCAGTACTGCGCATGCCCGGTGGCTCTGCGGGGGGGGGGCAGTACTGCGCATGCCCGGTGGCTCTGCGGGGGCAGTACTGCGCATGCCCGGTGGCTCTACGGGGGCAGTACTGCACATGCCTTGTGGCTCTGTGGGGGAGTACTGCGCATGCCCGGTGGCTCTGCGGGGCAGTACTGCGCATGCCCGGTGGCTCTGCGGGGGCAGTACTGCGCATGCCCGGTGGCTCTGCGGGGCAGTACTGCACATGCCCGGTGGCTCTGCGGGGCAGTACTGCGCATGCCTTGTGGCTCTGCAGGGTGCTCCCTTGAGAGCCTGAGCTTGGCTTCTTCTTCAGCCACTGAGACTCCTTCCCTTTACTGCTTTTCTTTTGTGTCCTCTCACTCACTTGTGTGCGTGCATGTGTGCGTGCATGTGTGTAAAGGTCTCACTGTTTAGCCTGGCTGTCCTGATCACTGTGTAAACTAGGATGGCCTTGAACTCACAAAGATTCACCTGTCTCGGCCTCCCCTGTGCTGTGATTACAGGCCAGCATACCAGGTGTGCCAGCATACCTGGCCGTTAGACTTTTTTTTTTTTTTTTTTTAACTGTGATTTGACCCACTACTGTGTACAGTGAGTCATCCAGATATCATCAGACCTCAGGGATGAGAACTGGAGAAAGATAGCCCCGTGATTCAGGACACTGAGAGCCCCTCCAGAGGACTCAGGTTCGATTCCCAGTATGCACATGGAGGCTCATAGCCATCTGTGATGCCTGTCACAGGGGATCCAGTGCCCTCTTCTGGTCTCCACTGGCACTGCAGTGCTTTGTAAATACATGCCTCTAACTCAAGTTGTAACCCAGAAAAGGAACAGACATGGCTCCCCTAGCTTCATGCTCATGTTGGATTGGCCCCACACCCCCAAAATAAGAGGGTTTAATCTAATTCTCTGGAGGAAGAGCTGCTTAATCAACAGTCACTGAAGTTGTGGAGATCCAGTCTGGCTTTTCCAAGTAGAGTTCATACTTTACATACTTAGTCATAGATTTTGTGGGGCAAGATAGGTCTTATTCTTTTTTTTTCTTTTCTTTTTTTTTTTTTTTTTTTTTTTTTTTTTTTTTTTTTTTTTTTTGTCTCATGTTTATACTTCTCTTCCTTTGGCTTTTAGGCAGCTTTTGCGTCAAATAGAAAAATAAGGTAATTGAGTCTACTAGATATTGTAGGTGCTCTGCCTGCCTCAGAGCTCTGTGCCACTGTCTAAAACACGATAGCAAGATAATTGTGCTCTCGGTGGGGAAATCAGAAAAGCCTTTGGAGAGAATCTGCTATTTGAGACAGACACCAAAGGGTCGAAAGAAATGTGCAGAACGGAAGGCAGTCTGGGTAGAGCAATGACTTGATGAAAGGAAACATTTAAGATCAGAAAGAAATGTTTCTTTCTGCCATGTAACAATAAAGGACTAGTGAAAAATGACACTGCAGCCAAGCCCAGTGGCGCACACCTGGAATCCCAGCACTCCAGAGGCAGAAGCAGGTAGATCTTTTAAGTTTGAGGCCAGCCAGGGCTACACAGTGAGACTGTCTTAAAACAAAACAAAACAAAACAAAACAAAATCAAAACCAAACAAACAAAAAAATGTATAGGGCTGGTTGTGGAGAATGGTGGAAGATGTGTAATGCCATGCTGGAATGCAGAGCCGATAGCATGTTTACATGCTGAAGGTGGGTAAACAAGGGGATTCTCAGGTGGTCAGAGCAATGTGCGTCAGGAGTCGAGAGCGGTCCTTAGGGTGGTCCATGGAAAGGAATGCTGGGATTGTTCCGCGCTGACACTCTTGCCCTCGTTGGCATTCATATAGCTACCTTTTCAGAAACTGCTTCTTCATAGCCAGTTCTCCACACCCAGAAATATTTAATGTCTGTCCTACTTAATTATTTTATCTCAATCAAGTGTTACCATCTTGTGCTTTTTTTTTTTATCATCATTACAACTTTAAGTCTCTTCCTACAAGAATATAAGTATCACTGTGTTTCTAATACCAAAACAGTACCTGGTGTGTCAGTAGTAGTCCCCCCACCTCCACCCCCATTGCTAAATTAATCATTTAGAAAGCCCTAGAATGGTTGTAGTGGAAGATCTTTCCGAGGAGGATTATTAATATACAATAAACTGGGAACACTTAAAGTGCATTATCTGATGTCTAGATATAAGGATGGAGCAAGGAAACTATACCAGTTAGGTTGATAAGCATTTCCATCGCCCCCAGCTGTTTCTCCCTTTGTGTTCCTCCATCCTTTACCTTCTTCGTGAGCCACAGGCAATCCATGCTTACTATAAATTAGTTTGTAGTTTTGTAGAATTTTGTATAAATGAATCTAGAAGTATTGACCCTTTGACTGGGGCCCTTGAACAGTTACATTGAAATGCATCCATAGTCCAAATGTGAGTAGTTCACTACTGCTGCTAACTGGTATTCAATTGTAAGGATGTGCCACACTCTGTGATCCACCTATTGGTGAAAATTTGAGATGCTTCCAATGTTAAAGCACTCCAGATGAAGATGCTGGGAGCTACTAACAGTGCACGTTCCTTTCTCTTGGGTTTACCTAGGAATAATCATGTTGCTATTTATGTCCTTTTGGATAGAAACCTCATCGTGGACTTTATATGTCATACAGTGGGTATATAGTGCTCTGTACTGGCTAGTTTCCATCGTCTTGACCAAGCTAGAATCATTTTGGAAAAGAAGTCCTCAATTAAGAAAGCATCGCTGCCAGCTGGGCCTGTGGGAGGGTCCAGGTCACTGTGGGTGGTTCCACCTCTAGGCTGATGGCCCTAGGTGGTATAAGAAAGCTGGCTGAACAAGCCATGGGGAGCAAGCCAGTAAGCAGCACCCCCTAAGGCCTTTGCATCAGCTCCTGCCTCCAGCTTCCTGGCCTGACTTTTCTCAGTGATAGACTGTGGCCTAGAAATGTAAATGAAATAGTTCCTTTCCTCTGCCAGGTTGCTTTGGTCATGGTGTTTTATCACAGCATAGAACCCCTAAGACATGTTTTTACTGCTGGGTCACCTCACTGGCTCCCATGTTACATTTCTGTCAGTCATGTTTGAGAATTCTGGTTGTTCCACACCTTACTAAAACATAATGTGATCAGTTTTTAGTATTTTATCCATTCTCAAGTATAATTTTGGCCTACCTTACAGTTTTAGCTAATTGTGGTTTTAGTGTATATTTCCCTAATAAATAGCAATATTGAGTAGTTTGCATCTTCATGTTTATTTGCTATTAATATCCTTTAGTGATATCATAATAGCTTTTTCAGCGTCTGTATAAACATTTCACCCATTTTACTATTTGGTATTGAGAAGATACCAACAAGACAGCTTGTTTTTTGGGCCATTTTGTTGTTTGCTGTTATTGTTGTTTACCTTGCATCCTACAGTCTTCCTAGTGTGTTAGTCATAACAGCCTTTGATGTTGTAGGTTCTGTGACACTCTGTGTAGATAGTCATATGACACTTGTGAATAAACAACATTTTCCTTCTTTTCAAAGTAAGTGCTTTTTTAAAATTCTTTTCCTTGTCATATTGCACTAGGAATTTTGGTAGAGAAAACATGCCACAGATCACTGCTGTGAGACACTGATTGAGAGAGGCTATTCTGGGAGAGGCAGAGGCCAGTTCTATGCTTTGTAGAGCAGGCTGGCCTCAAACTCACAGCAGTCCACCTGCCTCTGCCTCCCAGAGTGCTGGGCTCACAGGCGTGTCCAGCTAACATTTTATACCTTTATCTTGTATATGTGTATAGGTGTACGCGTGCCACAGTGAAGGGTGTGTGTAGGGTCAGAGGAAAACTTTATAGGCAGTCAGTCCTATAGAAGGACGGCAGGCTTTGCCCTGGAAAACACCAGATTCCCCACTGAGATAAACTGAGAGGAGCAATCCTGGGTCCGGAATTAAGGAAAAAAGCCGGAGACTCTGACCGGGGTATTGTGTTGCCAATTGACCATGGGGGTGGAAGCCGAGGAGAGTCCTGGGGAGGCAGACCAGCTGGGAGAGACTAGGCTGCTGAGGTGCAGATTGCTGCGATCTGGTAGAGAATCTGCTTACATCCAGGTTAATTCCTGTTCTCACTAACCTCCTTTCCCTCTTGCTTAAAGTAGTCGGGTTGTAAGGAAGAGAACTTTGATTAATGAATTCATAATAAAACTTAATTGTTAAGGACTAGAGCCAACACACTTCTCTCCTTCTGCCAAGTCAGTCCTGGGGATTGAATTCAGGCATCAGGCGTGGCAACCGGTACCCTTGCCTGCTGAACCACCTTACAGACCCTACCCAGGTCATTTTCCAGAACTGTTCTTTACGTAGCGAGTTACTTTGAAAGCTGAGCTAATCGTCTTGCTTACTGGTTGCAACAAAAACAATTGATCTCTCAGACTCTTGTCTTCGGCTTCAAAGAAACCATTACATTGCCTCTGCAGGAGTTGAGTCAAAGGTAGCACATGATACAAATGGTGCACATGTTTCTTGCACTGGCTTAATGAGTGCAGTCCTTCCACTCCAACTCAAGAGCATTGTGCTTTCACTACCATCCATAAAGTATGGACAGCTCGCTTATTAGCCTGGGGGAGGGGTTAAGATGAAATCCCCGGCCCCAAACCACATCCTCTATAAATGTGTAATGTGAGCGATAGCTATGGATCCCTGGGGACAGACCCTGTAGACTTTTGATTTTAGGGCTTGATTTTTCTTTTGTTTTGTTTTTATTGAGAGAAAGAGATGCCTGCTTGTGTACGCACACACACATACATTCCTCATGCCTCTGTGGAGGTAGAGGCAGCAGGATCAGCAATGTCGATTATGATGGCCTGGCTCAAGAGATTTCAGAAAAGAAGAGTATTAACAAGTGGCTAACAGACCATTCTTGTGATATTTTGGCAAATGTGGCTGCTTTCTGCCCTTATCTATAGAATCTACTTGAGGCTAAATTGAAGAATTTGGGCTTAGTAGTATTGGCAGAGGAGACTTTAAGACAGCCTCTGCTGCGTTGTCATGGATGGTCACTCTTACCCAGACCTATAATGAAAAGGACCAAGCTGGGCAAAGAAAAATAGAAAATATATTGTTTGAGGAGAAAAGTAGTGCCAGGAAGTGTTTTTTAAAAAGTGTTTTGGGTTTTTTTTGTTTTTGTTTTTGTTTTTTAATGCAGTGGTGCATGCCTGTAATCACAGCACTCTGGGAGGTAGGGGCAGGCAAATCTCAGTGAGATTGGCCTGGTCTACAAATCAAGTTCAAAGCAGCCAAGGCTACACAGAGAAACTCTGTCTTGAAGAACAAACCACAAACGAAAACAAAAATAATGTAAAAAGTAGCCCGATGCTAAGTGGAATAAAAGGAGTGATGGCTGACCCCACCCTCCCAGCTAAGGGAGTGATGGCTGACCCCACCCTCCCAGCTAAGGAGTGATGGCTGACCCACACACACACAGCTAAGGAGTGATGGCTGACCCCCACACACACAGCTAAGGAGTGATGGCTGACCCCACCCTCCCAGCTAAGGGAGTGATGGCTGACCCCACCCCAGCTAAGCTTCCAGCTCCTGAAAATGAATTAATGAAAAGTGTAAACCATGAAGGAAACCATGGAAAACAGAAAGCTGTGACAATGTGTTTGAACAAGGGGGCCAAGTTCCAGCCCCAGCAAAGCTGAGGCCACGTTGACCATGTGGCTCTGGCTTTATCATCAACCATGCAAGAAAGGGATTGTGGAATCTCCCTCTACAGCTCAGGAAAGCTGCTGAGGCCAGGTGTATGTCGGGGGTGTCCCTCCATGAGGCCCAGAGAGGCCACTGAATGAAGCTGTGAAGGTGAAGCCTGGATTTCACTGGAGACCCCAAGATGTTGCAGGTGCCAGTGCCATGGGATCCCTGCTGAGGGGAGCTGCTAACACTGTGGAACCAGGTCAAGGCAGGGACATATAAGTCAGTCAGCTAAGCTGAAAGGACCTGGAGATCTGAAGAGCCGTCTAACAGGCATGGAGACTCAGAGCTTGGAGTTTGCGCTGCTGGGTTGAGGTCTTGCTTTGGTTCAGGTTTTCTCACCCTGCGTCCTTTCCTCTTTTTGAGATGCTAATGTGCCAGTGGAAAATCTGTACCTCTGTATATTGGATATACGTGGTCTGCTTTTTGATTTTGTTTATACCTGGGGTTACAGTGAAGAGATTGTCTCAGAGACAGTCTCAGATGGACCTTTGAGGTTTGGAGACTTTTGAAGTTGTACTGAGTTCATTTTTTTACATTATGCTATGGCTGCAAGCCTAGTGGGAGTGTGGTGGTTTGAATAAGAACGGTCCCCATAGGCTCATATACTTAAATGCGTAGTCGCCAGGAGGTGGCACTATTTGAAAGGATTAGAAGTATTAAGAGGTGTGTCCTTGTTGGAAGAAGTGTGCCGCTAGGGGTGGCTTTGAGGTTTCAAGGACACAAGCCTGACGCAGTCTCTCTCCCTCTCTGCCTGTGGATCAGGATGCAGAAGTCTCTGCTACTCTTCCAGCACCAAGCCTGCCTGCATGCCACCGCTCGCCCCACCCCCACCCCCATGATGAAAGTGGATGAACCTCTGTAACTGTACGCAAGCCCACCATTACAGTCCTTTCTTTTATAAGAGTTGCCTTAATTGTGGTGCCTCCTCACATCAGTAGAACAGGGGCTGTGATAGCCGTGTTCATGCACTTTGTCCAGTGTTTTAGTTTTAGTTCTTTCAGACAAAAACCTAATCTCTTTTGCTCCATATTAGCCAGAATGCTAGACCACAAGACTTTTTTTTTTTTTGACTTATAACATCTTTTTATAAAATAAAAAAATACAAAATCCCCTCAGTAAAATATATAGTGCCTGTGTGCCCCGGCCCGCCGGGGTTCGACTAACGCTCGGGAGGAGAATTTTCCTGTATAGAGAGAGAACACCAGACATGAAGAAGGGGGCAAGTCTGCATTCTGATCAAACCCCGTTTATTGAGAACTTTCACAGAGTTTATATAGGCACAGAGGCGTGGGTATTTGCGTAAGCAAGGGTTGCTATGGATACCTAACTCTGGAATGCTCCAGCAGGTAGGGATCTACCTTTACAGCTGCTATAATTGCAGGAGAGAAATTCCAGGAAAGTCGTGAAGGATCTGGTCAGTCAGGAAAAAGCTCCCGGAACTGCTGCTCGCAGGCAACTGGCCCTTAATCTGATCTTATCAGTAGTCCCACCGGAAAAGGAGTAGCTCGGTGTCTGGAATGACCAGCCCCCACAATAAACCACAACAGGTGTCTAACTGCTGACCTATGACAAGGTCAGCTAAATGGCAGACTTCTGGAGAAATAGGAACCTAGGTTCTGACAAGATGGCTGATAATTGGCCATGTAGCCCGTCCCCAACACCTTTGTGTTGTAGATTACTAAGTATTCATTGAGTGTTGGTGTTAAGCACTTCAGTCACTCGAATAAGAAATTTTAAAACTATATCAGTTTTGTACTTGGTTGACCCAGGAGAGGGAAAAAGATGACAAAGTTGCTATAAAGGAAGATTGCTTTTAGAGAAAAGTACATCGGTGTAGTTGAGATTAGATTAATGTTGTGGTCTGGCAGACTTTTCAGATTAAAAAAAAAAAAAAAGTTAAGCCCTTCAGAGATGGGAAGTGCAAATCACCCTTGTAGACTGATGAGTTGGTGGACAAAGGAAGATGAAGTGGAGACCATGGAGGGTAAGTCAGGGTGACTGTGGCGCAGCCTGTTCTGCTGTAGTTGGATTACTAATGCTGTAGGTAGTTCTTGTTCTTCTTCAGATATTAAGCAAGGGCCGGAGGATATCGCCTATGTGAGTGCCCAGCAGGTGCCAGGCCCTGGGCTTGATCCTGGGCACTTCAAAAGAAATAAACAAAAAAAAATAAAATAAAATAAAAATAAACAAAGAATACAAGTAATGATTTCCCTTTTTCTTTTGTTAAACCATCATGTAAGAATAATGCTTTCAACATAGAATCATAAACAACTGGTTCTCTCAGCATCTACTTAGAAACCAAAGGATAGTGGTGATTTCTCAGTAAAGATACTGTCTCTCAGAAAATGCACTGATCTTCAGCATAATGAAGAGATTGGAGTATAAAATCTAATTAAGCTGTTTTATTTTTTAAATTTTTTTCTTTAATTATTTATTATGTACACAGTGTCCTGCCTGCACATCTACAGGCCAGAAGAGAGTATCAGATCACATTACAGATGGTTGTGAGCCACCAAGTGGTTGCTAGGAATTGAACTCGGGACCTCTAGAAGAGCAGTCAGCCCTCTTAACCTCTGAGCCATCTCTCCAGCCCAAATTAATCTGTTTCTTTTGGAATCTGGTTGGGTTGTCATTAAGAAACATTATTAATAATAGAGCTGAGGTGGTGAGATGGCTCTGTGGCTGAGGGTGCAGGCCACCCAGTCTGTCATCCTGAGCTCAGTCGCCAGATCTCACTAGTGAAAGGAGAGAGCCAACTCCTGTAAATTGTTCTCTCACCTCCACATGCTATGGCATACACACACATACATAGGCACACAAATGTTTATCTTAAGTTGGAATTTCTATTACTGTGATCAAACACCATGATGAGAAGCAACTTGGGGAGGAAAGGCTTTATTTCAGCTTACAGCTTACTCTCTGTCATGAAGGGATATCGTACCAGAGCAGTCTGTCATATCAGGGCAGGAGCTGATGCAGAGGCCGTGGAAGGGCGCTGCTTTCTGGCTTACTCCTCATGGCTTGCTCAGCCTGCTTTTTTATATAACCCAGGACCCACAGCCCAGGGATGGCACTGCCCACAGTGAGCTGGGCCCTCCCACATCAGTCATCAGTCAAGAAGATACACCACAGGCTTGTCCACAGGCCAGTCTGGTGGGGGCAGTTTCTCAGTTGAAGTTCCCTCTTCCAAAGTGATTCTGGCTTGGGTCTAGTTGCCGCCATAAATTGAAACAACACAATGTTGTTTTTGTTTGTTTGTTTGTTTTTTATTTCTTATTTATTTATTATATATTCAGTGATCTGCTTGCATCTACACCTGCATGCCAGAAGAGGGCATTAGGTCACATTACAGATAGTTGTGAACCACCATGTGGTTGCTGGGAATTGAACTCAGGACCTCTGGAAGAGCAGCCAGTGCTCTTAACCTCTGAGCCATCTCTCCAGCCCCGTTTTTTAATTTCTTTAAAGCAGAGCTAAACTGGGTATTATTGATCAAGTGCTTATTAGTAAATATACTGAATCTGCTTGTGCCAAAAAATATACTGAGTATTTCTGGACATTTAAACCAAAGCTGCAGTTAAGACAGCAGCAGCTCAGAACTGCCCTTGAGATCTGAAAATGTGCACAACTCAGAAGAGAGGTGTGCATACGAAAGCCCTGCACAGCAGTTTACCCATAAAACATATGCCAAGTCACACATGTGTAGAGAGGCTGCGTGTGCAAAAAGAGAAAGGACAACCCACTAAGAATTCACTGAGTTCCAGAAGTTTCATAACTGGGCATGGTCATGCACTCCTGTAGTCCACTTGCTCAGGAGACTGAGGCAAGAGAATAAGGAGATTGAGGTCAGCCTGCCTCAAAGAAAAAAAGGGGGGAGGAGGGGAAGAAGGAGGAGGGATGGAAGGGGAGTTCTTGGGGGAGGTAGTTTCTGTCAGTTCTAAACTGAATCCTAGAAGTAGAGCAAAAATGAACCAGAACAAAGTTGGGAGCTCTGGAGACGGCTCAGTCAGTAAAATGTCTGTCATATAAGCCTGAGACCTGAGTTGAAATCCCTAGCAGCTGTGGAATCTCGGTGACTATGTACAACCCCAGTGCTAAAGGGGTGGGGTGGGGTGGGGTGGGGTGGGGTGGGGTGGGGTGGGGCAGGAACAGACGGCTGGCTCCCTGGAGCCAGCCAAGTCAGTGAGTACCAGGCTCAGTGAGAGACCCTGACTTTAAAAAAAAAAAAAGGTGTAAAACAACTTAGAAAGATAACCTGACACCTACACGAGTGACCAGGGATCAGGGACTGATGAAATTTATCACGTCAGGAGTTGGCATTAGACACTGGCTGGAACATTCGACTTTATTCAGTCATTTCACATGACTTTTGAGCATCTCCTGTGTGGAAAACACAGGTATGAGAGCTCCATGAGGGAGATGTCTTTGCTTTCGTGGAGCTGCCCCCTGACAGGAGGGGACTGCTAATAAATACACTCGGGAACAAAGGAGCTAGAGAAAGAACTGCCTGGTATCGGGACAAATGAAAGCGCAGTGTTAGCGTGACTGGACGCTGTTCATGGAAGGCCCCTGAGTTCTGAATGGTAAAAACGCAGACAGCTGTGGAGATTAAACAAAGCCGATCCAGTACCAGCAAAGGCCTGAGAGAAAGGGTGCTGGACCCAGGTTCAACTTAACCTAAGGGAGGGCGGAGCGGGGAATGGGGAAGAGTGGGTGCAGGGAGGGGGGTAATGGGGGGAAGAATCGTTGGTTTAGGGTGTGTGGTCGTTGCTCTTTATCACTTGTTGGACACAAGTTAGCCACCTGTGTTAGACAAGGCACATAAATGTGACTGAGAGCTGAAACGGAGGCAAAAATAGAACAAAGCTGGAGCTACCGCCCTGCTGGGGAAAGGTGGTCATTTTGAAAGGAGTAAGTAAACCAGCGGTTAGATATTGGCCATTTGGCTTCAGGAATTGGGGTTTAAAATCCTGTTCAGTAGGAAACACCTTGGGATCTTATTTAATGGAAAGGTCTTTGGAAGGGTTTAGGTGGGAGTGTGGATGGGGAAAATGGGGGCTGTCATGTCTGGATCCCACTTCCTCTCTGCTCTGCGTCCTGACTGGATGTCATGCTCTCCCCAACTTGATCGGCAGTGTCCCCTCTTAAGCTTTGAGCCACATGGATCCTTCCTCCCCTGCCTTGTTTTTTTGTCCAGCACTTGGTCTAGCAATGAGAAGTGTATCTAATGCACAAGCTAAGGAAAGAGAGGCAGAGAGACCAGCTGGTGGTCTGTATGCAGCCGCAGACACAGTTGCTGGTAATGGAAACGATAGGAAGACACTGAATTCAGAAGGAATCCGTGCAGGGTTGAATGGGAGTGGTCCCTGTGTGTGTTAGGATGCTGGGTCGGTAGGGAGCGGCACTGCTTGGGAGGGATGAGGAGGTGTGGCCTTGTTGGAGGATGTACGTCACTGGGGGTGGACTTTGGGGCTTCACAGACCCAAGCCAGATGCAGCCTCTCGCCTCTCTTCCTGCTGCCTGTGAATCTGGATGCTGAACTCTCGGCTCCTTCGCCAGCACATTCGCCTGCAGGCTGCCGTGAGGGTAAGGACTAGCCCTCTGAAATTAAATGCTTTTTTTCATAAGAGTTGCTGTGGTCATGGTGTCTCTTCACAGCAGTGGGACAGTGACTAAGACAGAGTCAAGGCTCACCCTCATTAACTCTGTGTTTCCCATACAAGTTTTTCAGTTTGGTGCTAAGCCTAAGCAACATTTTTTCTAAAATTAATTGCATTTCACAATAATATGTGTTCCATATTGATAGACCAAAAATAAGAATACAAAGTATAGCTGGGCAGTGGTGATGCACACCTTTAATCCCAGCCTTTGGGAGGCAGAGCCAGGCAGATCAGATAAACCCTATCTCAAAACAAAATAAACTCAAAAAAACAAAACAAAACAAAAAAAACCCCAAAAGTATATCGGTTCATTTCACTCTTTTGTAGAATATAGCATTTCCTGTCTCTCATACAAGGCACCAGAACCACCCAGCTGAGCCATGCTGGATTCCTGATGTACAGAAACCGTGAGTTATAGTGAAAGTTTATTAAGCCACAAAGTTTGGTATATTTCTTATGTGTCAATAGATAACGTATACAGCCACAGAACTGTAATGCCTTCCCGTTATGGAAATAGACTGGGGTGTGTTTGCGTGTGCTTCAGCTCTGGATCCAGCTGTCCAGCTTCCTTTGGTAACAGATGGCCTTCCCGAGCTCTACTGTCTAAGTAAGGAATGGCCTGACCAAGCTGCCAGTCCAGAAAGAAAGAGTGACTGGAGTAGAGGCTAGCTCTGTCATTAGTAGAGGCTAGCTCTGTCATTAGTAGAGGCTAGCTCTGTCATTAGTAGAGGCTGGCTCTGTCATTAGTAGAGGCTAGCTCTGTCATTAGTAGAGGCTAGCTCTGTCATTAGTAGAGGCTAGCTCTGTCATTAGTAGAGGCTAGCTCTGTCATTAGTAGAGGCTAGCTCTGTCATTAGTAGAGGCTAGCTCTGTCATTAGTAGAGGCTGGCTCTGTCACTGGGGCTGGCTTCAGTTTGTAACCCTCCTGCCTCAGCTTCCCTTGTGCAGGATTACAGGTGTCTACCCCACACACAGCTCCACATCCACAGGACTCAGGGTAACTCTACCAGGAGTAAACTACAGTTCCATCTGTGTGCATCTGGAGGCTAGCCCATGCCTGTCATGAGGAAGCTGGTTTGAGTTTGACCAGAAGGTTCCAGTTTAAAGACCCAACCTTGCCCTTCCAGGGATAGGAGCCATTGAATAAGCCTGGTGTGAACTATCTCAGCCTGTAGAGAGCCAGGTTAGGACTTAGAGTTTCAGGAGAGCTACGGCAAGCATGTTCGTGAAGCAGTGATAGTATTTAAAAGATATTTCCATAGTTCATTAAGCCTCTTGTGAAAAATCTCCAGGCAGCGCTGATAGAGAACTTCACTCGTGGGTCCTTGGACTGTGGTTTGTGTGGGTCCTCAGACTGTGGCTTGTGTGGGTCCTCGGACCATGGCTTGGTTTCTGCAGATGAGCAATTTCGGGCTGTAAATATCCAGGAAGAGGAGGCTGCACTTGCTAGTCTTCGTATACACTGGGTAGTTGTCCATAAGCACGCAGACACCTGAGAAAAGCATTGCCATCCTCTTGAGACTGGGCCATATGGGTACCGGCCAGTGTCCCTTGGGCTCAAGCCTTTGAGGTCCTCAACATGGCCGAGCCCATGTCAGCAGTGCTCAGGACTTCAGTCACTCAAGGCCTCTCACACCTCCCACTCTCCAGCACCACCCTTGGGCTTTGCAGTCAGTCCCCTGCCCCTCCCCAGCTTTCTTCATGCTGGACCCTCGCTGTTCTCACTGTGGGGTCTGCACCTGCTGTGCTGGCTAGGTCTCGCTCATTTTTCTTTCTGTAATCTAAAGAGTCATGAATCAGGCCAAAGCCACAAAGTCTCGCCATTAACAGTGTGGATTCTAAAGCTACATACATACATACCCATTGTGCTTTTGTGCATTTTAGTGAGTTTTTCCCCAATTTTTTCTTAGGTATCATTGTTTTCCAAGCTGAAGGACATAATGATCATTGAAGTAGTCACATGATTATAAATGTCTTGGCCTAAGTGTTACCGTGTTGTTTATGACAGTAGTCCATGCTTGGCAGGCAGGGAGGACCACAGACATGACTGCGCCTGTGTGCAGACAGAAGTCCAGAGTACTAGACATGGGGAATCCAGCGCTTTGCAGACTGTGCCCATAAAATAAATAAATAAATAAATGAAAGGCCTGGGCTGGGATATAGATTAGAAATAGAATGGATTCGTTTTCTTTGAAGACAAATATGTACATGCTTTTACATATAGTTTAAAGGAAAATGCATATTTTAAGAGGTTTGAAAGTGAATCAGTAAGCATTACGATACTCCAAGGTATCTTTCATTGGCCCATTTACTAACAACCTGCCCCTCGTATTATACCCAAGACGTGTAATAATGAGCTAATAAGGTGTGTCATGTCATGTTTTATTGTTTGCTGGGCATCTGTTCAAGCTTATATCCCAAGGCCAAGACTTTGCAGAGTCTCATAGTGGTGTTGACAATAATACCTATCATTTCTCCAGCATACTTTTTTCAAGTAGAAACAGTTTTAAATTGTTTGTTAAATATTGAACGTATTCCAATTTGAAAGCAAATGAGAGTAATTTGAAATGGCTTGTTCTAGTTATAAAATACACCCACACATTACATATGAGAGATCCACACAATTTAAAAGAAAAAATAATTTAAAAATCACTAGATATCCAGCACTGCATTTAAAAGCAAGTATCAGCTAAGGCAGTAGCTAAGTGTGAAGTGTTTGATGCACACCATGAGGACCTGAGTACTCCCAGCACCCACAGAAGCAGCCAGGCATGGCAGCGTGGTAAGCAGAAAGCCAGGTGTGCTGGCACACATCGCTGGTACCAGCACTTAGGAGGCAGAGGCAGGCATGTCTCTGAGTTCAAGGCAAGCCTGGTCTACAGAATGAGCTTCTAACCAGCCAGGCCTACACAGTGGTATCTTGAGTAAATAATTATTTTAAAGATTTATTTTTAGGCGGGGGTGGGGTCATCCACACCTTTAATCCCAGCATCAGGGCTGTTACACAGAGAAACCTGTCTTTTAAAAAAAAAAAAAAGATTTATTTTTAATTATGTGTGTATCTGTCTGTATTTTTCATTGACTGTCTATATGAAGGCATATGCAGGTGAGTACTGATACTTTAGAGGCTAAAGGGGTCAAATCATCTGGAGCTGGAGAGGTTAAGAGCAGTGGCTGCTCTTCCAGAGGTCTTTAGTCTAATTCCCAGCACCCACATGGTGGCTCGGGACCATTTATAATGGGGTCTAATGCCCCCTTCAGGCATGCAGGTGTACATGCAGCAGAGCACTTATACATTAGATAGACAGACAGACAGACAGACAGACAGACAGATAGGGTATAGAGAAATAGAGAAAGATTCACCCAGTGCTAACCTCTGTCCTACACACACACACACACACACACACACTATACAATATGTACATATACACACATATATATAGTGTGTGTGTTTATGTGTGTATGAGTATATGTATATGTAAGTGTTTGCTGCAGTCAGAGGGCCAAGGAATGCCATAAAAATCACACTGTGAAACAGACCTCACGTGAGAGACTTCTTGGGGCAAGGATATACAAAAGGCTGCCTCTGCGCAGGGATAGGAAAGAAAGCAGGCTGTGAAGGCATGGACTTTATAAGGGGCATGGAGCATGCGCATAGGGAAAATACACGACCTGTGGTGTCAGTGGAAATGTGTTGGATTTGGCGGTAGTGGCTGACCACCCCACCAGGTGGGGCATGGGGGAGCACCTAGTTCTGGCATGTGGGTGGTTCTTGGTTTACCAACTATATATACTTATAATATATCTTGGTTTACCAACTATATATACTTATAATATATAACTATTACATTGTGTATCTTAATCCATAAAGTATCTTTATTTGAAGGAGCTTCAAAAGCAGCAAAGGTGTGTTACATGAACACATTGAAATCAAATCTCAAGGCATTAGTGTTAGATTAAACATGTAAAACAATAGTTTATCAGAGTATAGCTGATGAGAAGAAGGAAAGCTTCGTGTGCTCACTGGTCCTTTCTCTCAAGAACACCTTCCTCAGAGGAGGTGCTCAGTCCTGATGCCACTTGATATGCTGAGGAGGGGGCCTCTCCTTCTCTGAGGAATAGGGCAGGGGGGACAGAGGAAACAGGAAGGAACGGTGTGACCAGGAGGAGAGGAGGGAGGAGGCTATGACCAGGATGTAAAGTGAAAAATTAATTTTAAAAAAATTTTTAAAGAATGCCTTCCACTTTATAGGAGATTGTTGGCAAATGTTTTTATTTGTTAGATTTTGAAATTGAATTTAACCATTTAGAAGTACTTTAAATCACTGACTGACAGCCAAGCATCAAAAGACTGTGTATTTGTCTGAGAGATGAAACATTACTATAAAGCTTGTGAAATGTTTAATAGAATACCATTCTGAGGGGCTGGCAAGATGGCTCAGTGAGCAAAGACCTGCCACCAAAGCTGATGCCTTGAGTTTGATTCCAGAAATCCACATGGTGCAAAATGAAAACTGATGTCTGCAAGCTGTTCTCTGGCCTGTATACACACACACACACAGAGAGAGAGAGAGAGAGAGAGAGAGAGAGAGAGAGAGACACACACAGGCACAGAGACAATGACCCCTTACCCCAAAATTAATTTTCTTGTCTTGTTCAGAGGACAAGAAAAATATCTCAGAAGTAAAACCCAAGCCTTCGATTACCGTCCATCTGTTTGCCATTGAGTCCCTACTTTGCTCTGTCACGAGCTGCTCCTGATCTCTGACACTAAATGCTTGCTGCTTACTCAGCATTTCCTCTTGGAGTCTCATGAGCATCCCAGGGTGAGCACATCCAGGACCAGATCAGGAGTTCAAGGTCATCCTGCCTAACTTAGAAGGTTCAAGGCCAGCCCAGGCTATAGGTGACCCAATCTCAAAAAAAAAAAAAAGGGGATGTAACTTGTGAGTGGAGTGCTTGCGTAGCGTACATGAAGGCCCAGGTTCCATCCCCAGTACCACATAAACCAGGCACAGTGAGCACGCCTGTAACCCCAGCACTCAGAAGATAGAGGCAGGTTTCCTAGAAGCTCAAAGCCATTCTTGGTGACCTAGAGTTGAGCTTGAGGCCAGTCTGCCCTACATGAAAGTCTGCTCAAAAGACAGACAATAAAGATAGCAGTAACAATAACCTACCATATTTTTCGGACTATAAGATGCACCTGACCATAAGACACATTCAGTTTTTAGAGCAGTAAAATAAGAAAAACAGTAAAAACAGCAATCGGACCATAAGGTGCACCCTAATTTCCCCCCCACTTTTGGGGGTAAAGTACATCTTATGGTCCAAAAAATATGGTATATTGTTTAAAATGAGGGAAATAGTTTTTTTGTTTTAACTTTCCTCTCATAGCCTATTTGGTGGTAAAAATCTGTGTTTTTCCTATGAATTTCAGAGGGATTAAGAACATTATGGCCAGTAAAATTATCAGTGAAGTGTTACTGTGACGTCTCCCAGTCATTAAAGGGTCTCTTTCGATGCTCTTCTGAAGGATTCCATGGCACAGCACCCCTTGGGACTCAACCACTATCTGTGAAAAGTTTCTTAGGGACTCTAGGACTAGATCAAATCATCAGTCCACGTGGGACTGACTGGTGAGTGCATGAATAAGTTCACGTTGCTGGAATCAGTTCCCTGGTAATTCAGCTAGTCCAGCCCCAGGGAGTAGGATTGTCCCCCATTTGTTGTGGTATAAGGGTAAAATGTCCCCTGGTGGCCCATACATTTGATGGCTTGGCCTCCACTTGGTGTGCTGTTGTAAAGATTGTGGCACCTTTAGACTATGGATCCTTGCTCGATGAAGTGGGATCCTGGGGAGAAACCTTGAGCTTTTGTAACCAAGCTCCACTCTCTGTTCACTATTTCCTGACTTTGAATGCACTGTGACCAGCTGGCCTCCTGCTCCGTCCACTATGCCTTACTCCCAGCTGTGTCTTCTTGAACTGTAAGCCCAAATAAACTCTTTTTCCCTTAAGTGGCATCCTGTTGGGTATATTCTCACAACAAACAAGAAACTGTTAGGCCAACCTTCTGACCGATCCATCATTTAAAGTCCTGACCCAGGAAAATGTGTGGTAATAGCAACGGCTGTGGTTTTATGCCACTGAGTTTGAGGTAGAATGAAACAGGTAACCAGAATGTAGAGATTTTCAAAATAAATAAACAAATAAATAAATAAGATAACATGGTGACACTCTTTTTGTAGTTTTGATTTTGGAGTTTTGGTTTGGTTAGGTTTTGTTTTTGTTTTTTGAGACAGTTTCTCTATGTTAGCCTTGGCTGTCCTGGACTTGCTTTGTAGACCAGGCTGGCCTCGAACTCACAGCGATCTGCCTGCCTCTGCCCCCCGAGTGCTGGGCTTAAAGGTGTACGCCACCATGCCCAGCAACATTCTGGTTTTTAAGACCATGTTGAAAGATATGGGAAGACGTGTATAAATTTGTTTATTAGTCAGTCGCTGGTCACAATGTACCCGACAGCAACACAAGGAAGGAAGGGCTTGCTGTGGCTCGCACTCTGTCGCGGCAGGGAAGGCATGGGGCAAGAATGTGACGCAGCTGTTCACAGTGTGTCACATTCCCCGAGCAAAGAGGAATGGGTGCTGCTCATCTGGCTTCCACTTTTTTCATTCAGTCCAGGAAAAACCCTGACCCGTAGACAGTCCATCCACAGCCAGCCAGCTTTGCCTCAAAGACAGGAAGATCACTGCAGGTTTCAGGCCAACCTACGTAGTAATACCTTATCTCAAAAATTGAGGAGGGAAAAAAAAAGGACACAAACATTTTTTTTAAAGACATAAAACAAACAAACACACTGAAGATTACTGGTTTAAATCCTAAACTGTAGCAAGAGGGAAGTTGTGTAAGTCAGCTGGGATGCCATACATAGAAGACAATTGATTTTGTCACAGTCTGGAGGCCGTACATCTAAAGTTCCGGCCATTTCATCTCTAGTGAGGGCTCTGGTCCTTGCCTGCAGACATCCCCTGTCTAGCGGTGTCCAGACATAGCAAAGACAGACAGTAGTAGAGAGTTCTTTGGTATCTAATAACGGTTGAGGGCACTAACCATATTAGTTGGGGGCCACCTGCTTATGGCCTCATGTCACCTTAATTACTTTCTTGCTACTGAGATACCCGGGCTCGGGGTTATGGCTCCAGTGTTTCCATGTGAGAGGATACAGACATCTATCTGTAGCAGTGGTCAAGAAGAGCATCTTACTCACTCCTCCATCATCAGTGGCTCATAGACTGCACTTGGCCTTCTCCCCGCCTGCCCGTCCTGGCTTGAGCTGAACTCTTTGTATGGGTCAAGGTGCAGTAGGAAGAAACCCAGTTGGCTAATCAGTGAAATGCCTTCCCAGGTTACAGTGATGTGTCACTTTTTACTTGTTAACAACCAAGGTAGTAATTTTGGTCAGTGGCAAGACAGTCTCAAGCTTGGATGGTCAGTAAATGGCTCAGGAGCTTCTTTCTGGAGAGCAGTTTGGCAGAACGTTTTAAGAGACTGAAATGTTCAAACTGTTGATGGGATAAATCTAATGGTGGACTCCATCTGTTGCAGGCAGCCTCCAGGGTCATCAGTGAGCCCCACCCCCTAGTAGTCCCTATGCTAGCCTTCCAAGGAGAGGTTATAAAGGCATACGAAGCTCTCTTTGGCCTTGCATTTACTCATGAGTCACTCACTCCCTTTGGAAAATCAGTTGCATATCATACGAGTAGCTCCGCAAAGTGGCCCGTGTGACAAGGAACTTGGCCACACTGCCAGGAATCCCCGGAGTGGGCTTGAGAGCGTGTAATGGCCTTCGTGCTGTGGTCACTCCTGGGCACGTCAGGAGGGAAGGGTTACTCTTTTTCAGGCAGCGTCTCCCACTGTCCCTGCCCTTCTTTCCTAGCCTGGAGCTGGAGCTACAGCTGCACACTGGCTTTCACAGGATGCCCGGGACCCAAAAGCAGGCCAGCAAGCTTGCAGGGCAAGCGCCTTACCGCCTGGGCCACCTCCCCAGCCCCTAGGAGCACTTGTGGAAAGCCTTAATAATAAACATTTTCATATCTTTCCAGCTGTGTTTTGTTTCGTTTGATTGTAATTCATACGGATTCAAAACTTCCAAATGCTAGATACTGAATTTCATTCAGAAATTTAGACCCAACAAGACAGGAAGGATGTTTACTTCAAGTATGACAAATACAAAGACCCAAATCCCTATGAATGTAACATTTATATAACTCATGATTGTCTCATGGTTCTCCCTGCTGTATGTAGTTTGTTTTATTCATGTGTAAGAAAATAAATTTATATGTTAAAAAAAACAAAAAACTTCCAAATGCCTACTTTACTAGCTCCTATGTGGCTGCAATATAAATCAAAACAGATTATCTTGTCCTATGAGATGAGGCTGTTAACACACCATCCTTTTTTCTCCTCGCATTGCCTCAGGATTCTTGAAGACATACTCGTTATGAGATCTCTTTGATGCATTGCTTCAAAGGGTATTACTACTAAGCTTAACATATAGGATTAAATGCCTTTTTTATTATACATATTGATGGCGTGCATCATTCACTCTTACACACAGCCTGTTTTTTACCCTAGATGATAATAAGGGAGCTGGAGAGATGGCTCAGTGAGTAAGAGCACTTGATAGCCTTCCAAAGACCCTGGTTCAATTCCCAGTACCCACACAGTGCCTCAGAACTGTCTGTAACTCCAGTTCCAGGGGATTTGATCCCTTCCTATAGCCTCACTAGGCACTAGGCACGTGTGTGTTACGCAAACAAAGCATTCATATACATAAACATTTTCAAATTAAAATTATATGAAGCATTGTATATGTTTCTGTTATATGTTAAGCAAAATCCAATTGCTGTATATCTGAGGATAGTTTCTACCATTTACTTGTGCCTGGTCTTGCTCAAAATATGTTCTTGAAACTTCCTTATCTGCTAAGCAAAAATTATGATGCTTAATGCTTGGGGTGTGGAGTGGCATGTTAAGTAATGCAGCAGTGTCGTCACCGTGCCATTAGGCAGCAGCATGAGTCAGGCTCTCTTCATCTCCTTCATCCTCCTAGCCCTGAACTGCTGGGTTGTGAAGTTTCCCTGTATTTGTCTCATTTTCATCTTTAAGATTTTATTTTTATTTTTTATTATTTATATGTGACTGTACACATAAGTACAGTGACCACAGATTCCAGAAGGCACCAGATCCCTGGAGCTGGAGTGACAAGCTGTTGTAGATGCCTGACCTGGATGCTGAGGTCCTTGCACCAGCAGTGTGTGCTCTTCATGGCTGAGCCATCCCCCCCGAGTCCCTTACTCTCATTTTAAAGTGTAGCTCTTACTCAGCTTCAGAAAATAGTTATGAAGAGCTAAGCATCACAGCCACACCTGTAGCCCCAGCACTCGGAGGCTTAGGGCCAGCCTCTGCTATGTAGTGAATTGTATAAGACTCTGTCTCCAAAAAAAAAAAAAAAAAAGATTCAAGGGAAATAATTTAAGCATTACAGTATGTGTTGAGGGATTCTAGTCACTTATCCAACCCATATTTAGTTCTCATTTTTAAAAAAACAATGACTCAGAATATGGATCTAAGTGGCCCGAAGCTCAAGCTTCTGTGATCTGTGTAAGGGGGGTGGGGAGCAGGGGGCATGAGAGAGGTACAGTTGGAGAGCCCCGTACTCAGTTCTGGCATGTGCTCCAAGCTGAGCACATTGCCAGCCGTTTTATACTTTTAAAACATTCTTTCAACTCCAAAATGGTCAGCTTCTGAGTATCCAAAACTCTTCTGATCATGTGAAAGGAAATCGTTTGGCCAACAGATTCTGGCAACTCCTTGGCCCAATTAGTTTGCGTTTGTTCAGTGACCATGAACCTAACCTTGAAGCCCTCATAGCCACAGTAACAAGTGCACTTTGGTCTTCCTGTGAATAAAAATAAATGTTTCACCCCATGAGCAAAGCACCTCAGAGTGTGCATCTCACAGATGAAAAGTGACAAAGAAGCAGGTGCTTACTAATGCATCAGTGCCCACAACCATGCCAACCTGGGGGTCCAGTCTCATGTGAATAGACCACAAGTGCCGCTATCTCAGGCACTACCAGCCTACCTGCTATTATTTCAAGCAGCTTTACCCAAGCAAAATAAATCATGAGCTAGAGAGTAAGGTGACAGTAGTCTAAATTAAGATACCTCTGTTTGACAGTTATTCAGTATGCATAATGACATAATACGCCTTCCTAAAATAAAGAAGTTCCGTCAAAAGTAAATATCCACTGAGTATCATCTTTTTACTTTTTTGAGACAGTTTCTCTGTGTAGCCTTGCCTGTCCTGGACTTGCTTTGTAAACCAGGCTGGCCTCGAACTAACAGAGATCCGCCTGCCTCTGCCTCTCTGAGTACTAGGATTACAGATGTACACCACCATACCCAAAGAGTATCATCTTTTTTATATAGGAAACCTTTGAAGGGAAAAAGCTTCATGTAGAGTCAGGCATGGTGGTACACTCCTTTAATCCCAGCATTTGGGAAGCAGAGACCAACAGTTCTATGCTGGCCACAGCTGTATAGAGGGACCCTGTCTCAAACAAACAAATGAATACACAAATATACAAACTTCATGTAAAGCTAGGCATTGTGACACATGCCTATAATCCCAGCACTTGGGATGATAAAGAAGAGAATAATAATTACAAGGCCACCCTAGACTACATAGTGAGACATTGCCTCAACACACACACACACACACACACACACACACACACACACACACACACGATAACACATTTGCATGGCATGCTGGAGGCCCCAGTACAACAAAGGGAAGAAGAAAACTTTCTGTAGCTGGGTATGGTGGCAAATGTCCATATCCCAACACTTGGGGGAGGTGTGAGAATATCAAGAGTTTAAGCTCATCCTTGAACATAAAAGTTGAGGGACAATCTAGCCTACACGAAACCCTGCCTCAAAATAAAGTAGATAGATGGATAGATAGATAGATAGATAGATAGATAGATAGATAGATAGATAGATGAAGTTGCATGTGAGAAATTCTCAAAGAATAAATTTTACATGGTTTTTAACCCTGCACACACTGTGGTGCTGTAAATATATCTAAATCTCCTATTCTGGCTGCATCCAGCCACTTCACAGTCATTTTGTATATCTTATATTTAAAGAAACTGGTTTAGATTTCTTTAAATATCTATCGCTAGATTTCTTTAAATCGCTATCAGACCAGTTTTCCTAGCATGTACGTGACAATCTGGTATAAAATGTTGTTTTAAAACACAAAACCCCAAGTGTTCAATTTTACGAATAAAACCAGATATTGGGGTAAAAAGCTACTAGTTCAGAGAGAAAGAGAAAGCACCCAGCTGACCTTCCTACTCAGCAGACGTTCCAGGAGGAAAAAGCCAAAAGCTAAAAATCTCTTCTTCACCACACTGTCTTAAATACCCCTCAACTCAAAGCCCTCCTTTCTACTTAATCCCTGTCAGCTGGTTTCTTGTTCTGCCTCTTGACCTAGGGTTAATTTTATTAAATCCTGTGTACAGAAAGCTCTTGGGTTAAAGATGTATGTTAGGGCTGAGCCACACCATAATCACCTGTTTACAATAAACAAAGTTCTTGGGTTAAAGGTGTGTGCTAGAGCTGAACCACACCAAACAAGAAACAAGTTCTTACAATTCACAGTCTCGGGGTTCACAATGGGGTCAAATATCCTGCAGCAAGAAATGAATAAAAGGATTTTGTTTCATTAATAACCAGCTTCATAATAGGTAATAACTTGATGCTTGGGGAATAACATTTCTGATTAACTTAGGTGCAGAGTTATTAATTTATGGTCCAAATTAAATGATGGCAGTAGTTTTCAGGGAGCCATAAATTAATTGTTTCTGGTTATCTGAATCTTTTTCAGAGATTGTATGTTCTCTGAATAATTTAACAATATAAAAGTAATGAATAATAAAGGTCCTAAGTCTCAGTAAGAAAGACATCGTGAATAGAACTAGCCCTTGGGTGGTTTCAGGTCCTGCAGTTAGCCTTTTACATAGACACAGTTACATACACACTTATACAATAATATACATTTAAAATTAATGTATAACTTAAAATGCTATGGAAATTAGTATGATAGCCACATCTCGTGTATGATGAAGGCTCTGTCTATCTGTGTGCACATGTTTCTGATTTTTTTTTCTATCCCTGGACCTTGAGCGTCTTATGAACAAACCTTTTATCAATCTTTATATCTAAATTACTTTGCAGAGGTCTGGCCCATGATGCATAGATGAATGTGTTAACACAAACAACCAAAAGTTAATCAAGAGTCATACATTTTTTTAAGTTATTTTTTCAATTTTTAGAGTTACAGACAATTGTGAGCTGCCGTTTGAGTGCTGAGCATCGAGCCAGGGCCTTCTCCAAGAGCAACAACTGCTCTTAGCTCCAGCGTCATTTTCCCGCAGTTAGCACCCTGTTCTGAGTCTCATCCCTGGCACACCATGAACCAGTAGTCCCTAGTCAGTTGTATAGCACCCGTTAGCGTTTACAGTTCAGATGAGCACACAGCAACATGGTGAACTGAGCTGATAAACAGGGCTATAGTCACTTAACCAAAGGCTGTTTGAAATGGAAGGATGCCTACATGTTTAAAATGTAAATAGTCACTCATGCAGTTCAGAGAGAATTAAGCACTGCATAAAACTGAAACTAGGTAATGTTTTTCAAAAGAAGAAAATATTTGTGGGAATTCTTGAGAATAGTATTCAGGTATACTTATTACTGGAACTACTCAGTGGCCAGAGAATGCAAGGAAGTAATGCCTTTGACAAGAATAATATTTCAAAATTCCCCAAAATTCCCAAAAATGTAAAAGTAGTATTTAATTCAAGAAATATCTAAATGTCCCATGTAACTGAAAGACAGGTCTCATAGGGGATAGTTCGGGTAAGAATTGGGCCAAAAGGCATTGCTTTTTCCATAAAAGGGAAGGTTGACTGTTGTGTTTTAGAGGTTATAGACTGTATGAGCCAAGGAGGAGCATTAAAGGAGAATTATTTTGATTATTTATTTCAACCAAGTTAGAAAGGACAGAGGAAAATAGAAAGGAGAAAAGAAATACCAAAAGACGGAGAAAAGCTTTGATAGATACATAATCCACGCCTCACACGCCGTTAGGTGCTTGTATGTCTGTCCCGACACATGCCCGTGGTCACTTGGTGGTGAGGACACCAAGAGCATCCAAGAAACACTGTTTGAAGCAGAGGAATGAGACAGGAAATGAAGGAAAGGGAAGTGGATTGATTGGTTTGGGGTTTTGTTTTGGTTTTTTGGTTTTTGTTTTGTTTTGTTTTGTGTGTGGATTGATTGTTAAAGGGAGGTCAGTGCTAAGCAATGAGAAGAACGCCATGCAGACATCCTACAGGCCAGTGTGGTTGTGGATTCTCCTAAAAAGTATCACTGTGGCAGCTATGTAATGCCTGCTCATGGAGCAAATACGTTAGTAATTTCAATAGATACACAAAATCTTCCATTTAGTTTCCACCTCCCCTAGCCAAGTGTGACAGGCCACAAAATCAAGAAGGTGGCAGATGCATTCGTTCTGGAGACCTCTCTGGGATACTCCTCATGCTTGCTCATCTCTAAACTTCATTGTGTGGTTTATAGAGGCATCTTCAGGTCCAATAGCTCATGTGAACCAACATCTTGTTATTGTGTCATCTTTTTACAACCCGGTTCCGGTGCCTTTGCTACCATGATGTGTAAATAGAGCCTGGTTGTGCATAGCTGTAATCCCAGCTCTGGGGAGGTGAAGGCAGGTGGCTCAGAAGCTGCAGGTCATCTCCGTTACATAGGAGTCCTAGGTCTACCTAAGCTACAATAGACCCTGCCTCCTCCTCTCCTGCCCATGGTGGTCTTCATGTTGCTTAGGATTGTGCAGTGCTTTCTTTGCTTTGGATTAGTGTTGCACTTGGAGTTTATCATAGAATAAAATACAGACCAGATTCCACTTTTTCCAAATAGTTCTAGTAAACAGTACAGTCACTGAAAAGTCCAACCATATTTCCACAAAGTATAGTAAATTTCTGCATATACTTTGGTTATTTTCTGGACTGTTTTGTTTCCTTTTCTGTCTGTCCAAAATACCTATTTTTGTTTTATTTCAGTGTGTGTGTGTGTGTGTGTGTGTGTGTGTGTGTGTGTGTGTGTGTGTGTGTGTAGATACAGGCATCTGAGTACAGAGAGACTGGGGTTGCAGGTGCTTGTGAGCCGCCCAGTGTGGCTGCTGGAGACTGAACTTTGCTCTTCTGCAAGAGCAGTAAGTGCTCTTAACCCCTAGGTCAGCTTGTCAGCTCCACTTTATTTCTTTATTTATTTATTTTTGTTTCAAGACAGGATTTCTCTGTGTAGTACTGGCTATCCTGAAACTTGCTCTGTAGACTAGGCTGGCCTTGAACTCAGAGATAAGCCTGCCTCTACCTCCCAAGTGCTGGGATTAAAGGTGTGTCTTTTTTTTTTTCCCCCTCCACTGAGTCTGGTAGCTCCTCCTCATATTATCAGGTGGGGCTAGGTGAGATTCAGTGTTTCTGTTTGCCCTACTCCATCCACACTCGCAGGACAGTGCGTGGTCTTCTTTTTTTCAAGGCTGCCCTTGCTGCTCTCCCTTCTTCCTGTATTCCCGCCTGTGGTGGTGTGGATGAGAACGGCCCCCAGTAGCTCATAAGTCACCAGGGAATGGAGCTGTTTGAGGATTAGGAAGCATCTTAGAGTTTTTGTTGCTATGAAGAGACACCATAAGGCAACTCTTACAAAAGGAAACATTTCACTGGGGCCAGCTTACAGTTCAGAGGTTTAGTCCATTATCATCATGGCGGGAAGCATGGCGGCGTGCAGGCAGACACGGTGCTGGAGAAGGAGCTGGGAGCTCTGCATCTTGATCAGCAGGCAGCAGAAGAGACTGTGCCACACTAGGCAGAGCTTGAGCATAAGAGAACTCAAAGCCTACCCCACACAGTGACACACTTCCTCTGACAAGGCCACACCCACTCCAACAAAGCCACACCTCTTAATAGTGCCACCCCCTGTGGGCCAAGCATTCAAACACTTGAGTCTGTGGGGGCCATTACTGTTCAAAGCACCGTAGGAGGTGTGTGTTGCTGGGGGTGGGCTTGAGGTTGCAAAGGCCCATGCCAGAGCCAATGTCTGTCTGTCTGTCTGTCTGTCTCTGTCCCTCCTTCCCTTCCTCCATGGCACCTTCTCTACTTCTCTCTCTCTCTCTCTCTCTCTCTCTCTCTCTCCCTCTCCCTCTCCCTCTCTCTCTCTCTCTCTCTCTCTCTCTCTCTCTCTCTCTCTCTCTCTCTCTCTCTGTTCCCCACCACCACCACTGCTGCCTATGGATCAGGATGTTAAAGCTCTCAACTGCTCCAGCACCATGTCTGTCTGCCTGCATCCTGTCATGATGGTCATAGACTAACACTCTAGAACTGTTAGCAAGCTCCCAATAAGAGTTAACATGGTTGGGGCTGGAGAGATGGCTCAGGGGTTGGAAGCACTGACTGCTCTTCCAGAGGTCCTGAGTTCAATTCCCAGCAGCCACGTGGTAGCTCACAACCATCTATAGTGTGATCTGGTGCCCTCGGATGTACACACAGGCAGAGCACTGTATACATAATAATAACAAATAAATAAATCTTTTTTAAAAATAGTCGATATGGTCATGGTGTCTCCTCACAGCAGTAGAACAATAACTGTGACACCTGTCCTTCCTCCCGTCTGTTCTTCCTTCCTTTTGAGGGGAGAGGTTTGTTTGGTTCCCAGTCTGAGGGTCAGCTGCTAGTTACTGGAACTGGCCAAGGAACAGAGCATGCATGTGTCTCCTAAGTGACATTTAGAATCCCCTAGCCTATTTGGGGATGGGATGGTGCTATTCACTTCCCTAGCCTAGCCTCCTGGACTTGGGGCCCACACACTTAGGATGCTGCATCTTTATGTTCACTCACTCACCTCATCCCTTCAGGAGCACTTTAAATTTATGTTTCTCAAATATATTCATAGCTTTTAATTAGCTGTATTGTTTGGGTTTGGTTTCTTAGTGTCATGTAGTCCAGGCTGGCCTTGAACTCTTGACCCTTCTGCCTCCACAGGTATATGACACCAGGCCCAGCTCATTTTTTTAAAAATATGTTTGTATATACAGTAGAATAAAAGACTTTGTCTGTTTCCTTTCTGATAAGTTTTAGTTATATTTATTATATGACTTATTAGTTCTTCCCCCTGCTACTATGTTCAGGTATCTTCCCGTTTGTAGGAATTTTACTTTCCTCAATGCACACAGTCTTCATTATACCCTTACTGTTTTCACACAAGTTAAATGCTCTAGAATCGTCATGCTCCAGAACATCCCAGAACTGATGGTGCGTGTGAGCAGGAGTCACTTCAGGGGTCTGTTTCTGCATGTCTGGCTTACCTGGTAGAGTATATTTTATAGACGTTCTCCAGCTTAAAATTAAAAAGTGCTTTCATCATCCCAGTGAAGCAGTTACTCTGCTCGCTGCTCTTGGTCACTGGAGCCCTGGAGCCCTGGATCCTGGGCCCTGCAGCCCTGCAGCCCTGCAGCCCTGCAGCCTTGGAGACCTGGAGCCCTGCAGCCCTGCAGCCCTGCAGCCTTGGAGACCTGGAGACCTGCAGCCCTGCAGCCCTGCAGCCTTGGAGCCCTGGAGCCCTGGAGCTCTGGAGCCCTGGAGCCCTGGCTCAGCTTCGTTAGGAAGTTACAGAAGTGTTAGTGTTTTGAAATTGTTCCTTGCTTTCTTTCTTTTTTCTTTCTTTCTTTCTTTTTAAGACAAGGTGGCCCTAGTTAGCCTGGAGTTTACCACCCTCCGGACTCGGACTCTGAGGCCCTGGGTTGCAGCTGCACCACAGACCTGGCTAGTGGCTAATGCCTTTATTCTTCAGAAACACGCTTACATTAATCCTAAAGCCGTTTCATCTTGGCCTTTTTGCATTTTTCAGGAAAATGCTATCACAGATGACATTGGAATGTCGACCTGGAAGGAGCAGACTTTCCTGTCCCACTGTGCCTTGCTAGCGAAGAGCTGCCAGGCTGCGTTGGAGTTAGCAAAGCACGGCACCGAGCTGCAGGACACGGCCTTTCAGTACGGGAAGCACATGGCCATGAGTCACAAGGTACTGCACACCAGTCCTCCGCACTCGGAAATATGATGCGGGTACACAGAGAGCTGCCAGCACGTAATAAGCTGCTTTTATATCTTGAAAATGTTTATTGTGTGGGTAAAATATGTCAGTCAGAAACAGTGGTAGGTGTATAAGTATAATTGGCAAATACTATGTAATTTTGATATTTATGTTTTCTTACCACCTGAAAGAATCTTGGAATAACTGCTTCAAATTATTAAATAACATGTAATATCACTACCGCCGAATGGTAGGCTATTTTTTATTTTTGCTACAGTTCCCTTGTAAATCCCTCTGTTAAACAAATTATAAAAAGTTCATAAAGTTTGAAAGTATACCGTGTAAAATTGAAAGCTTTAATTTTAATATGTGATTTAACTTTTTTAATCAAAGCTGGAGCATAGATTTATTAAGAAGAAGTGAGAATGCTCCCAAGCGTGGGAGAGGCTAGAAGGAAGAAATACTTCAATAGCTCATTCTTTTCAATGACATGGGAAATATAAAATATCACCAGCCCAGCTGCTTTGTGGCTACCTCTATCTGACTTTACATTTTCAGTTACCTAGGACACCCAGAGCTGTATAATAAAAAGATGCTGTCTCAAGCACAACAAATAAAACCAAAACTGCTCACAGAAATTCCAGTTTTATACTTTCAGGTGTAACATAACTCATATAAGGCAGGAATTCATAGGAGTGTGTGTGTGTGTGTGTGTGTGTGTGTGTGTGTGTGTGTGTGTGTGTCTATGTGTGTTTATGTCTGTATCTATATATGTGTGTGTGTGTGTCTGTGTCTGTGTATGTATATGTGTGTGATTTCCATGAGTTTTTTTATATTTTATTAAAATTTGAGTTTCTTTATAAATTAGTTGTATTTATTTATTATGTCTTTATTTAAGTCTCTACATTTAACTTAAATTTCAAGGAGAAGAGGCTGAGGTTGTACCTGGAAGGCAGTGATTGCTTACACACACAGGGGCCTAGAGTCATGCACGTCAGGAAAATGAAAGCTGAAGGGTTTTAAACACTGCCGTTAAGTCATCCCGAGTATGCAGGCTTATCGAATCCCACTGAAGCGCACTGAGGCACTGTGTAACTGGCTCCTGTGGGAGTGAAACACTGCACTCACAGCTCCTCTACCTGCTCCTTCTAGATCAATTCTGACCTCCAGCCTTTTATTAAAGACAAGAGCAGCGACTCCAAGACCTTCAGCCTAAACTCCGCCCCTGTGGTCTTACATCAGGAGCTTCTTGGAAGAGACCTGTGGATCAAGCAGATTGGAGAGGTGAGTTGAAGTCACTCCTGCTTTATGTACCGTCATAACTGATCCTAGGGCACAATCCCTACCTCATGATGGTGTAAGAATATAGACAGGCCAGACCTAAAGAAAGCCTGCTTCCTTTACAGGTGAGACTCTTTCTAACCTGCATGCTAAGAGATAAAATATTAGTTATAAGCTAGAGACCACACCATTGTGTTCTCTCGTGTCCGAGACTCCTGGTGCCTATTGAGAATGCTGGTTCACTTTGGGGCTTTTTTTCAATGGACTTGGTAGCAGTACCGCCCTTTACCTGATGGCGGTTTCCCATCTGTGGACTCCATGCAAGCTGCAGAGCAGCACGAGCTCCATCTGTCAGTTCACTGGGTCATTACAAAACCAGCTTGGACCTTAAACACCCATTTTGAGACATTATCAAAGCCAGAAGGGTCGGGGAGCACTGTGAAGTGGGGAGAACAAAGGGGCAAGGACGGGGTACATCTCCTACCTTGGGGGCCTGGGCAGATTAGAGGGAACTACTTGGTTTCTCTTAGTGCCCACACTCTGGCACAAAGACTTCCTGCCTTTTCATGCAGAGTCTCGTGACATTCATTAGCTTCATGGTTGTGATTGGTGGGATCCTACTGCGTCTGAGGATGTAGGGATGCTTCCAGGCACAGCCCATGGTGGGACGACAGACACAGCAGCCTCGCGGCCGAAGTGAGCATCTGCACTCTGAAGGATCAAATTTCCCATCTCTAACCCTCCTCCTCCTCCTGTGCTGGCTCTCAAAGTCTGTAAAGCCAGCTTCACGGTCCCTCGTATCCACCAAGGAGAAAACTGAAAGAGTTCATTCTTAGAAAGCTGCCACACCCCAAAGGAAAGACTGGCAGAGGTGACAGTCTGGGGACCACTCAGTACACATTCCATACTGTGAACAGTCACCTATAGTAGCTAGCCCCAGCGTGCCCCATGACGGGCTCTCTAGTTGTCTCACTGTGGACAATATGGAACAGAGGACCACAGGGCACTGACAATACTCCACCGTGAAGGAGAGAGTCTAAACCAAACTGACACAAGGGAGCTTAGAGGAGACAGACAATGCAAGGAAAAACAGACATTTTTCGACATGCTGATAGGCCCTTAGTACAGCATTAAACCCAAGAAACTAGGCAAGGTAGTATATAAAGAATGACAACCTCAGAACAAGAAATCAGATTGTAAAACATAGAAATTATTGCAGGGAGCTGGAGAGATGGCTCAGAGGTTAAGAACACTGACTGTTCTTCCAGAGGTCCTGAGTTCAATTCCCAGCAACCACATGGTGACTCACAACCATCTATAATGTGAGTCCTCTTCTGGTGCCCTCTTCTGGCCTGTAGGTGTACATGCAGGCAGAGCACTGTATACATAATAATAAATAAATAAATCTGAAAAAAACAGAAGAAATTATTGCAGGCTTATTTAATAAGCAGCTTGTCCTGCCAGGTATGGTGGCCCACGCCTTTAACCATAGCTCTTAAGAGGCAGAGGCAGGAGAATTTCTGTGAGTTTGAAGCCAGCCTGGTCTTCAATGCAAGTCCAGAACAGCCAGTCTTGAAAAAACCAAAAAGAAAAAGAAGAAAGAAAGAGAGAGAGAGAGGAAGAAGAAGCTTCTTGCAAGACTAGAGAGGTGCTCAGTGGTTAAAAGCACTCGCCATGTTTAGTTCCCAGCACCCACGTGGTGGCCTAAAACCCTCTGGAACTCTAGTCCCAGGGGATCTGATATCCTCTTCTGGCCTCTGGGGTTAGTTACCAGGCACACATGTAGTGCACAGACATACATGCAAGCAAAGTGTTCCTGTATAAAATGAAAGTGGATTAAAAATAGAACAAAAATAAAACAAAAACCTTGGAATACGCAAGTAAGAAGCTGGGCATGAGGCCGGGAGGTGATAGCGCACGCCTTTAATCCCAGCTCTTGGGAGGCAGAGGCAGGAGGATCTCTGTGAGTCCGAGGCCAGCCTGGCCTACAAAGCCAGTCCAGGACAGCCAAGGCTACACAGAGAAACAAACAAACAAACGAAAAAGAAGCTGGGCATGGAGACTCACGCCTGTGTCCCTGCACTTATGATACTGGGCATGGGGACACACACCATGTCCCTGCACTCATCACACTGAGAAGGAACATTGTAAGTTTAAGATCTGCAGGATCTCAGAAACATTCCTGAGAGTACGTGATGTATTCCATCTAGGAGAGGAGACAGGGCTGAGGACATGGCTCAGTGGTATGGTCAAAGCCCTGGGTTCAGCCCCAGCATCAATTAAAAAAATACAGTCTAGAAAGTAGGTGACTAGACATAGCCATGAACAATAATTAGGCCAACAGTAGTAGCACATACCAATTAGGAGTCTAGGGTATACAGAGATTAAGTAACTGTCGAACTGTCACACAGTATATCCAGAACCAAGCCCAAGCAGGTCGGCTACAGCATGAGTGGGAATCCCTAATTACCAACCCCCGTGTGTCCTGCTGACAAGTCTGGGCCCGATGGCTGTATATGCAGGCTACACTGAGACAAGTTCCAGGAGAAATCCTATTGTAAAGTGTGTGTGTGTGTGTGTGTGTGTGTGTGTGTGTGTGTGTGTGTGTGTGTTGTACATGTGATATGTATTCATATGTGTGAGTGTTGGTGTATGTCAGTGGCAGTGCACACATGGAGTAGCCCACATGTGGAGGTCAACCACGGACGTCAGTCCTTACTTCCGGTTTGTTTGAGCTAGGCCTTTTGTTGTTCACACAGGAGCTTTCAGGGCTCCTCCTGCCTCTGCCTCCCATCTCCCTGTAGGAGCCCTGGGATGGCAGATCATATTACTGCCGCCAGCTCCTGCGTGGGTTCTGGAGAGCCAAGCTGCAGTCACATACTCACTGAGCCATCTGCCCTGCCCCAGGGTAGATGGAAGGGTAAAAACTGGACCGCCTAAGTACTTAATCCACTGTCCACGATGAGAGCTCCAGATGGCCAGGCACAGGGGTGCACACCTGTGGCCCCAGTACTTGCAGGAGAACAGGAAGTTTCAGAGTTCAAGGTCATTCCCAGCTACATTATCCAATGTGAGGCCAGCCCGGGCTATAAGAGACCCTGTCTAAAAGATAAAATTTGAGCGTTAGAAAAATCGCCTGTGCTTAAGAGCACTTTCTGCTGTTGTGGAGGACCCACTTCCGTTCCTAGCATCCACAACAGGGCTCATAACCATCCAGCTCCAAAGGCCACACGGAACAAGCCAAGACATCAAAAGCCTCCCTCATCTTTCTATTCAAGAGTGTCCAAGAAACTGAGGGGCAGCATCCGCCAGGCCTGGAATCCCAGGTTTGAGGGAGGCCTGCCTGAACTACAGCAGGAATTCAAGGCCAACCTGAACAGTGTAGTGAGGCCCTGTCTCAAAATAAAAAGTAGAGATAAAAAGTGTTGGGGTGGGGGAGTTCAGTTTTAAAGTGTTGTCTACATGTTCAAGACCCCAGAACCAAAAAATAATAAGTAAAACAGCTACTTGAATACATGACATAAAGTGAAGCAATTATTAGCCCTAGCTGTACAGGGAAATTAAAGATGCCTAAGAAAGAAAATGTAACCACAGCATTCCATATGGCTTAGAGACTAATATTTATATAGCATAAAAACATAAGTCCTGAATATTTTATAAGAAATGGCTTTTGTTTATGAAATGATGCAAATACCATGTAGAGTTAGGAACCATTTCCAATTTTTATTAAAAAATTATTAAGTAAAATTGTAAACGTAGACTCACTGACCCAAAATGAGAAGAAAAGGAGAAGCATTCCAGAGACATCACGAAAAGTTCCACAGAGCACACGAGAGCATGAGAGGTGGAACTCTACAGTCAGCCCACACTGCACTATGGTCCCATTTGACTTTCTCTCTCTCTCTCTCTCTCTCTCTCTCTCTCTCTCTCTCTCTCTCTCTCTCTCTCTCTCTCTCCCTCCCTCCCTCCCTCCCTCCCTTCTCTGTGTAGCCTTTGCTGTCCTAGACTCACTTTGTAGACGAGGCTGGCCTCGAACTCATAGCGATTCGCCTGCCTTTGTCTTCCAACTGCTGGGACTAAAGGTGTGTGCCACCACGCCCGTGCTTGACTTTCTCTTCTAACTTGGTGAGGCTTGCTTTGCACTCCAGAGCTCTCTCCATTGTCTTTCCAGTGTCAGCCTAGTGATAAGCACCTTGCTCTGGTGAGTGCCTGTGTGGAGGACTACCATTTGGGGGACTCCTGTGTGGGGGACTGCCATGTAGAGGACTGCTGTGGGGGGATTGCCGTGTGGAGGACTGCCATGACTGCCCTGTGGAGGATTACTGTATAAAGGACTCCTGTGTGGAGGACTGCCGTGTGGGGACTCCTGTGTGGAGGACTCCTGTGTGGAGGACTCCTGTGTGGAGGACTCCTGTGTGGAGCAGTGCCGTGTGGAGGACTGCTGTGTGGCTGCCTTCTCGCCCTACACTGGATACCGATGCTATATTGCCTTCTCTGTGTCCACACTACCTTGCCGTTTCCTGGCCTTTGCAGTGTCCTTGAACCACCTCAATGTCATTGTCTTTAGCAGTAGCTGGGGAGAGTGGGGACCCTGCAGCCGTTCCTTGGGGAGGAGGGAAGACACGTGCGCCCTTCCTACACATTTGAGGGGTCCTAGGGGCTTGCTGCAGTCCGAGGTCACAAAGGGATTGAACTTTATTGTCATCATCTGACAAAATCGGAGTATGGACTAACCAAAAAAGTATGATTGAATAGGAGGGAGGAAGTGTTTGACGATATAAGAGATTTAACTATTTCTTTCATGCATTTATGGATAATGTCTAAAAATTTGAAAACAGGAAAGATAAATATTTGAAAATAGAAGAAAAGACTAAAGAGAATGGCAGGATGTGGGTCCCCCCACCCCCTTTTTTTTTTAAAGAAGTTTGATACTGCATAACTTTTAAATACTATGCTATTTGTTTTTATTTTAAAACTGTAATTTAATTTGACTTCTAGGAATCAGTCATAAGAAAACTTTCAAAGATGTGGGCAAGACATACCAAAATACCTACTAACATCTTAACTGTAGAAGAAAGAATTAAAATTGACCCATTTAAAATTTTGTGAGCTGTGTGTGGTGCCCTATGCCTGAAATCCCAGGGTAGAGGCAAGAGGCCCAGGGGTTCACACTCACCCCAGCTTCCTGAGACCCTGTCTCACAACACACAAGCGTGTGGGAAAGGGTGAGTGGAGGGTGAGACAACGAAGTGCAGCCCGGCTAGTGAACACTGTGGTGCTGGGGTGCGTGTGTGAGGTCTGTGACAGCTGAGCTGAGTGCATATATACAGATGCTGCTGCTGACTCTAATTGGGTTGCATTAGAAATGCATTGCAGATTTACATTTGGTCACAATAATGCAGGGTTAAGTGAGCGCTCACAGCTCTCCCTGGGAGTTAGATGTTTGTGAAGGCATGACATAGATACCAGTTAAGGAAAAGGTGTGTCACTGCTCAGGTTTCTTCGCAGACACACAAAGTGGTAAATCTGCACAAGAGTGGTCCAGGATTTCCTAAATAGTTGGTGAAATGTCCTGAAACCAATGTCATTATCCCCAGATGGATTTTTAGACTCAGAGGGAAACCGTTTGGAAAAGCATGTCTCCTGAGCATCAGGTGAAATCAGATGGGCACACGGGGCCAGGAAGCACTGAGAGGGTGCTGTGGGCAAAGTCCCCACCCACCCTCCTCCCCACGTGCCCTCCTCCCCACGTGCCCTCCTCCCCACCCACCCTCCTCCCCACCCACCCTCCTCCCCACGTGCCCTCTGCACACTTGAAAGTCCTCTGCCTTGGGAAAGACTTGTCTTTGTTGTCCATCCCGCTAGCTTTCCTGTCAGAGTTGTGAAGAAGGGGTCCCTGGTAAGAGAGGAGAAATTCAGTCAAAGAAATTAGTTTCTGACCATGTGGGGACCTCGTTCTTCAGATTAAAAACTCTTAAATTATCTTAGTTATCTAGACAATGATAACATGTTTATATAAACCTCAATAAGATGATGATCTAGTTCCATGAGTGTCTCAGAGTCAACGACAGCACACACAATTTGTATAGCTTAAAAGGGAAGGACGTTCCAGGCCTGGAGAGCTGGCTCAGAGCTTAAGAGCACTGGCTGCTCTTCCAGAGGTCCTGAGTTCAAGCCCCAGCAACTACATGGTGGCTCGAGACCATCTACAATTAGATCTAGTGTCCTCTTATGGTGGGCAGGCATACATGTGGGCAAGGTGTTATATATATAATAAATAAATATACTTTAAAAAAAAAAGAGGGACACTGGTCCAGTTTGTTCAAGTAATTTACTCTTCTATTGTTTTTATGATCCTATCTTCTTCCAGTTTTGAATCCTAAAGAATAATAGCAAATTCATTTATTAATTACTACTGATCCTGACACAGGTACTTGGAGTTGTCACCCATTTGTCCAAAAGTATGTGTCCATGCGCACATGCATGTGTTTACATTTTGACTGTCTCTGAGGATGGCTGGGGGCGGTCCTGTTTTGTCAAATAGCATCAGATTGGTACAAGCAAAGTGCCTGTGGAGGATGTGAGTTTTAACGCCTGGTTCTGATTTGGCCTCTGCATCACTGTGTAACTATAATCATATCCACTCACATCCTTTTTTATTATTGTCTATAAATTTATGGCATTGAACTGGACTGTTTCTGAAGTGTTTTAGTTTCTCGGATGAATCTGGAATGTAGATTTCTTAAGTAAGAGTTGCAATACAAGAAAAAGATATGTCTCTATTTAAAACATACACAGGGACCGGGCACGGCGATGCACGCCTTTAATCCCAGCATTCAACAAGGCAGAGTCAGGCAGATCTCTGTGAGTTCGAGGCCAGCCTGGTCTACAAAGCAAGTCCAGGACAGCTGAGGCTACACAGAGAAGCCCTACCTTGAAGGGAAAAAAAAATTAATTACTTAATAATAAAATAAAACATACACAGGGACTGAGCGATGACCAGCAGCAAAGATGCCTGCTGACAGGCCCGATGCTAAGAGCAATCCCCAGACCTCAGGATGAAAGAAGAAGATACTCCCATATGTTGTCTTCTTACCAGTAAATTCACAAAATATAATAAATAATTTAAAATAATACATTTAAACGTCAGGTGTGGTGACACCTAGCTTTAATACCAACACTGGGGAGGCAGAGGTAAATGGGTCTCTGAGCTCAAGGCCAGCCTGGTCTACATAGCTAGTTCCGGGACAGCCAGGGCTACAGAGTGAGACCTGGGGGGAGGGGAGGGGGGACTGGAGAGATGGCTCAGCAGTTAAGCTCAGTGGCTGCTCCTGCACAGGACTTGGGCTCAATTCCCAGCCCCGACATAGTGACTATCACCTGTAACTCTAGTTCCAAGAGATCTGGCCTCCAGAGGACCGACACACATGTTGGCAAGCACTCATGTGCATAAAAAATAAATAAAATTTTTAAAAGAGAAAGAAATAGAGAAGGGGCCACAGGATGACCGATCAGTTAACAGCACTTGCTGCTCTTGCCAAGGACCCAGGGATGGTCCCTCACCTCCACAGTGATTCCCACGGTCTCTAACTCTGGTTCCAGGAGGCTCCGGTGGTAGTCACAGCAGGATGCACACACAATGCGTAGACCTAGAAGAGACTCTCTGTCTTGTTCTTCCTGATACCGGAAGACCCGTGCGCTACCTCATTACCACATGTAAAATTGTCTTCCGCTCTGCCCAAACTGGCTTGTGTTGAACTTACGCTTTGGTTTTCTGCGTAGAGTGAGGATTGTTGACTGCACATGGAGGCAAGAAGTTTGCTTCTTAGTCCCTGTTGGGCAGCATTGAGAAGCTAGAAGGAAGAGCACCCTGGGAGTTTTGTATCAGGCTCTGCCTCCCCCACAGCCTCCTTCAGCTGTCTTAACCATACAGTACTGCACCCAGTCCCTAAGCCGCAAGCACATACACCCAGTCCCTAAGCCGCGAGCACATACACCCAGTCCCTAAGCCGCGAGCACATACACCCAGTCCCTAAGCCGCGAGCACATACACCCAGTCCCTAAGCCGCGAGCACATACACCCAGTCCCTAAGCCGCGAGCACATACACCCAGTCCCTAAGCCGAGAACACATACACCCAGTCCCTAAGCCGCGAGCACATACACCCAGTCCCTAAGCCGCGAGCACATACAGCCTCTCTCAGGAGACGCGGGGGACAGAGAACTGGGCCTATGCCAGCTGCGTGTTTATTGAGCGTTGTCTCCATACTAAACTCAACAGATTCCTTCACTACCTTCATTTTAAAGTTAAATTTGTAGCTGCTGAAAAATAATGATCAGGTGAAAATACAGCTAGTGGATGGGTGATCTACCTGGGGAGGTGAAGTCATTACTCAGTTTTCATTCTGACTCTAACAAAAGACAGCGAATCCTTCAGAGAACGGCAGAGCTCTGGCTCTCTCGGGGCACCCAGGGGCTACTGCAGGTCAGCAAGCTTTATTTTTAATGATCCTGCTAGTTTTCTGCTGCCATTACAAGTCACCTGAAGAAATAAGAGTCATGATTATATTCCTGGCTGTTTCCTGGAAAGTACTGAAATGTCACTTAGACTTGCAGCATTCTGACACTGTCATAACCAGCCATAAAATACCTCAAGTGTATTGCACATGCTGGCTGGAACTCGCTTGTCCCTGGATATCCTGCTGTTGCTTTTTATTCAAGAAGGAAAACAGCCACTGCTAGATAAATCCACTGGGCACGCAGTTCCTTAATAAGAGAGCTGCGTCCTAGGAGTTCTCATTGGTTGCCTGTGAGAAGTTCTAGTTATTTAAGATCGATGGAATCATGTCTTGCTGGGGGCTGTGATTGATTGTGACAGGGTCTGATGTGTCTATCCCAGGCTGCCTGCGATGACCTTGGAGCCCTCATCCTCCTTGCCGCCACCTCCCAAGTGCTGGCATGTGCCATCGTGCCTGCATTGTCCTGAGGCGTTCCTGAGGAAATCATGTCAACACCACTCTCTGCATGCAAGGTGGACGGTGTGAGCATTTGAGGGACCATGGGCTATGACCTAAGTCTAGATGTCTTCTGAGTTAAAATAGTCCTCAAGTAATCCCACCATGGGCTAGAGGTGTAATCATATGAGGGGTTGGGAGATGGCTCAGCAGTTAAGAGCACTCGCTGCTCTTACATAGAACCCTCCCAGGTGCAGTTCCCAGCACCCACATGACAGCTCACAACCATCCATAATGTCAGCTAGGGGACCCACCACCCTGTCTGGCCCCCGTGAGCCTCCATGGGTACTGTACATCCAGGCAAAACACCATACACATACAACAGAAGTAAGATTGTGTGTGTGTGTGTGTGTGTGTGTGTGTGTGTGTGTGTGTGTGTGTGTATGTGTATATATATAATGTTTTGTTTTGGTTTTTCGTTTTTTGGTTTTTGGAGACAGGATTTCTCTGTGTAGCCTTGGCTGTCCTGGACTCACTCTGTGGACCCGGATGACCTTGAACTCACAGAGATCCTCCTGCCTCTGCCTCCCAAGTGCTGGGATTAAAGGCGTGCACCACCACGCCCAGCAATTTTTATAATTTTAATATATGTTTATAAATATATGAACTATAGTATGTGTAGTATAAGCATATACATATCTATGATGAATGGCAGGCTTGTTGGATATGATGATGGGTTTGTGGTTATACACAGGAATGCGGTGCTCTTAGGAGGAAAATGCTGAGTTACTAAAATGAACCTGGGGGCTGGAGAGAGTCTCAGCATCAGAAGTACTTCCGCTTTTAGGATGTCCTCCCCTCTTACCCACTGTTCTGGTAGGTACAGTTTTTCATGGGGACGTACACCTTGGACTAGTGTCTCGATATAAGTGAGTATATACCATTTAGCTCTTTTTGCTTCTGTGTGAACTCACTCATTATGACAATTTCTAGTTCAATCCATTTGTCCACAAATTTTGGAAATTCCTTGTTTTTAATAGCTGAGTAGTATTCCATAGTGTAAATGTACCACAGTTTCTTTATCCATTCTTCTATTGAGGGACACGTAGGTTGTTTCCAAGTTCTGGCTATTATGAATAAGGCAGCTATGAACATGGTTGAGCATATGTCCCTGTTGTGTGGTAGTACATCCTCTGGGTATATTCCAAGGAGTGGAATAGCTGGGTCTTGAGGAAGCCCTATTCCCATTTTTCTGAGAAAGCACCAGATAGCTTTCCAAAGTGGTTGTACTAGTTTGCATTCCCACCAGCAATGCAGGAGTGTTCCTCTTTCTCCACACCCTCGCCAGCATGAGGTGTCAGTTGAGTTATTGATCTTAGCCATTCTGATGGGTGTAAGATGGAATCTCAGTGTCGTTTTGATTTGCATTTCTCTGATGACTAAGGAGGTCGAGCATTTCTTTAAGTGTTTCTCAGCCATTTGATATTCCTCTGTTGAGAATTCTCTGTTTAGCTCTGCGCCCCATTTCTCTATTGGGTTATTTGGTTTGGTGGTGTTTAATTTCTTGAGAAACTTTAGGTGTGAGAAGCCTGGGAGAAAGAGGAAATGGAAGGATCCAGTGAGTCCTGGAAAACTACAGGCGAGTCTGGGCCCTGGGGTCCTCCGCAAACTGTGGCAACAGCCAAGGAAAAAATAGGCAGTAAACCTTGAACCCCTACCCGGACTAGCCGATGGACATTCTCCACTGTTGAGTGGAGAAGGAGATCTAACTTTCACACAAACTCTGGTGCCCCATATTTGAACATGTCCCTTGGACGGAGATGCCTGGTGGCACTCAGAGGAAAGATAATAGGTCACCAAGGAGTGACTTGATACCGTATGAGCATATTCAGGGGGAGGAGGTCCCCCTCAGACACAGACTTAGGGGAGGGGAGGGGAGTAGGGGGGAAGTGGGAGGAAGGGAGGAATGGGAGGATACATGGGATGGGCTAACAACTGAGATGTAATATGTATAAATTAATAAAAATGTATTAAAAAAATATTTTAAAAAATAAATAAAAAATAAAAAATAAAAAAATAAAAAAAAGAAGTACTTCCGCTTTTGTGCAGGTGAGGTCAGTCAGCAGCTCCCAAGTCAGCAGCTCCTTGGCCTGTAACTGCAGTTTCATGGAGACTCTGACACCCCCTTCTGGTCTGTATGGGTACTGCACAGATCCAGCGTACGTACAGACATACAAGCATACATATATACGCGAAAATAAATAAAAGTTAAAAGTTTTAAAAGAGATGGTATTATAGCACTTGTAGTATGAGACTTGTTCATACTGTAGCTTAGCGTGGCCTTGAGTTTACAGTGCTCAACACAGTAACTATAACTTAATCCCAAATAGCAAATGGTCATCTAGAGAAAGGCAGAAAGTGCAGAGGTAACAGGTGTGTTGGCAGCCCAGTAAAGATGGGTGAGTGGCAAATGGCGCATGCTGGAGGCAGAGCGAGGTGACAGCACCTGCCCAGCTCAAGGAGCTCTAGAGTGGATCTTCACCACAAAAGGAGAAAAAAGTTGGAGGATAGGAGATAGTTTATTCCTGAGAGTTTACTAAAGATACCCTTTGGGCTGAGGATGTGGCTTGGTTTGTTTGCCTGTTATTCCTGCAGCCCCGGGTTCAATCCCTAGCACTGCAAGCCTGGAGTACAAGCAGCTGAAAAGCTTTAAGAAGATTGCTGTGAGTTCAAGGCCAACCTAAGATATTAAGTTAACACATAGCTGATAACACTTGGATAAAATAACCTGCTAGGTAGACACAGTCAGTCTCTTGCAAATACACACACACACACACACACACACACACACACACAGAGTGAAATATAAGTTTTTGTACATTTGAACAGTGGTGTTCCAAAATACAGCTTTCAAGTCTAGACAACAGTAGTTGGGAATTGTAAACACTATAAAAAGCCTAAAGCTGCATTGTCCATCGATGACTTACCAACAGGACTCTGTCTGCCGTGGGCCTGTCAGGCATGGGCCTGAGTGTAATAAACCTTGGCACTGGCTCCCTCCCTGCACCCTCCCGATCTGAGCCTGGCCTCGAAGTGCTTTCGTAGGAAATGTTATCTGGCCATGTTCACCGAGGCTGTCTGCGGAGTTCTCCTGTGCCATCATCAGTACTGGGCCGTGTTCTTATTTATCTTCATAATTTTAAAAGATAAAACAAGGCCCAAACTCTACATTCTCTGTGAACTGCTAAAGACTGGGAAAAATTAGTCTTTGCTCATGACCTGGATTGAAAAGAAGCACAGGGCTGGAGAGATGGCTCAGAGGTTAAGGGCACTAACTGCTCCTCCAGAGGTCCTGAGTTCAATTCCCAGCAACCACATGGTGCCTCACAACCATCTATAATGTGATCTGGTGCCCTCTTCTGGCCTGCAGGTGTATGTGTAGGCAGAACAATGTATACATAATAATAAATAAATAAATCTTTAAAAAAAAAAAAAGCACAGCATTAGGGTCTTTAAAGACCTAATGAAGCCTCCGGGGACTTGCCAGATGAGGTAGAATTTCCAGGGAGTGTCAGATGAGCAGTTTGGCAAGGAGAGGTGCAGAGCTGGCTGCTGGGTTGCAGCCTTATTTTGTGTTAGCTATTTTAGGCCCCAGTGATAAAGTTATCTTAATAATATCTTGCTCTGCTGGATGTACACACGATAAGTGGCAGATGTCAGCAAAGGGGAAAGTTATGGCATTGCGTTCTCCTCAGGTCCTGAGGAGGCCACAGAGTCGTTCTCTCCAGCCGACACTGAGCACAGAAGCAGCGTAAATGGGAAAGGACATTTACATAGACCAGGCAGTGATCTCAAACAAGGCAGATCTCACAGACAGGGTGTTGGGAATTTCTGATTTCCATGAGCGACCTGGGTGATTCCAAAACCATCAGCCTAGAGTGTGTGTGTGTGTGCGTGTGTGTGCACGAGTGTACATGTGTATAGGTGGTCAGAGAACAGCTTGTGATAGTTGGCCCTCTTGGTCCACCATTCCTGGAATCCAGTGCAGGTCATCAGGCGTGGCCACAAGCACCGTTACCCACTGAGCCATCTCACTACCCTGGTCCACTGTTGCTCATAAACAAAGAAACAAAAATGTAAGTCTATATTTTTAAAGCCATCCGAAATTGTTTTCAATCCAGGAATGGCCTAGAAGCCTTATTTTCTGTCTCCCAACATGTCCATCTTCCAAAGAGGTCACAGGTCTTCTGGGGTGGTCACAATTAAGATCGGAGAACACTTCCTGTCCTCAGGAAACAAAGCCTCCCACCTGAGGCTGGGTGGCCGGGTGGGTGCATGTCGAAGGCTCTGCTGGTCACCTCATTCCATGACAGTCACTTTGCTGCCATTTGCTTGCTTGTTTGTTGTTTGTTTCATGTGTATGCTCCCGTGGCTATCAGGAGACAACTTGATGGAGTTGGTTCTCTTTTCACCATGTGGGTTGGAGGGATCAAACCCTGGTCACCAAGCTTAGTGACAAGGTCTTTACTCAGTGAGCCATATTACCATCCCCAGTCTCTTCTGATTTTTGGGAGTTGGTTTCCTCCCTTCAGCGTGTGGCTTCTGAAGACTGAACCAGGACTGACAGACAGCAAGTATCTTCCCTCGCTGCGCCATCTCATTGGCTCCTCTCTGTACTTCTTCAACGTGCTGCTTTCAAATGGGAAGCACTTCTTTATTATTACATTTGTGGTGTGTGTGTGTGTGTGTGTGTGTGTGTGTATGTGTATGTGTGTATACCATACATGAGTCAGCACAGCACACAAGTGGAAGTCAAAGGACAACTTGTAGGACTCAGTTCTCTCTACCATATGGGCCTTGGGGACCAACTCAAGTCATCAGGCTTGACACTAAGTGCCCCTGACCCCTGACCCACCTCACCATCCCAGACTGGAAGTTCTTTGTTAATACTGCTAGATCATTCCCTCTCCTGTCCTTTCCTTGTTCTACTTTAACAAACCCTTTGAGGTTGTTTTGTGAAGTTGGCAGTTTAAATTCACTGTTATTACCTGTAAGTAATTATTGACATTGGACAATATGAGTGAAACTTATTTGGAGCTAGTAAGATGGCTTGGTGAATAAGAGCACTTTGTCTACAAGCATAAGAGTCTGAGGACCTGAGTTCAAATACTAGGCAGATACACAAAAAAGCCTGGCATGGCTGCATGTGCCTATAAGCCCAGCATTCCGGGGCAGACAGGTGGGTCCCAGGAGCTCACTGTAGAGCTAGCCTAGCCAAAAAGGAGAGCATCTGGCTGAGTGAGAGACCCTGATTCAAGGTAATAAATAAGGCAGAGAGCAATAGAGAAAGGCACCCTATATTTGCTCTAACCTCCACGTGTGTGCAAATGGCCACATGCACCCACATGTTCACACACACACACACACACAAGCACACACTTATTTGTAACGCATCAGTAAGGACTCCTTGTTAGCTATATATTAGTTCATCCAGCTTTCCTGGAGGCAGTAAACTACTTCAGCCTCTTGAATAGACAGGACACAGCAACACAGTTAAATAGAACTAGAAAACAATCATCTCTCCGTTCATCCATCCATCCATCCATTCAGTCTCTCACCCTGACACTAACCCACTGAGCAAGAAGGATCGCTCCCTGGCCCTCGTGGAGCGTAAGTTCTAGAGACCCCTGTGAAGCCTGTCTAAAACAACACTTGTGGTTCCCACATGTATGAGCCGGTGGGGCGGAGTTCTCGTCTGTTCTGTGGATACCCAAGCTCAGCTTTGCCTGCAGCAGTTGCTCCTTGAGTGTTTGCAGACTAAATGGACAAGCATCAATGCACAGCAAGACACTGGACTGAGCTCTTTGTTTCCAACTCTCACCAGAATTTATAGGAATATAAATTCTATATTACATAGGAATAGAAATTGTAGAACTTTTTATAAAAATACTTATGTCTGTGTCTAGTCCTTCTTTTATATATATAATGTATGTATACACATATGTATTATGTATCAACTTAAAATATATGTATTATTTACATCTAAATGTTTAAATATTTACTATATTTGTTTTCTGAAATAAATGATCCTTTCACATATAAGCTACACAATCTAGGGTGAAATAGTTTCACAGAGTTAAAATGTTTGTTGAGTGGGTGGTGGCAGCACATTCTCTAATCCCAGCACTTGGGAGGCAGAGGCAGGTAGATCTGTGAGTTCGAGACCAGTCTGGTCTACAAAGCGAGTTCAGGACAACCAAGGCTACACAGAGAAGCCCTGTCTCGAACCCCCCCCCCAAAAGTTTGTGGAGACCAAATAAAAAGGATATTCAGGCCAAGTATGTTGACACATGCCTATAATTCCAATACTCAGGAGACTGAGGCAGGAAGATTAAAAAGAGTTCCAGGTCAGCCTGAACCACATAGTGAATCCCTGTCTCAAAAAAAGAACAAGAAATAAAAGAAACATTGAGGTGGGCTACACACCAGTGGTCACAGTCTGCTCGGTTTATATGACTGCAGAACTTGGCCTGTCATGGTGTAGATGCTCCTTTTTACATTCAGAGCACACTGTCCGGTATAGACATATCTACTGGGTGAAAGACAGGGGTAGGGGTGGGGGTAGAGGGTGGGAGTAGAGCACTCTAGAAATACAAAGCAAAATGAGAGTTCAAGGTTTGAAAATAGCATGTGTCAGGCTGGGCGTGGTGGCCCATGCCTTTAATCCCAGCACTGAGGAGGCAGAGGCAGGTGGATTGCTGTGAGTTCGAGGCCAGCATGGTCTACAGAGTTAGTCCAGGACAGCCAAGGCTACACAGAAAAACCCTGTCTCAGAAAGAAAGAAAGAAAGAAAGAAAGAAAGAAAGAAAGAAAGAAAGAAAGAAAAAGAAAGAAAGGAAATGTGTCCATCACAAGTGCTTCACAGTGCTGAGACTTTGCAATAACTGGTCTATAAACCAAGTCTGGGGGAGATCAGCTGCGCCTTACAACCCAAAGGCAAGGAGTTCTTCAGCTTTCTCACCTCAGCAAGAGCCACTCACCACACTTGGAACACAGCTTGTTAACCCATGAGAATAAGACTGCCCAGAGCAAGCAAGAAGAGATGCTTAGAGCAGGAAACAGCGGGGGAAAGATGCTTTGACAATAGGAGCGTGCTGGACACGCCATGCAGTTTGTGCACCATTTGGAAAATATCTGCCATGCATGGTGGCACGCACCTGTAATTCCAGCCCCTGGAAGGTACAGACCAAGGAGTCAAGAGTTTGAGGCCATCCTCAGCTACCAACAGGTTTGAGGCCAGCCTGGATTACATGAAACACTGTTCCTAAGAAAAAGAAAGTTCTGTGTGTGCCTTAGCAATTCATAGCAGTCAATGAGAACAAGACGGACAGTGGGAAAGTGGGCGTCAGTCTGAAATGAACTCAGGAGGCAGCTGGGTCAGGCATGGTAGTGGTCACTGTGATCCCAGCATTTTTGGAGTTGAAGTACTTAAAGTGCGGAAGCCAGGCGTCATGGCACATGGCTGGCAGTCCTAGCACAGACAGATTATTGCCTTAGAAGGCTAACGCAGGAGGATCACAAGTTCAAGGCCAGCCATCAACACTTGTCTCAAAAAAGAAAAGGACCGAGTATGGATCAAAAGTGCTGTTGGTGAGATGTTGACAAGCCATCCAGGAGTCATTCATAAGGTCAAGGCATATTTGTATGATGTTAGAACGAATGGCTAGCCAGGCTTCTCCACCACTCCTGTGGAAGTTTGGGGACAATGGGGTTTCTTTTTCTTTCTTTCTTTCTTTTTTTTTTTTTTTTCTTTTCTTTCTTTCTGTTTGTTTTTGTGGAGTTTTTTTGTTTTGTTTTAAGGGTCACACTATGTAGCTCTGGTTATCCTGGAATTCACAATAGATGGATGGATTAAAGATGTGTGCCACTACATCCACCTCAGAAAGGTTTTCAGAATAGATATTTTATTTTAGAAAAGATCCCCATGAACAAACAGATACAAATAAAGTCTCTGAGCAGAGAATAACCTAGTTTTTAAATATCTTCAAGAATAGACCCGTATTATCATTGATACAGTGGATCTCAGTAGTAAACTCAAACTTCTCAGTCTGTTGGAAATCCTAGATCCCTAAAGAGCTCTCGGGAACAGTGGGGGAGGGGGGAGATGGCTCAGCAGTTAGAGCATTGACTGCTCTTATAGACAAACCAGGTTTGATTTCCAGCACCGGCGTGGTGACTCATACCATCTTAAATTCAGTCCTAGGGGATCCAGCATTCCCTTATGGAAGGGCACCAGGGAGCATGTGGTACGCAGACACATGTTCAGGCAGAACTGCCATACGTATAAACAGTTCAAGAACAGACTGAAGATTCTGAGTTTTTATTTATTTTTTTTAATTTAAAACAAGTTTAACCATATATACAATATCTTTTCTTCTCTTTCCCCAACTCTCCAGTTGTCTCTATGTGTGTCTGCTGTATGCACATGCATACATGCATGTGATATGTGCATGTGTGTTTATGTATGTGTATAAATTTCAAACAAAAGTTGAAAGAACTTCAGATGTACATATATGTACAGAAAGAGATATCACTGGCTATATGAATTTATACTGGTTCAGTATATGTTAAATAAAAGAAGGGGTGTGGAGAAAAAGAATTGAACTTTATTCTTTTTTAATGTTTCTATTATTTGTTAAATATGTGTGTTTGAGGGGAGGTGTGTCCATGTGCGTGCTGGTGGCTCCTGCACTAGAAGCATCAGCTGCCGCGGAGCTGCAGGTCCAGGTGCCTGCAGACTAGCGGGCATGCATGCTAGGAACCAAACCGTGTGCTCCGGAAGAACAGTGTATGCTCTTAACCGCTGAACCGTCTTTCTAGACCCATGAATTTTATTCCTTGAGAAACAAAACACAATTGGGATACACCTGTAATCCCAGCACTTGGGAGGCAGAGGCAGGCAGATCGCTGTGAGTTCGAGGCCAGCCTGGTCTACAAAGCAAGTGCAGGACAGCCAAGGCTACACATATAAATCCTTTCTCGGGGGGGTGGGGGGGGGACCAAAAAAACAAAAAAGAAGCAAAACACTGGATAATTGCTAAGGGAAACAACAAAAGACAAAACAGAACTAACAAATTAATTTCTTCTTTTCTATTTTAGGCTCAAGAAAAAGGACGGTTAAACTACACTAAGGTGAGTAGATTGTATGTATATTATGCAGTTTGATCACTTTTTATATTTGAAAGGTCAAAAGACAGACATTGTGGCTGGGCTTGGTGGCATGAACCTTTTTTTCTTTCTTTTATTTATTTATTTTTTTTTTTTTTTTTTTTTTTTTTTTTTTGGTTTTTCAAGATAGATTTTTCTCTGTGTAGCCTTGGCTGTCCTAGATTCCCCTTGTAGACCAGGCTGGTCTCAAACTCACAGCAATCTGCCTGCCTCTGCCTCCTGCGTGCTGGGATTAAAGGCGTGCACCACCACGCCTGTTTGGTGGCACGAACTTTTAATCATAGCACTCTAGAGGTAAAAGCAGTCATACTCTGTAAATTGAGGCCACCCTAATCTACAGAGAAACTGCCAGGCTAGCCAGGGCTACATAGTGAGACCCTGTCTAAATCAATCAACCAATAAATAAATAAATAAAACGGATTTGCTTGCCAGCACCCACATCATGACTCACAGCCATCTGTAACTCCAGTCCCCGAGAATCCAACACCCTCTTACATACATAGTACACAAACATACATGCAACCAAAACACCTACACACATAAAAAATAATATATAAAGTTTTTAATTTAAATAAATAAGTTAAAAAGAAGCATGAGAGATTGTCATTAGCAGATAAAACTAAGATTCATTCAACAATGTGTGTATTTATTCCATACAGTGTGTTAGATACCAGGAGTAAAATGCTGAGGCCCAGCAAGATCCTCAGCAGGTAAAGATGCTCACTGCCAAGCAGCCCGCAGCTAAGCCTCATGGCCCGAGTCAGCTCCCCAGAGCCCACAGGGTAGAAGGCAAGAACCGCCTATTGAAAGATGGAGGACATTATGTGGTTAGAGGAAGCAGGTATCTTCTAACGCATCACATGGGGGGGAGGCAGCTGCCTTCACAGCCTCACCTAGTCCGGATTGTACCCTAACAGTTTACCTCCAAAAAACATCAGCATATATATCAACTGAGGAATCGAGTTGCCAGCACACGGACTCCTGGGGGCACATTCAAACCACAGCAGCAGCAGCAAAGCGTCTACAGCAGGAGCCTCTATGAGCACAACTTCCCACACAACCTGAGGGCCTTGTGAAAGCTCACACAAGAAAGCACGCCATTAGGATGTGGTAGAAAGGCTCTGATCAGGCTCACACGTAAGGCTTGTATTTTCCAGCCTCTAGAACTGTGAGCCATTATGAGCATTATGTAAGTCATAAAGTCACTGGCAAGCTGTGGTCCTCCCTTCCCCCCGGGGTCATTGGCCACTGACCGTAAGGGCAAAGGGTTCAGAAGTGACAGATGGGGCTCAGACAGCCATGAGTGCAACAGACAAGACTTCCAGGATCAGCTTCAGAGAAGCAGCTGATTTTATTGCTTTAGGGATGAGGTATATAAAGGTTCTTAGGCATGATGGCGCACACCTTTAGTCCCAGCACTCAGGGAGGCAGAGGCAGGCTGAGCTCTGTGAGTTCAAGCCCAGCCTGGTCTACACAGTAAGTCTAGGATGGCCAGCGGTATTGCACAGAGAAACTCTGTCTTGAAGAACAAAAAAATAAATAAGTAAGTAAATAAATAAATAAATGTTCTTAGGGATCTTAGGACTCCTGTGTTGAGTCATGTAGCTCTGCAGGGTCATCCTCCAAGCAAGGTCATATACCTAGAGGCTCTCCAGATAAGGTCAGGCAGAGATGAGGAAGCCCTGCCGAGGAAGGCTGTCCTCTATTTTGCACAATCTGGACATGGCCGACTGCGGCCTTCAAGCAGGGCCATTCAACAGCAAGCATATTGTTAAGAGCGGGCAGTGGTTGGGGCAGGGATCCAGCAGGTCAGAGACTTGCTGTGAAATTAGGAGGACCCAAGTCCAAATCACCAGCACCCATGGGGAAGCCGGGCGTGGCTGTGTATCCTACCCTCTTACAAAGAGAGCCAGGCAGGCCAGACACGGTGTTTGACAGCCTCCTGGGTCATTTTGACTTGCCTCCTTTGTTAAAACTGGCTGCGGTAAGCACTAGAGCAGCCGATTGTGACCCAGCACTTGGAAGGAGAGGCAGAAGCATCAGAAATTTGAGGCCAGCACTTCATGAGGCCCCATCTCCAAAACAGGAAAAAAAAAAGTTGAATTTTAAAAACATTTGGTCCAGTGAGGTAACTCAGTGGGTAAAAATGTTTGTCTTGCAAGTCTGAAAACCTGAGTTCAGTCCCCGTACTACACAGTGGAAGGAATGAGAGACACTTCCCAAAATTTGTCCTCCGACCTTCACATGTGTATGCACACAGACCGTCACATCATTCACCTACATACAATTATAATAAATAGAAGATTTTTTAAATTTTCAGTTAAGAGGGTACAACGATGAGATTCAGCATACACACGCATGCACGCGTGTGCGCACGCGCGCACACACACACACACACACACACACACGCTACACCCAGTATAATTAAAATAAATAAGGATCTATAACTCAGGAGAGTGCTTACTGGGCATGTGCAGTGTCCTGCGTTCTTTCCCAGCACCACATGAACCCAAGCATGGTGTGGCACACGCCTGTGATCCCAGCTCTTGGCATGTGGAAACAGAGGACCATGAGTTTTCAAAATCATCTTGGGCTACTACATAATGAGTTCGAAGCCAGCCTGGGATACATAAGAGCTTGCCTCAGGAATTTTTTTTTAATTAAATTAAAAGTAAAATTGTATGGGTATAGTGAGGCTCGCCTTTGATCCCAGCGTTTGGGAGGCAAAGGTAAGCTGATCTCTATGAGTTCAAGGCCTGCCTGGTCTACATAGTGAGTCCAGGACAGCCAGCGCTATGTAGAGAGATCTTATCTCAATGAAACAAACCACTAAAACTGTGAGAGGCTGGAGAGTGGGCTCAGCCGTCAAGAGCACTTGGTGCTCTTGCAAAGGACTCGAGTTTGATAACCAGAACGCACATGGCAGCCCTGTCTGTAACTAGTCCCAGGGGAACTGAAGCCCTCTTCTGACCTTCAGGGCCACCAGGAATGCACACTGCACACATACATCCACATGCAATAAAATCTTATTTTCAGAAACTTTAAAATAAATAATTGAGGGGCTGGAGAGATGGCTCAGAGGTTAGGAGCACTGACTGTTGTTCTTCCAAAGGTCCTGAGTTCAATTCCCAGCAACCACATGGTGCCTCCCAACCGTCTATAATGAGACCTGGTGCCGTCTTCTGGCCTGCAGGTGTACATGCAGGCAACACATTGTATACATAATAAATAAATAAATAAATAAATTTTAAAATTTAAATAAATAAATAATTGAATAGCCCTGTGGGACACTAGATCTCGGCAGTGTGGCCTGTGGACACATTTAGGTCACACTCTGTTTTTCCCTCGGGTGGGGGGGGGGGGAGGGAGGGGAATGGAACCTTTTGCAGGTGTGTGGCGAAGGGAGCTTGCCGGCCATCTGACTTGTGTGACAGTCTGGAGGGTGAGCATAGCTGTACCACGGAGAACGTAGGGAGGAGTCTATGCCCAGCAGCTCTGCTCCCTTCAGGACAACTGAAGTGTCTCAGCTTTCTGGGGCTGAGCGGCCTTTGCACTCCCCTGGCAGCTCAGAGGCGCATGTCTGTGCCTCCATGCTTTGCTCCAAGTCATGTCCTTGCTCTGCCACACAAGCCCCCGCCTCCTCTAAGAAGACCAGCCGAGAGCTAGTTTCCATATGTGACTCCTCAATGGCATGTGTCTTAGCTCCCTCCTGTCATGTCCTGAGTGTAAGGCTGAGCCTCCTCATGGCTCTAGACGTGTCTTCTTGGGCCTTCCCCCATCAGCAGCCCTGCTTAGCTCCTCTGGTGTTATTATTTCATGGCTTTGCTTCTTAGAGCTGTTCAAGTTCACAACAAGGTTGAGTATAAGGATTGAGTTCCCAAATAACCCTTGACTTCACCCCGAAGCCTTCCAGTTGTTAAAAGTCCTCGGCGAGGCTCCATTGCTAAGGCACTCTACCCAGGGCCCGTGGTTCTCAGCAGCACGCAGCTCAGGCTTGGTGGTGTACCCTGGTCCATTCACTGATTCTGTCCTGTTGCTGGCACTGCCACCCTATTGGAAGTCAACCACGTGAGAAACTGCACCCACACTACTGCGTTCTATTACCAGATCATACCAGTTTTAAAGCCCACACTTTGTCATACCCTGCCTCTTCCCTGCGATGGTTGCCTTTGCCTGTGCCCATATCTCTTCAACTGAGCCTCTGAAAAGCCTGCCACCTGGTGTCCCTACCTCTCTCGTCACTGTTGATCCATTGCCGGGTAGAACATTTAAACCTCCAGTGCCACCGTTTCAGTCTGCTGCTTCAAACCCCTGCTATCTCCACGTTGTCTGCAAGGCAGTCAGAGCCTGCTGGGCTGGCATTTGTGGGCTTGTGGAGCCCCACCTCTGCAGCTTCACCTTCTGTCCCCCAGTGCCACCAGATGACTTCTGCATACTGTTTCAGTTCTCTGTCTTATATATATATATACTGTTTTGTTCCTGGGCATTGCACACTAGGCAAGCACTCTACCACTTAGCTCTATCTCCAGCCCCTCTCTTTATTTTATTTTATTTTATTTTATTTTATTTTATTTTATTTTATTTTATACAGTCTCACTATGACCCTGACTGGCCCTGACCCTGTATTACTAACCCCAAGTAGCAGGGAATCAGGCTCACATCTACAGGCCTGACTTAGTTTTCTGTGTCTTGACTCCTGCTGTCTGCTCTGCCTGGAAGATATATGGCTCCCCCTTTCTGGCTCCTCTGTTCCTCATATAATGTAAATTTAGGATCATCGCCTGTAGGGAGGCTTCTATACTTGTGCAGCAGATTAGCTGTTTCCCTCAACCTCTTAGACACTGTGTATCCCTCATTTTGTCTTCTCTGATGTTCCACAGTGACCCGTAATGAGAGCATGGACTGTGAGCTCTTTGAGGGCAGGGCCAGTGCTGGTTTTCATTCGGTGTGGGGGTTTGTATGTTGTTTGGTTGGTTGATTAATGTTTGGCCTTTGTAATTGGTGTCTAATGCTTGGTGCTTATGACCGAGTGAATGGAACCTGTAGAGAAAATAGAGGACACTTGCAGTAAGTTGGGAGGGAGTAAATTGCAGGAGAAAGCTGGCCCAGAGCTTCCCATCTCTGGTCAGATGCAGAGGTCAGGGAGCAGCAGCTGTCAACAGCAAAGCAGCTCGAGGATAAAGGACCGGGTTTCACTGCTTGGTGTGGAAAGCAAGTGTGAGTCAGAAGGTAAGGGGAAAACGGCCGCCAGCACTGACGCTTGTCTGTGACCTAAAGACTTTCTAGAATTTCTCATCAAAGAATACTCTGACAGCGAGCGAGATTGCTATTGGAAACTGGGCTAGAGCCAGGCGGTGAATTACAGAAGTTGGTTGCCTGTAATCTCAGCACTTGAGAACTGAGGCAGGAGGGCAGAGGGTTTAGGCCTGAGCTCCCTTTGAGACCCTGTCTCAAAATAGGAAGGAAGGAAGGAAGGAGCCCACCTGACCTCACTCACAGGTGCAGCCACACCCCTGCCCAGGCTTTCCCGGTGCTTGAGTGTGTGGGCGCGTGAGTGCCAGTGTGATGTAAGAAGGCTGGAATCCACAATTGGAAGCTCAAGAGTTTAAGAGCATATTGACTGTAGAATACTGCCTATCCCCTGATTGTCGCAGTCACTGTGTTTCTCAGTGGACAGAAAGTCCGGCCCCGCGCGCCCCTCCCCGAAATTCTAGTTATCTTCTGACAATTAAAGGCAAAGCACAGACCAAAAAAACAAACAAACAAAAAACAGCTAAAAGCCGGGCGTGGCGGCGCACGCCTTTAATCCCAGCACTCAGGAGGCAGAGGCAGGCGGATCTCTGAGTTCGAGGCCAGCCTGGTCTACAAAGCGAGTCCAGGACAGCCAAGGCTACACAGAGAGACCCTGTCTGGAAAAACCAAAAAAACAAACAAACAAAGGCAAAGCACAGTTGGTCCGGATAGAGTCCAGTAATGAACCAGGTCTCATCACACCCTGACACAAATTTAAGCCCAAGTATTTTGGGGAGAGGAGAGATGATTATGTCCTTCTGTATAGGGCTAGAGATGTTAGCAGGTGCGGCGTGCGCAGTGCACTGTGGGGTGGGGAACACGGTCTTGGGGTGTCAAGTCTCTGCCTCCCTGTACTTCTCTGTGGCTCACTGCTAATGCTCGATGCTCACTCTAGCCATTGCAGGCAGCATGGTTGGTCGCTCACGGTTCCCCTGATAGGGTTATCGGTAACACGGTATTTGAAGAACTCAACAGCCATTTCAGAATATTGTGGTGAAATTCATTTGTTTCTGAAATTTTCTTCATTCCTAAGAACCTAATTTTAGCCAAGGGGGGAAAAAGATCAGTTTCAGAAAACCACAAACCAGTATTTCAGCTGTCCGTGCTAGCTTTATGCCCATCACTCAAATTCTGTCACTCTGAGGTGAGCGGGGTGGAAGGGAGGCCTGGAAAAGATGATGGTTTTAAATTGACTTCCAGGATGCCCTTCACACTCACCGGGAAAGGCGAGGGAGGCAGTTGGGAAACACTACTTGCGAGTTATGAGCACAGAACAGGGTTTGTAAGCTGCGCTGTACTTAACTAGAAGTAGATCATGACCAAGCAGCTAGAGCCAAGATCTGCGCTTGTACAGCATTGTAGGACGGTCAGTGACCACGCCGGGTCAGTGACCCTGGGCATGTAAGCTGTCAGACTACTCGGTCCCAAGCGCTGCTGAACCTGCCACAAGCTGGAGGGAAGAGCGCCACCTACCGAACCGCGGGCATTCCCGAGCGTGCGCCGGGACTGGTGCAGAAGTCCCTCAGACCACGCGCCCGCGTGGTTTGCTATGGCAACTAATATCCACGTCCAAAAGAAAACGAGTATGTTGACTACTCTTGCTTAGAAAAACAGCTACAAGCGTCTGTGTATTTCCCCATCTGGAGCCGAGCGTATGCCTGTAGCTGAGCCTACTGCTCCTTGAAATAAGATGCTGCTAAAAGACCGAGGCAGATGGTATTTTTACCACTTCAGGCAAAACATGGCACCTATGGTTCGACTTTCTACAATTTTAATTTTTTAACATTTTCAAGATGGCTTGTTTAAATATCTCCATCACAGAGACACAGGCTTGTTCCGGATTCCTCTTAAATCAGCTCTTCAGCTACAGGCATTGGCAAGACTCACTCCTCAAAGCCAGACTCTAAAGCACTGTGGCGTCTGCCTTCTGTTCAGCCTTTCCCAAGTGCCTAAGAGTGAGCCTTAGGTGGCCTTTGACGTTCACGCTAATTTAGACACAAAGACTGTAGTTGCTTGGCTCCTTTTACACGTATCTCAACTTTATTATGCATTTCTTATGATTTGGCCTATGACTCAATACAGAACTTTTTGAAGACGTTTGTTCCTGTTTTTACTATTTGTGTGTGAGAGGTGTGTGACAGTGCAGGCGTACACACATGTCTACATGAACCTCAGAGGAGTAAGTTCTCCTCTTACTCCTAGGACCTAGGATTGAATTCAGGTTGGCAGGATGGCATTTTAGCCACTGAGCCAGCTCACTGACTGGGTGGTGGTGGTGGTGGTTGTTGTTTATGTATTTTGTTATTTTATGTGTATGCATATTTTACCTGCATGTGCATCTGTCTGGGTACCACATGTGTGCTTGCTACCCATAGAAGCCAGAAGAGGGTGTCAGGTACCCTGGGACTGAAACGTAGGAGCTTGTGAGCCACCCAATGTGTGTTGGGGACTGAACTGGGTTTTTTGGAAGAGCAGAATGCATTGGGGGTGGGGCTGAGTCAAGGCTTCTCTGTGCAGCCCTGGCTGCCCTAGACTCACTCTGTAGACCAGGCTAGCCTCGAAACTCAGAGATCCACTAAGGGTGTGTGCCACCACCACCCAGCACAGAATGCTTTCTTAACTGCTGAGCCATCTCTCCAACCCCCTAGTGTCCCTCTTAGGAGTCTCACTGTAAACACAAAATGGCTCAAGGATAAGCACTGGCTAAAGAAAGGTCCTGCAGATATTCTTTTTTGTTTTGTTTTTCGAGACGGGGTTTCTCTGTGTAGCCTTGGCTGTCCTGGACTCTTTGTAGACCAGCCTGGCCTCGAACTCACAGAGGATCTGTCTGCCTCTGCCTCCAGGCATGCAGCTCCCAGTCACATGTGAGAGCGATCCTGAGGATGGTTGTTGGAGCTCATGCTGTCTCCCAAGATTGGTTCCTGGTTCCAGGACTCCCACCATGCCTCTCAGGAATGAGTGTCTGGCTGTGGCTCCTCTTTTCCCCCTTTAAAACCCTAGAAGTCTTTATACATTTGTTATTATAAGATTAATTTGCATAAAGAACACATTAAAATTCTCTAACGTTTGCATTCACATGATCACATGTCATCTTTCTATTGTTCATAAATGCTTCAACCATGTTGTTATAAACTGAGAGTCAAATCCTTTTTTTCCCCCTTTGAAAAGTGAGTATTGAAAAACTTGTAAGTACTATTGCTCTGTTTTTATACACAAAGCCAGACTTGTTCATTTATTTATTTGTATGCCTATTTATTTATTTCTAACAGACAATTTCTATGACACCCTTTTCAACAACCCTAGCTGGCTGGCCCTGAGACGCTATCACATTGGCACAGTTAGACCCCAGATGTTGCTGTTTTCTTCTCCCTTCCCCTTTTCTTAGGCAGATGCTGGTTCTCTGTGCTGGGACTTCATATTAGCATCTCTTGTAAAACATTGCACACAGCATCACTGCAGACGCAGAGAGAGGGAGTCTCTCTCTTCTGTAGCCTCCTGAAGATGTTTTGCCATCAGCACTTGTGTTTTAATTAGTGATAATTATGGAGACTGCCTGGCTGCATTGACCTTCTCCGTCCTATCTTGCTCCTGACAGACTTGCGGTGCAGGAGATAACGATGTTTATAGCAAACTTTATAAAGAAAAGATTCCAAGTGTAAAACCGTATGACGCAGATGCAACTGTGTAAAATGTTCTATGCTTAATAAAGCCTAGAAACAGCCGGGTGTAATGGCACATGCCTTTAATTTCAGAACTGAGGCAGAAGCAGACAGTTCTTTGTGAGTTCAAGGCCAACCTGGTCTACAAAGTGAGTCGAAGGCAGCCAAGGTACACATAGAAACTTTGTCTCAAAAAAATTAACTAATTAAATGAAAAAATCCTGAAAAGTAGCATGATAAAATATGACTGGAGACAAGTTTTTTGTTTGTTTGTTTGTCTTTTTCCCCTCCCAGAGACAGGGTCTCTCTGTGTAGCCTTGGCTGTCCTGGGCTCGCTTTGTACACCAGCCTGGCCTCAAACTCACATCAGTCCACCTGCCTCTGCCTCACGAGTGCTGGGATTAAAGGCATGTGCCACCATGCCGGGCTCTGGAGGCAAGTTTTAAAGAAGAAACACATGTACTTTTAAAAGAATTTTATTTTATAATTGTAGGCTCTGATTTGAATTGGATTTTTTTTTTCTTTTTTTCTTTTTGGATTTTCAAGACAGGGTTTCTCTGTGTAGCCTTAGCTATCTTGGACTCACTTTGTAGACCAGGCTGGCCTCAAACTCAGATCAATCTGCCTGCCTCTGCCTCTGCTGCAATTAAGGGCGTATGCCACCAAGCTGTTTGAATTGGATTTTTTTTTTCCTTTAAAATTATGTCCTAAACTGGTGAGAATTGAAAAGAAACTGTCTTAAATCTTGTTTCTCATGAAGTAACTAGACTTAACCCTAAGCTTCTAGGGAATTGCTTCTGTGTGTGGCAATCGGCAGAAACCATATTTGGGGAGAGAACGTACTTGTGAGGGTTTTGTTTTGCTGTATTCTTGTGTGTGTGTGTGTGTGTGTGTGTGTGTGTGTGTGTGTGTGTGTGTGTGTGTGTGTAGAGGATATCAGATTCCCTGGCAGTTCTGAGCTACCCAACCTGGTTGCTGGGAACCAAATTGAGGTCATCTGCAAAAGCAGCGCGTGTTTTTGACTGCTGCGCCACCTTCTATCCCCTACGGCAGACCTCTGTCCACAGGAGAAGGTGAAAGCTTTTGTTTGGGGCTCAGCCTGTTCTTCCAGAGGACACATTAAATTTCTAGCACCCCTGCCGGGCGTGGTGACTCATGCCTTTAATCCCAGGACTCAGGAGACAGAGGCAGGCAGATCCCTGTGAGTTTGAGGCCAGCCTGGTCTACAAAGTGAGTCCAGGACAGCCAAGGCTACACAGAGAAACCCTGTCTCAAAAACAAAACAAAACAAAACAAAATGTCAGCACTCTTTTCTGTACCTCTAGTTCTGAGGATCTAATGCCCTTAGGCACCGGGAACACACATGGTACACAGACATGCAGGCAAAACACCCATACACATATGTTTAAAATGAAAATTTAAATATATTAAAATTTAAAATAGCTGGGCGGTTGCAGTGCACACCTTTAATCCCAGCACTTGGGAGGCAGAGGCAGGCAGATCACTGTGAGTTTGAGGCCAGCCTGGTCTATAAAGCTGAATCCAGGATAGCCAAGATAACATAGAGAAACCAAAATAAAATAAAATAAGTGTATTTATTTTAAAATAAATGAATGTTTTTAAGAAGATTTTGTACCAGCCAGTCAGTGGTGGTGCATGCCTTTAATCCCAGCACTGGGGAGGCAGGCAGATTGCTGTGAGTTCAAGGCCAGCCTGGTCTACAAAGTTAGTCCAGGACAGCCAAGGCTACACAGAGAAACCCTGTCTCAAAAAACCAAAAAAAACAAAACAAAACAAAACAAAAGGAGGAGGAGGAGGAGATGGTTTGTACCATATGAAACTTACATCAAAAAAATGTGAGGCAGTGGGGCTGGCACAGTGGTGCACGTTTATAATCCAATGCTTGGGAAGTAGAGACAAGAGGAAGGAGAACTCATGGCCAGCCTAGGGTGCGTGATAACTATGTCAAAAGAATAAAAATATATATTTTCCTCTCTAATGCCCAGAGTGGTGTCACACTCCTGTGAGCTTACTCTGGCGGGAAGGTCAGGAGCAGCTTCACTTTAAGGCTAGCCTGGGCTCCATGGGAGTATCCTGTCTGCGACAAAGCTTGTCTGGTCGCACATGAGATAGGCAGTCTCCTAAGGCACTTGTCTGTTCCCATCGCCTGTAAGGCCCGTGCCTGCCCACCAGCAAGCCGCCGTTGTGCCCTTCCCTGGGGGTGCTGCTTCACACGTGTCCCCCGGGACTGTCATCTTCGCCTTAGTGATTTATTCCTCTAATTTCTTAATGTTATTTTTAAATTAGATTCTTGTTCTCTGGGTATTAGCAATCCCACACACCTCAATGATATCAGCAGATTCATCTATTCCTTTGTGGATCATGAATAAAATTATTAAATGATTTTCATGATAAGCTTCTTTTATGGTATTATATACTATGTCTCCTCAGTTATTAGCCCAACTTCTGTTGATACTGTTTGAATATTGGCAGATATAAATTGCTCTTATTTTTCTTCAAATATTTCTTGCTGTTGATATTTACTTTATAATGTTTACATAAAGTGTTAATTACTTAGCTCACAGTAATAATAATAATTAGTGAAACGATCCATCCTATTCATTTTTGGAGATACATTTTTCTCTGTGCTAGAACTCGCTATGTAGACTAGACTGGCCTTGTACGTGTAATCCTCTTGCTCCTGCGTCCTTCAGCAAATTGTGCCAGCATCAACCAACTCAACCAGCCCAGCCCATTCTTGTTTGGTTGGTTGGTTGGTTTTGGGTTTTGGTTTTTCCAGACAGGGTTTCTCTGTGTAGCCCTGTCTGTCCTGGACTCGCTTTGTAGACCAGGCTGGCCTGGAACTCACAGCGATCCACCTGCCTCTGCCTCCCGAGTGCTGGGATTACAGGTGTGCATCCCTACACCCAGCTGCCCATCCCAATCTTAAATTCTTTGTTGCTGTTGTTGTTTGAGCTGCCTCTCCAGCCCCTGGCTTCCATATCTTTTGTTTTCCTTTTAAGATTTATAGTGTATGTATGTTTTGCCTGCATTTGTCTATGAACCATATGCATGTAAGGCCCTCAGAGGCCAAAAGAAGAAGACATTGGATCCCCTGGGGCTGGAGATACAGATGGTTGTGAGCCACCACGTGGGCACCAGGAACCGAACCAGTGTCCTCTGCAAGAGCAGCAAGTGCTTTAACTTCTAGGCTGGCTCTCCAGCCCCTGGCTTCCATACCGTTAATTCTTAATGCTTATCTTAAGGCAACAGCATATATTATTGTTGAAGACTACTTCTTGGTTGTAAGCCTGAGTAGTTGGAGAGAGTCTGTATGTTTGTCACTGTACTCTGAAGACTTACGGCCTCACACCCAATAGCTCCCCAGTAAGTATGCATTGAATGAGTGGATAAGTAACTGAAGATGCCCCGTGTGTTTGTACGCGCCTCCCTGTTCTAACCCTTAAAGCCTATTAGACTCCTCCTTTGTTCCTCTTTATCTTCTCTCAACTATGTATCTATGTATGTATATGTATATGTATATATACATTAAAATATGTTATACATTTATATTTTATGCTATATTAAAAGTATATATTTATTTTTTATTTTATTTTTGAGACAGTCTTACTATGCAGCCCCAGCTGGCCTGAAACTCACTATGTAGACCAGAATCACATGAAACTCAGGAGTCTACCTGTCTCTGCCTCCTTAGTATTATGGGATTAAAGTTCTGTGCCTCTATGCCCAGCTCCTAAATATGTTTTCATATTAATTAAATATAATATTTTAGTTATTCTTTGAGGATTTCAGAGTGCACACAGTGCATTTTGATTATATCTAAATGCCCCTCAACTCCCCCCAACTCCACTCAGGTCTGCCACCCACTCCCCTAGTCCCTAACTCTCCCTCTCAGTGTTATTTCCTGGGTCGTTTGTTTTGTTTTGCCTTGTTTTTCTTTAATAACACACTGAGTCCAATTAATTTTACCAATTTACTTGTAGGTGTGGGCTATCCACTGGAGCAGCCTCGAAGGGTCCCATCCTTAAAGAACAAACACACACACACACACACACACACACACACACACACACACACACACACACACACACCAACTGTCAGCAGCTCTTCAACTAAAGATGGAGGCGCGTGAGTCCTCCTCTCCCTCGGTGTGCTGGTATATTGACTAGTCACATCTTGTCCAGGCAGCCACAGCTGCAGTGAGTTCCTGAGTGCAATGATCCTATTGTGTTCAGAAGACACGGTTTCCCTGCGGTTCTCCCTGGCCTCTGGCTCTTACACTCTTTCCACCTCCTTTTCCATGAAAGACCCTCCTCCTGGGCCAAGGAAGGAGTAAGACAGAGTTGTCCCACTGTGGCCGAGCACTCGATAGACACGGTTTCTCTGCACTTGGACCAGTTGTGACTTTCTGCATTAGCCACCCTCGGTTGCACAGAGAAACTTCTCTCATGAGATCTGAGAGCTGAGTTTACAGGGCAGTATAAAAATATGGTGAACTGGGGGGGGGGGGGGGGTGAGGGTCTGATCACCTGTTCTAGCTGCCAAATACCGAGACAGAGACCTATAGATTTATTAAACAAGCTTTAAGGCATAGAGCTGGGCAGACACTCGTCTGTTCTAACCGCTATGCTAGCCGGCTACTTCCCAGTGGCGTGCCCCGAGCTACTTGCCATGTTGGTCCTGCCTGCACTGCTGCTGCTGCATCAGGTCAGGCCTCATGGCCACGTTCTTTCTTCTCTCCCTACCTGAGACCCCAAGACTGGCAACAAAAGTCCAGCCTCCCTGTCTTCTCTGGACCAGCTATAGGCTGCTTAGCTTCTTTATTAGCCAATCAGAGACTTGGGGAGCATTCTGATACAACACTGATACATGGGATTTTTCAGTAATCATTACAGCGCCCATGTGCGGACTACAACCTGATCTCAGGGCACAGAATTCAGCATCTGACTACACAGTGCCCCAGACCAACTCCCAGTAGGACAGTTTGACATTATATCTATCCATTTAGCAAAATAATAGTAATAAGTTAACCCCTGGGACCCATTAGCTCTCCGGCCACAGGTCCTTGAGCAGATTTACAGCTCAGGGTATACAGTTCCTCTTGTGGAGAAAAACTTGAATGCAGTCAGAAGACAGTTAGTTGTCCCCGAAATATCCATGCCTCTACTGCACCCATGGGCGTATCCTACAATACCGTTTCTTACTGTCGTTGACAGTGTTCACAGCTGAGTGAGGCTGTTGATGACTTTTGTCCCTTTTGTCCCACAGCGACCTCACAGTGCCTACTGGTGCTACAAAAGCCAGCTAGCAGGAAGGAAGCTCCCTGGTTAATACCAGCTTGATTTCTCCACGGTCGGTAACCAATCTGTGGTGTCTTCAGCACAGGGTCTCACTGACCATCAGGTTCTGGTGGGCAAATATGAGCAGTGGCCATGGCCTGTATTGTTTGTTTTGTGACCTTCAAAATATCCCTGAATAGCAGTTTGAGGGCAGGTATACGACTACTGGCACTGGACTCTGTGTAGAGTAACTCCAGTTAGAGAGAGAGAGAGAGAGAGAGAGAGAGAGAGAGAGAGAGAGAGAGAGAGAGAGAGAGAGATATGAAATGGTATTTCAAACATCCTTAGTGTTAGTTATCCGTCCTCCACCCCCTCCTCCCTCCCCCATCTCTCTCCCAGTTATCCCCTTTCTCCTGCACAGCACCCTCTGTGTTGTGCTGCCTCCCTTCCTTGAGATCTCCTGATGCATATGTTTAACCAAATGTTACATCTTCCCTTCCTTGTGTGTCTCGGGCTGAAACATCTCTAGCTGGAGAGATCTTTAGAATGTTAGTGTGGAAAGCTAAGTAAGAGTGGCCTGCAGGCTAAGTCTGCGGGAGAGTGTGCTGCTCTGTGGGATAGCTGCCTTCAATTATTCCTCCCAGTTGGTGGCACTAGGAGCCACCTGTGCACAGGGAGGGTCTGTGTGTCTTTATGTAGAGGATGGAGCCTGCTGACCCCTAGGAGAGCCTGTTTGGCCCATTAAAATGAGTTTGAAGTAGATATAAAGGGAATACGCTTTCCTCATCTTAAAAACCAGTGGAGAGAAACAGATTTTCTGAAACTGTGAGAGAGAGAGAAGAAGAAAAAAAGAAAGAAAGAAAAGAAAAGAGGAGTTCTCCTGTATAGCTTTGAATGTGGTTTTAGAAAGTCAGAAGTCTTTGTCATTGTCAAACTCATACCTTGTTCATATAGTCTGTTTTTATACAGAATTAGGGTCTTTTGAGGTGTGAGCCGTCTGGTCCCTGAGGAGTCTGTAGTCTGTTTAATTCCCCCAGTGCACAGCTCCTTCAAGCCCCCTAAGTCCGCCATCTACATCAGAGACTTGATCCTGGGTAATCTGTTTAGCCATCTTTTCTGTATAGCAAGGAGGCTGGGCCCCCACCACTTTTCTAGGTGACAGTAGATCTGCAGGATCTGCAAAGCCAGCTGGGTGGCACGTATGTCAAGTAGAGACTGGGTTAAGGAGATGCTACCCCTGTCCCTGCAGTCCTTGGCGTCCTGGCTCAATGAAGGTCTTGACTGTTCACGACATCATGAAGCCAGGCTCACCAGGAAGGCTGCCTAGCAACAGCGCAATGGCGCCCCCTGTGGAGGGGCTTCCTGCCCTAGTCCTAAGACAAGAATGCTAAGCTGTGTCTGGTTCATTCATGATTTCTGTACACCTGTTTAGAAACAACCGTGCCCTTTCTGTGTTTTGTGCTTTTACTAACACACACACACACACTGCAGTGCACATGGTTTGTTATATGTCTGTCTCAAGACACACTAAGAACTCCTCTTGTTGTGTTACAGTCTGCTGACTCCAGCATCCGTGCTTTTCTGCCATGCTACTTCTTGGGTTCTGTAGACGTACTACAAAAAGTTGTAAAGGAGGCTTTGGTCTCAGAAGCACCAAGAATGATAAGTATTGCTGTCTGATATAGCTAGTTCCATTCTTAGAAATGCCACTGCCTAATAAATGGAGTTATGTTTGTTGAACTAGTAGCATGATTCATGTGACTTCTAAAAACCTAGGAAACACTCTGCACCCTTCCAGAAAAGTCTGAGAGTATCACCGTGAGCATCCTCATAGCTGGATGCAGGAGCATGTGCCTGTCACTCCAGCGCTGCCGAGGCTGCAGCAGGAGGATATGAAGCCAAGGCCAGCCAGGGCTGCGCAGTGACACCCGGTCGCCCATTTCCGCCCCATGATAGCCCCATCACCCTCTCCTTGAGCGAGAGAGCTATCCAGATCAATAGTATATCCCTAATGCCGCTCCAGAGAGAGAGAGAGAGAGACACCCTACATGTTGTCAGACAAGATGGCTCACTCAGCAGGTAACGTGCTGGCCTCGCAGGCCTGACACCCCGAGTTCAATCCCCAAAACCCATGTAAAGGTGGCAGGAAAGAACAGCCTCCCTCCACAACGTTGTCCTCTGACTCCTGCATGTGAGCCGGGGTGTGCTCGTGTGAACACACCGCATGCACATGCACAAACACACACACATGCACACACACACACCTCTGGCATGGGAAGGCGCTGTCAGTCCTGCCTGTAAGTATTGATTATATTTCCATGGTCCAGACAGTGGCACCCGCACTCCATACACATTTCCCCGTTGCCCTGTCTGGAATCACGAAAGACATGGTGAGGACCACATTTGTTCTACTGTCTTTATGCTTTCCTGTTGTGGAAGGTGCTTCCTGGTGAAGCCGTGTCATCGGGATGCATGCTAGGTTGTCACCAAGCTGGGGTACAGGATGGTGGGTGTGGCAGAGGTGCTAATGGTGCTCAGGCGTGAGTACTCAGATACTAAAGTGGGTAACGGTTTGGAACACGAGTAGCCTATACAACAGCAAAAAGAAAGTGATAAGTAAGATCAACTCAGGTAAAATCCTAGAAACCAAATTGTTCCTCCAACAGCCCCTGCACTGTGTGGTACCTACATGGCATGCATGTTCTTTGTCATGAGATTACAGTGCAGACCATACATTGATTTAAAACAAAAAACAAAAAATGTGCTATAGGCAAGAATGGCTTGTCACAGTCTGCAGCCATGACACGTTTTGCTTGTTGAATTTCTATTACAGATTTTATTGAAAATCTCCATGGGCCCAGCTAGGCTGCCTGAATTTCAATGTGTAGAATTAATTTCCTATTTTGGAATTTACTAAAATTAAAAATTAAATCTATGATTATTTATAAATCATAAGTTTTCCTTTGGAAGACGTGAAAACCAAGAAACAATGATTATTTTTCCTTTGGAGTTAATCCTAAATGTAATATAATCCCATATTACTAACCTCACATGCCCAGCCTACTAAGTGTTGATAACCATTTATAAAATAAGAATTAAACTGAGCCTGGCGGTGGCGCACACCTTTAATCCCAGCACTCAGAAGGCAGAGGCAGGCGGATCGCTGTGAGTTTGAGGCCAGCCTGGTCTACAAAGTGAGTCCAGGACAGCCAAGGCTACACAGAGAGACTCTGTCTCGAAAAAAAAAAAAAAAAAAAAAGAATTGAACTAATTTTGCCCCATTTAATTACATTCTAAACTCAGTCTCGTCTGCTCAGGCCCTAAGCTATGCCAACTGATCTGCCTCTGCCTTTTGTTGGTGCTGTGTTGTTTATTTACTTATTTTAGAAGCATAAACATAGATCTATTAAGGAAAAGGGAGGAAGAACTCCCAAGAGTGGAAAGGACTTCAGGGGAGGAGACTCCTGCCTCTTTCTCTTGAAGCAACAAGAGCCCTTTCACCCAAACTTTGTATCAGTAAAGATTACTCCACACCTAAACTGTATGTATTTATATGTACATGTGTGTATTTATGTGTGTATACAGAGTTTAATTGTGCTTGTGTGTTTGCTAGGTGGCATCTCTTCAGCAATGATCATCTGTAGTGTGAATTGTTGGGTGACATTGCTCTCTTTGTGGCTGGCACGCCACTATATGAACTCACCAATGTGTTAAGGAGCCATTACAATCTTGAAACACATTGTGGAGTTTCACTCCAGTGAGGAGACCTCCACATCATCTAGCCTGCGCCTAACAGCCATGTTGGAAGAGAGGGCGAGAGAGTCGCACCAAGTGTCGTGGGCAGTCACGCTCCTTCCTGTATAGGCAGGTCTCCCTGTATGTCCCATGCGTCCTTGAGCCACAAGCGCTCTGTCTCAGCTTCCCAGCTGCAATTTTAGACACTTTTATCTTCTAAAATATTGTGTGTTATGTGTTTTGTCTGCATGTGTGTGTGTCACGCATGCCCGCAGCCTGCGGAAGTGAAAAGATAACAGAGTCCCTGGCACTGAAGTTACAAATGGCTGTAAACTGCTGCATAGGAACTGGAGGCTGAACCTGGCTCCTCTGCAAGAGCAGCAAGTGCTCTTAACTGCTGAGCCGTCTCTATTCCCCTGTGGGTTTGGTTTTGTTTGCCTCTTTTACAGAGAATGGTTTAAATTTAAAATGGTCGTAGTCTGAGCATGTGGCTTAATGGTAGAGCACTTGCTGAGCATGCACGTGGTTAGGTTACATCCCCAGCGCTCAAAATAAGTAAATAAACATGTAGACAAGACACTCATACATGAGCTGGTGTGAGACAGCCATGAATCTTCACACGTGAAGCTGGGTGCATTGTGGGCGTGCTGCACAAGGGCCCTGTGGCAACCCAGGCTCTTCTTTAAACTTGCCAATCTAAATAATCATAGGTTTTCGTCTCGATAATTCTGTATGACATAGTACTCTCTTTCTCGTGTCCAGCTGCGAAGCCTGAGTTCGCTCTGCTAGAGGTGCAGTGTCCTGAGCGTACTGCCCTTTGTGTTTTCCATGTTTGTGTGAATATGGCACAGTGTTTGCTGCCTCGTGCATGCAGCACTCAGTGAACGACCTCAGATGTTCTTCCTCTAATTCCACTTGTTTGAAGCAGGTCTCTGTAGTGTTTGGGGGTTTGTTTTGGCTATCCATACCAGGCTAGCTGGGCCAGCAAGCGTCCAGGGATTCTTTTGTTTCTGCCTACGTCCCCTCAGGAACACTAGTTACAGGGACTCACACTATACATGCGGCTTTTACACAAGTTCTGGAGACTCGAACTCATAGCAGGTGCTTTACCCGGTGAGCTGTCTCCCCAGTCCTGTTTTCCGTGTTATTATGAGACACAATAGAAATCAATTAATCTTGTAGTTGTTGAGTTACTTGAGCTTAAAAAGTTTTTCCCATTAGACTCCACAAAAGTGCGCGGGTGGCTTGTTCACTTGTGCCTAGAGTGCCACCATCTCTAGAAACAGTGACATTCTTGACCCAGCGCCCACATCTTCCTTTATCTCCCATCTCAGTGGGTTTTGGGTCTCAGAAAGAACTCTGTCAGGAAATGAAAATCAGTGTACCCAGTATCATGTGCTCCTGTGTTAGTACGCAGAATGGTCTAATTCACAAAAGCAGAGATGGGCTTGTTAAAATGTGAGCATGTTACCTAGTACTCCATGTTTTTCATATTAGAAGAGTTTTTACCAGCTCTAAAAAAAATAAATTTATCTATTTTACCTCATTGTGTTTGACACAGGGTCTCACTAAGTTGTCCAGACTTCTGGCCTTTTGTGGGGGTCAAGTGTGCATGTACACAACTTGCAGGAGTTGTCGTTTCACTATGTGGGTCTCCTTCCACCATGTGGGTTCAGCGATTGAACTCTGGGGGTAGAGGGTGGGGGGTGACAGTGGGAGGGGCTTGGGGGTGATGGTGGGGGGATGTGGGGGGTTGGGGGGTGATGGGAGTGGCGGGCGTGGCGGGGGGGGGGTGATGGGAGTGGCAGGGGGTGTGGTTTGGGGTGATGGTTTTGGAAAGGGAATGATGGTGTGAATCAGAGTGTCCCTCTTAGGCTGGGTGGGCATTTGGCACTCTTGGTGGTGCTGTTGGAGAGGTGGTGCAGCCTTATTGGAGGAAGGACAGCACTGGGGTAGGCTTTGAGAGTCCGCAACCCGCCCCACTTCCAGCTTGCTCTATGCTGAGTTTAGAGGTGTGGTCTGCTGGCTTCCTGCATTCCTACCTAGGCACTGCAGAGTCCCCTCTAAAACAGTGAACCAGAACAAACTCTTCTCTCTGCATTCTATGCTCCATGCCTTCTTATCACAGCAGAGCGAAGGAACTAATTCAAGGGGCTCACTACGTTAATTTTAATATTTTTATTATTTGAAACGTCCTTATTTGATTGATACCATGATTGCCTTGCCTCAGCCTCCCCTGTGCTGAAGTTAAGCCATTTACTATCGTGCCTAGCTTGAACGTGGTATTTTAAACTTGTTAGCTTTCAAAGACAGCAATGAGACCATCCACACCTGTATTTTAGACATGACCATCTGGTGGTGCTTACAACGCGTGCATTTGCCTTTTATGCCCACAGCATGGTCTTGGCTTAGATCAAGAATGTAGTTTCAGAGATTCTGAAACTTTCTATGAATCACTGCCAAATCAAAGCTTTTACTTGTTCAGTTAGTTAAAGCCAGATGCACAGCTCTGCCATTAGCACCGTTAGACGTTTCACTGGCCAGCGTCAGACCATGCCGATCTTGATGGTGGCCATTTGTCAGCTGTCCCTCTGGCACTGTGACATCTGAAAATCAAGTCACACTGTGCGTCCCTTCTGCATCTTCATTTAAGTAGCCCCGAGACATGTGCTAAAGGAAGGAAAGCCAGTGCTGAGTCCTAGCACCATGGCGCTGGCGGTTGCTTTCACCTGCAACATGAACGCACTATAGAACATTTCTCTGCTTACCTGGTCAAATCCATATTATCATTTTCTTTGCCAAACTCTAGCTTACCCGTGAAGGGCTCAGTTTCCGAAATCTAAACTCTAAAGTCTCTGCTATTTCTGAAGCTAAGAGTCAAGTGGGAGGCGCTCAGTGCTTAAAGGGGCTTGTAACTGGCAGCCAGAGTGTGATCCTTGATCCACAGAAAAATAGAACAGAACCAGCCCAGAGAGTTGGCATCTGACCTCTATGTGTGCACCATGGCACATTAGCACACACACACACACCAATAATGATACATTTAAAAGAAATAAGAGAGGGATTCTGAGCTGAGGCTATACCTTCACTGAGAGAGTACTTGCCTACCATGCATGGCGCCCTGGGTTCAGTCCCCCGTGCCACATTAAAGTTGTACGTGGGAGAGGGGTGCTTTAAAGATGGTTCAGTGGTTAGAGGACCTGGGCTCAATTGCCAGCACCCATTGGATGCATCACAATCATCTGTGATACCGCCGATGAGGTCAGACACACCCTTTTCTGACCTTTAAGGACACCAGACTTGCATGTGATACACAAACATGCATGCAGTCAAAACACCCATATACAGAAAAAATGAAAGCAGAAGGCGTGGTGGCGCATGCCTGTAATCTCAGCACTCAGAAGATGGAGGCAGGAGGATCAAGAGGTTTAATGTCATCCTCAGCTATATAGAGAAATCAGTGCCTGTTTCCAAAATGAAAATTTTAACAGGAGGACTGCGTGCTCACTCTCACATTAGGCACCAGCAGAAACAGCTGTGGCATGGGGGTGCAGACTGACAAGAGCGGCCCACGCAGTGGGGGAGCAATGCCTGGGGTGCAAGCCCTAATTTGCTTCTCGGTCTTGAACAGCTTGTTTATTGACTTGTCCATGTGGATGCTGTATCCTCTTGCTGCCCCTGCCCTGCTCTTGCACTACCGTAGACTCCCTGCCTATCATGTGAGGCGTGGCGTGGTCTCAGCGTGTAGACTTCCTGCCCATCGTGTGAGGCGTGGTGTGGTCTCAGGGTGTAGACTCCCTGCCCATCATGTGAGGCGTGGCGTGGTCTCAGGGTGTAGACTCCCTGCCCATCATGTGAGGCGTGGCGTGGTCTCAGCGTGTAGACTCCCTGCCCATCGTGTGAGGCGTGCTGTGGTCTCAGCGTGTAGACTCCCTGCCCATCGTGTGAGGCGTGCTGTGGTCTCAGCGTGTAGACTCCCTGCCCATCATGTGAGGCGTGGCGTGGTCTCAGGGTGTAGACTCCCTGCCCATCATGTGAGGTGTGGTGTGGTCTCAGGGTGTAGACTCCCTGCCCATCGTGTGAGGCGTGCTGTGGTCTCAGGGTGCAGTTTCTCATTCAATGGGCCATTTTGCTCCCAACCCTGGGCACACTGCAGGACGCAGTGTAGCTCAGTGATAACAACGCGTGAACTTGCTTTTGCCAGTGTTTGAGTTCTGCTCCAAAACGATGACCCTGTGCCGGGGACACGGGGACACCACTGCAGTCGCCTGCGTTCCTGGCGTTCACACGCCACCCGTTAACAGTCTTGCTGGAGCCCTGCCATAACACTGATCTGTGTTGCATCCTGCACCATATGATGAGTCAGTTGCTCACCACCTCTTGAGATTCTCCACAGCCCTTCAGTAGCTGGGAAGGACCTCATGTGCACTCCCTGCAGAAAGAGCAGAGTTGGGTGGGGTGGGTTGGGAGTTGCCCCGTCATGATGTCTCTCCACAGCAATAGAAACCCTAACCAAGAGCATGGAGGATGGAGTCAAGGCCACCCTTGGCTACATAGCAAGTTCACAGCCTGACCTACCTAAAATACTGTCTGAAAAGGAAAAGAAAAGAATTTGTTGTTATTATTATATTTTTCTTTTTTTGGTTTTTTGAGACAGGGTCTCTGTGTAGCCCTGGCTGTCCTAGACTCACTTTGTAGATCAGGCTGGCCTCGAACTCACAGTGATCCTCCAGCCTCTGCCTCCTGAGTTCTGGGATTACAGGTATGCTCCACCACGCCCAGCAAGGGAGGGTTTTTTAAACTGTAGCTAATATCCTGCCAACACTAGTCTTCTGTAGGCCTTTCCTTAGCCAGAGCCTGCTGAGGGAGAGCCCTGTCACCACCTGGGGCTATGTGCGGAGCAGGTGCCAGCCATGCCCCACAGACAGGAGGGTAAGAGCTCCTTGAACAGAGCTTGGTGCCCTGGTTTTAGCTTCATGTTTAGTACAGCTGTTTTTCAGGGCTCATCTCTAGGGCTGTCCCTGCTCATGGCCTTAGGCCACATTTTCACTGATTGACTTCTGGATTGCATCTCCTTGTTTGTTGCCCCAGTGTCCAAAATTGTGATGACTTGTCATTTGGTTTGGTTTGAGTTTAGTTTCTGACAAGGATCCCCCTGGCCTAGAACCCATTATGTAACTCAGGACTAAGATTGTAGGTCCACACCACCATGCCTGGCTTGCCTCATGGACTCTAATGTTTGTTTTTCAAGATGCTGACCTCCTTTATCTCCAGTTATGTGGTCACGCTTAAGTAAACAGTGTTCCTTCTCTCTAGTAGATAAGGTTATCACAGCTAGGCATTTATCACAGCCTGTAATCCCCGTACCCAGGAGTCTGAGCCAGGAGAGTCACAATCTCAGGGCTAGCCTGGACTACATAGAGAGGCCAGTTGTGGTAGCTTTGCATGTAATTCCAGCCTTTGGAGGCTGAGGCAGGAAGGTTGTTGCCAGTTCTGGGCCAGATTAGGCTACAGAATGAAACCCTGTCTGAAGAAGGGAAGGAAGGAGAGAGGAAGGAAGGAAGATAGATAGATAGACAGACAGACAGACAGACAGACAGACAGATAGGAAGATCCTCCCTCTTGGTCACATCCCTCAGCACCTCATCCCCGGATCCTCTGCGGTAAAACGAGGTGGGAGGGTGAGAATGCTCAGTGTCCCCATCTCCCTGGCATCCTTGAGCACAAGTGCTACTGCCTCCCCCACCCCCACCCCCACCCCCACCCCCGGAACCATTCACCTCCCATGCCGGGAACCTCCCTTTAAGATTTTAAGAGCTTTGTATGCCTGAGACAGAGTCTCACTAATAACTCTGGCTGGCCTGGCACTCACTCTGTAGACCAGACTGGCTGCAGACTCAGAGCTGCACCTGCCTCTGCCTCCAGAGTGCTGGAGTTAGCAGCATGGGGCCACCGCAGCCAGCAGCTTCTTTAATGTTGCAGAAGAACTTGAACTTGACCCCTCACTTCCCAAGGCAGCCAGAGACTCGGCTTAGACAGCTCCCATGAACAGCACTTATCGCCCAGGAACTTAATAAGCATTAAGTAAAAACGCATGCCACCTCCCTACCCAGCATCCTCTTCTCTTCCTGTCAGTGTCTTTAGTTGCCTCCTCTAGCAGGGGATTTGCCTAGCTTAGTTCAGGTGGACGGCACTCACACAATTACACGGTTGATGTCAAGATTTAACTGTGTCAGTGCTCTAAAGTGCTGATGAGTCATCTTTTTTAAAATTTATGTGTGTTGTTGTGTGTCAAAAGTGTTTTTCAAGCCTTTAAAACCAAACTTCTTTCTATCAGTTTTTGCTTTTTCCAGTCAAAACAAGCATGAAGCCAGAAGTAAAGAATTGGTTTTTGAACTTTATAAATTTACTTATTTGTTGTTATTTTGTGTGTAGGTGTACGTGATGTATGGACACATGTGCCACAGTGTGGGTGTGTGGCTCAGAGGGCAACTTTGTGGAGTCTGTTCTCTCCTCCTACCCTTGTGTCAGTCCTGAGGCTTGAACTCAGGTCCCCAGGCTCTCACAGCAAGCCCCTTTACTTTCTGAAGCCATCTTACCAGCCCAGTTTTCTTTCTTGTGCTCTGACGAAGTGTCAGCCACTTGGAAGACTGGTAGAAGAATCGCATGAACCTAGGCATTCTAGGCCACCCTAGGCAATAGCAAGACTCTTAACTCTAAAAAAGGAATAAAATACAGTGTCCAAAATAAATGCCCCGTGGAATAAAGTGCACTCAGATGAGGGTGATCCTGACTCGCCAGAATGACCCTGGAAGTTTCAACTCCTTCTCCATGAATGGGGCCTAGGTTCCTGCAGAGTTTGTGTGTGTGTGTGTGTGTGTGTGTGTGTGTGTGTGTGTGTGAGAGAGAGAGAGAGAGAGAGAGAGAGAGAGAGACAGACAGACAGACAGACAGACAGACAGACAGACAGACAGAGACAGACAGAGACAGACAGAGACAGACAGAGAGACAGAGAGACAGAGAGAGACAGAGGGAGGGAGGGAGGAAGTCAGCCAGCCACTGGAGTACTGGGATTACAGGTGTGCACCACCACGCCCAGCTACATCTGCTTTTTAACATTTCTTAGGTGAATCTCATGATCAGCTTTTTTTTTCCTTAGCTCAACTTAATGTGTCTTTTCAAACAATATTGTACTCATATTTTTAATTATATTTTAAATGTAATTTTACATGTGTAATTACATTTTGTTTTTGTTTTTGTTTTTTTCAAGACAGGGCTTCTCTGTATAGCCTTGGCTGTCCTGGACTTGCTTGCTTTATAGACCAGGCTGGCCTCAAACTCACAGCAGTCCAACTGCCTCCCCACCCACCCCCCACCCACCCCCCACCCCCCACCCCCCACCCCCCACCCCCGAGTGCTGGGATTAAAGGCATGTGCCGCTATACCTGGCACATTTTTTTTTCATTACATTTTAACTAAAAATAATAACATAAAATTAAAAATCACACTATCTATTTGTGTTTGTGTATTATGTGGGCATATGTGTGCCAAGGTATACAGGTGGAGGTCAGAGTACAATTTAGGGGAGTCAGTTCTCTCTTCCCTCCTGCAGATTCTGAGAAGAACTGAATTTAAGCCTTTGAACATTCCGGGGGAAGAGTCTAGCAGTCTGCAGTTTAATTCACTTGTTGCAAGATTAACTGCTCTGTTAACTGCCATCAGGCCGAACCTGGTTCAGTAAAGTTCACAGAAGGGTGAGGAGTGTAGTTCAGCTAAAAGAGCAGTTGCCTAGCGAATCCGAGTCCCTGAGTCCTATAAAGGAGGTAGGTGACACACAGGCTGGTAATCCCTGCACCCACGGGATAAAGGCAAGGGAACCAGAATCTGATGATTAGCCTTGGCTACCCAGTGAGTTGGTGGCCAGCCTAGACTACAAGAGACTCAGTCAGTGTCAAATGTGAAATAAAATCCACAAAGAAACAAACTAAATGAAACAGTCACCGAAATGTAGGATGCAAGATGTCCTACAACATAAAAGTAATCTACAGCATAGCCTATTTCTTTTAAAAGGACAGTGTCATTGGGCACAGTGTCCCACACCTGTAATCTAGTACTCAGAAGACAGAGACAAGAGCACTGGGGCAAGTTCATGGCCAGCCTTGGCTACATAGCAAGTTCCAGGACAGCCTGGCTCTCTTAGTTAGAGAATCTTTTGCTGTGATGACCAGAAACAACTGAGAGGACAGTGTTTATTTCTTACAATCCCGGGTCACACCCTGTCACCTAGGGAAGTCAGGACAGGAACTCGAGGCAGGAACCTAGAAGCAGGAACTGAAGCAGAGCCATGACAGAACACTTGTCTGCTGGCTTGCTCACACTCAGCCTGCTTCTATCACAGCGCAAGCCACGCTGGGGCCACAGCACCACTGAGCCCACCCACGTCAATCATCAATCAAGACAATGTCCAAAAGTTACTTACAGGCATCTGGATAGAGGCATTTTCTCTTCTGAGGATACTCCTCCCAGACAATACGAGTAAAAACTATCTAGCATACAAAGATGCCTGATAAGATTTTGTCTCCAAAGGAAAGAAGAAAAACAGAAAAGGATCAGAAAATAGAGATACTAAAATGTTGTTTCTTCATTGAGCATGATGGCGCATGCCTGTAATTCCAGCAATGGGAGGCAAAGACAGGAGGACCTTCCCAAGTTCAACACCACCCAGAGGCTATAAGAGACTATCTCCAAACAAGCAAACACAAACCAAAAATGTGTAGTGTGTGAACTTTGATCGTGGTTTGGAAATAAATAAATAAATGGCTGAAAACCATCAGATGAGGCTGGAGAGATGCATCAGCAGTTAAGAGCGCTGGCTGGCTCTGGGTTTGTGACTCCAGCCTCCTCACACCTCTGACCTCCTTAGGTGCTGCACAGGCATGGTACACAGACAGACTTGCAGGCAAAAGACCCAGGCACACTTCTTTCTTAATTAAAAAAACTGAAAATATTGAACTAAGTCTAAGACAAGGACAAGATGATAGAGAATTACCTAACCTTTTTTGTTAACTTTCTGGGCTGGCAAGATGGCTCAGCAAAGGGACTGGAGAGATGGCTCAGAGGTTAAGAGCACTGTCCACTCTTCCAAAGGCCGTAAGTTTAATTCCCAGCAACCACATGGTGACTCACAACCATCTATAATGAGATCTGGTGCCCTCTTCTGGCATGCAGGTGTACATGCAGGCAGAGCGCTCATCTATATAAAATAAATAAATAAATCTTAAAAAAAAAAAAAAAGACTCAACAAGTAAAAGCACTTGCTGGGAGCCTAACGTGAGTTTAAGAGCCTGTGGTGTGAGAGTGGCATCCTGAAAGTGCCCTCTGATCTCCATGTTGGCACGGTGAGCTGCACACGCTCACATTACCCTCTCACATAAACATGTGATGTGTACAGTAACAATGATAGTAAAGTGAGTTTCAAAGGGGTTTCTAGTTAGCTCTCCTGCTGTGATCACAGTGATGCACCCTACTGCCGAAGACATGCCCAAGCCAAGTCCTAATGGAGGCTCTGAAATGTTTAAGAGTTTGTGATGCCAGGCCGGGCGTGGCGGCGCACGCCTTTAATCCCAGCACTCGGGAGGCAGAGGCAGGTGGATCGCTATGAGTTCGAGGACAGCCTGGTCTACAAAGTGAGTCCAGGACAGCCAAGGCTAACACAGAGAGACCCTGTCTCGAAAAACCAAAAAAAATAATAAAAAAAAAAAAGAGTTTGTGATGCCATACCCCATGAGTCAGCTGGGACTGGCATACTCTACCACAAGAATCTTCAAATGAGCCGGTGGTGACGCACGCCTTTAATCCCAGCACTCGGGAGGCAGAGGCAAGCGGATCACTGTGAGTTCAAGGCCAGCCTGGTCTACAAAGCGAGTCCAGGACAGCCAAGGCTACACAGAGAAACCCTGTCTCGAAAAACCAAAAAAAAAAAAAAAAAAAAAATAGATGGAGAGGTAGTTTACAAGCATACTGCCTGCAGCCCCTCCCTCTCTCCTGCTTCTTATGTAGTCCAGGCTACCCTTGAACTCTTTTTTTTTTTAAGATGTATTTATTTAAGCCGGGCGTGGTGGCGCATAACTTTAATCCCAGCACTCGGGAGGCAGAGGCAAGTGGATCACTGTGAGTTCAAGGCCAGCCTGGTCTACAAAGTGAGTCCAAAATGGCCAAGGCTACACAGAGAAACCCTGTCTCAAAAAAAAAAAAAGATGTATTTATTTATTATGTATACAGCATTCTGTCAGTAGGCCAGAAGAGATGGTTGTGAGCCACCATGTGGTTGCTGGGAATTGAACTCATGACTTTTGGAAGATCAGTCAGTGCTCTTAACCTCTGAGCCATCTCTCCAGCCCTACCCTTGAACTCCTGATCCTCCTGTTTTTAACTCTTGGGTACCAGGATTCAGGAATTATGTGCCCGGACTCCCACATACAGCATTGGAATTTTCAAACCCATGATAATTAAATTTTGTGTTGTTTTGAAGTGGGTTAGTTGGTTGATTGGTTAGTTTGGTGTTTTTGTTTTTCTTTTTAAGATTTATTTATTATTATGTATACAGTGCTCTGTCTGCACATACACCTGCAGGCCAAAAGAGGGCATCAGATTACATTATAGATGGTTGTGAGCCGTCATATGGTTGCTCAAAATTGAACTCAGGACCTCTGGAAGAGCAGTTGGTGCCCTTTAACCTCTGAGTCATCTCTCCAGCCCTAGTTTGGTTTTTCAAGACAAGGTTTCTTTGTGTAGCCCTCGCTGCCTTGGAACTAGCTTTGTAGACCAGGTTAACCTCAAACCCAAAGGTTTGCTTCTGCATCCTGAGTGCTGGGATTAAAGATGTGCACCACCACCACCTAGCTTATAATTAAAATTTAAAGAAAAAAAATAGAAATTTCTTAGCCTGGTTTTTCAGAGCTGTTCTGTGTTGGCTCTGTTTTTTAATAATTAAACATTATTATACAACCCAACTATCTTACACAAGAGGGAAAAAAGGTTAAAGGGAAACAAGAGTGAACCTTCCGGTATCCGTTCCACAGGACGGGTCCCTAGGTGTTTCTGGCCTGTGCGCTGGTCTGGCCTGTTTGCGGATCCTCTTCCTGACCCATGTGTGCTCAAGCCCGGTTTGAACTTGTTGTTTCTCTCACGTGTAAGGGCCAGTCTCCTCCTCCCATCGAGAGTTGATTAGAAACACAATAGTCAGCCGGGGGGGGGGGGGGGGGGTGCGGGTGCAGCCTTTAATCCCAGCACTCGGGAGGCAGAGGCAGGCGGATCGCTGTGAGTTCGAGGCCAGCCTGGTCTACAAAGTGAGTCGAGGACAGCCAAGGCTACACAGAGAAACCCTGTCTCGAAAAACAAACAAACAAAAAGAAGAAAAGAAACACAATAGTCCAGATGGAGTCCCCAGGTCAGCTTCCTGAATTCCAGGCCCAGGATGGCTCCACCCAGTTTATCTCAAGGTTAATCTCAGGGAGTATCTGTGGTGTATTCAAGGGCAAAGCCCACCAAGACTGCTTTCACCTGTGACCAAGCTTACAATCCTTCCCACAGTCCTGGGTCCCCTGACACCTAGGTCGGCCAGCTGTGCTACCCTCTGCCTGAGCGCCTTTCCTGCCCTCTGCCTGTGTGCCTGTCCTGCCCTCTGCCTGTGTGCCTGCCCTGCCTTCTGCCTGTGTGCCTGTCCTGCCCTCTGCCTGTGTGCCTGCCTGCCCTCTGCCTGTGTGCCTGCCCTGCCCTCTGCCTGTGTGCCTGCCCTGCCCTCTGCCTGTGTGCCTGTCCTGCCCTCTGCCTGTGTGCCTGCCCTGCCCTCTGCCTGTGTGCCTGTCCTGCCCTCTGCCTGTGTGCCTGCCCTGCCCTCTGCCTGTGTGCCTGTCCTGCCCTCTGCCTGTGTGCCTGCCCTGCCCTCTGCCTGTGTGCCTGCCCTGCCCTCTGCCTGGGCGCCTGCCTGCCTGCCCTCTGCCTGTGTGCCTGCCCTGCCCTCTGCATGCTGCCCTCTGCTATTCTCTTTTCTTATATTTTTCTTGCTACCCCTGAACCTGCATCCCATCAAACTCTCTCGGCAAAGCTTTCTGGAGTCTGTCCTGGTTAATGTTGTCGGCCCTGTGCCTAGAGTCCCCGTTACTGCCTGGGCACTGCTGCATTTCAGTTTCTCTTTAATTAGCTCCTGATCCTTGAACAGATAAGGACCATTTAACTCGTACATGTAGTAGATGCTCCAAGAGTTCTTAGAAAGTCAGCATTGGACCACTCTTGTAGGCATCTGCATGCCTGCCGTTGCCAGTGTAGAAGTCTAAAGCTTGGACTTATCCAGCTTAGGGCCATGGAGATGGCAGATCACACGCTACATACTGAGGATCTTTAGGAGCTGAGTCCAGCTGCCTTTGAGGTTACTGTATATCAAACCAAAGTAGACGTGACCTGACTGAGTGGAATGACACGGGCAACAGCAACTCAGGCCTTGTAGGGAGAGCTCACCAGGCTGAGCTGTGGCAGTGGGTGTGACAGTGGGTTTTACTACCCTGGACTCTGTGCTCCCACGCAGCCCAGCCATCCCCAAGGAGTTGATACGATCCTCACTTAGAGCCGAGAAGGCTGAGGGGCTTCCCCGCAAGGGTGAGGATGCTCAGGAATTGCAGGAGCCGGGGAAACCTAGGCCGGAATCAGCTCAATGCAGGTGCTCGGAATCCGAAGTGTAGTAGCAGTAAGCGTCTCTGGAGGATAAGGCATTAGAAACTGTGGCCTCGAGGTGCATGGTGCTACCTGCCTGTAACCCCATCTCTTGGGGGAGGCTGAGGCAGAAGAGTTGCTATGAGTCTGAGTCAAGCATGCACTGTATAGTGAGTAGGCCAGGCAGAGTAAGATGCTGCCTGCCCCTCCCCCCAAGTGAAATGGCTTAGCAGGTAAAGCAACTTGCGCAACACAGACAGACAGACACACACACATAAGAAAAACTGAAAATAAGAAATGTGGTCTCTTCTTTTTTGTTTGTTTGGTTTGGGGGAGGTTGTTGTTGGGTTTTTTGTTTTTGTTTGTTTGTTTGTTTGTTTCTGAGACAGGGATTCTCCGTGTAGCCTTGTCTGTGTTGGACTCACTTTGTAGACCAGGCTGGCCTTGAACTCAAAGCAGTCCGCCTGCCTCTGCCTCCTGAGTGCTAGGTTTAAAGGAGTGTGGTCTCTTCTATTATCCTGAGTCACTGAGTTTCCTGGACCTCTGACCCTTTGATTAATCATTAGAGTAATAAACCGGCATATATTTTTATTTGAGCTTCATACATTATACAGTATGTTGCCTAAAGTCTCACAAGGAAGTCAATAGAGTAGAAAATTAAAATACAGCACTGCAGCAATACTGCACTCCAGAGGCACACTAGAGGCAGAAGAGCAGCCAGCCCCAGCACCATCATGCAAGTGGCAGAGTGCCTTCTATCCAGGTGAAATCTGGGGAGCTTCCTGCGAGTGGAAAGAGCTCTGAAAGAGCAGATGATCCCCCTAGTACAAGAGCAAAGGGAGGGTGGGAGAAATGAAGCTGAGTGTGAGTGAGGCTGGAGAAAGGACCCTCAGTCTTCCTGAGGCCACTGGAGCTGCTGTGGCTGTGGAAGGCAGTGACGGATTTTAGACTAGACTGCCGTTGCATTTGTACATCTTCTTGGCAGTGTGGCATGGCGGATGGAGTGTGGGGATGCAGAGTGGTAAGGGAAGGCTCTCTAGGAGGTGAGAAAATAACCTCGCTGGGGGAAGGTGAGAATCCCAGGGTAGCACAGTAGAAAAGAAGAGCGAAGCTTAAGTCTGAGCGTTCCAACAGAGATGCATGGATGAAGGAGGACTCAGTGGCTGCATCAGAGGAAATGGCCACATTCAGGCCAGGCAGGGATGGCGCATGCCTATAATCCTAGCACTCAGGAGGTGGGGACAGGGAGGTGCGGAGGCAGATGTCTGATGTCCAGGACAGCCAGGGCTCCTAGAGCAACCCTGTCGCAAAATGTCCTCGTAGTTAGAGGCAGGGGAGACGTCCAGTACTCCCTGCGGTGACTCAGGCATCCTGGCTTAAGAGCATCTGCCTGGTGTCTGTCCCCAGTGCCAGAGGGAATACCCTAGAGGCTGCAGCCCCTATGTAACAAGCATCTTCCGTGATTCACTGACTGGGCCTTGCTACCTGGCCCCACCCAGTCTGTAAGGGTCTCAGAGTTCTGCCTCAGGTGAGCTAGCCTGGGACTGCCTGGTGCCTGCCTGAGGGGATGAGAAAACTATTGAATTGAGGCAAAGGAATGTAAGGCTAGACAATGAAGCCTTTTCCAGCTCTAAATCATAATCATTTTGTTTAGGTTTTAAAAAAGACTTTATGGTTAACTAGTTGTGTGGATGTGTGCAGTGGCCGGTGGAATCCACAGAACCTGGAGTTACCGGATGCTGCGAGCCACTGGGAACTGAGCTCCGGCTCCTCTCCTTTTTTTTTTTTTTTTTTTGTCCGTTGGTTTGTTTTTGGAATAGAAATCTGGCCATGTAGTCCTGGCTGGCTTCTAGCTCACTGAAATCCACTTGCCTCTGCCTTCCAAGTGCTGAGGTTAATGGTGAGTGTGGCCCCTCCGGAGTCCTTGGTCCTTTACAATCACAGAGAGGTTGAAAGTCAGTTTGCTGGTTAGTGAGCGTTCATTTCATTCTTTACAAAAATGCTTTGTTCCGTTCTTCCCTTGTAAAATGTTTTGGTTTTAAATAAGTCATAGTCAGATTTAATAATACATGTTTTTCTTGACTTTTCATTTTTACTATTGTGTCAACATGAGGTGTTTTTAAATTCTTTTTTAAGTTTGAATGAAGATGTTAGTGGAGGCTTCCCCGCATAAATTTTAGGCTGCTGAATTCCAAATGCCAGCCATGTCACTGCTTGGCCTTCATTCCTGCCTTCCCAGCTGCCACTTTCAGGAGATCAGGAGGTGGGTGTGGGAGGAGACGGAATTGGGCTGATAGGAGCCTATTGTGCTGCTCTGGAGCACAGTCATGTAGCCTCCAGGAGGGGATGGTGCCTGGAGATCACCTGGGAAGGTGGCCTCCTTCCTCAAGAGAGCAGAAATACCGGATTTGCATGTTTCCTGTCCTTTTTCCAACACGAACCCACCCCCACCCCCCAGTTAAATTGTGGTCCTCACCCTACAACCAAAACCTGACTTATTGTGCATTTATTTCTTAACAGTTGCGAGAAACAATCAAAGCTGGCAGAGGTGTGACTTCAGCTATTGACCTGTGTCGTTACCATGGAAACAAGGCCCTGGAGGCCCTGGAGAGCTTCCCTCCCTCAGAGGCCAGATCGGCTTTAGAAAACATTGTGTTTGCTGTGACCAGATTTTCATGACACCAAATTTAAAAGACACTATTGTTCTACAGCTGAAAACCCCGGAGAATGAGGTGGACAGGCAAGCCTTTGTGATGAAGTAACTAATGTGTTAATGACTTTAAAAATATATGTATTTTCCCCCAGTCCTTTATCTCACTGCTTAATGAATCTGTCTTTTGGAACCACTACAAACAAAATGAGAAGGAAGAAAGGTCACACAATTTTCACTTGTCACGCCAGAGCACACTTGAGGCCGCAGCAACAGAAATAATTAATGAGACTCGCTCCCGTGACCTCAGCAAATGGACAGGAAATAAGTCCTTATTGATTGGACCAAGCCCGGGATGGCGCCAGGGCGGTGGCTGTGGTTTTCCTTCTAAAGATGATAGTGCAAGGTGGAAGCTGCAGGTGTCAAGACAAACACTGGACGCCAGCCAGGGGAGACACATCAACCCTGTGACCACTCTGCCGGAGTAGAGACTATATCCATATGCTGCTTGCTGTCCTGAAATCACGTCTCTGTGTGTATAATGTGAGAGGCTTGTGCTCGCGGTTTTATCTGATTTTGGAGAGGTAGAGGAAATGTTAAGAAGTTGCCAAATACTTGAAGTTGAATATTAAAGTGTTATCAAGTGTTGATTCAATTGTGTAAGATATTGTCCAGTTTTCTTTTCTTAAACATCTGGTTTAGGACATATTTCAAGCCAGGTGTGATGGTGCACACCTTTAACACCAGCTCTTGGGGGGCAGAGGCAGGCAAATCCCAGAGTTGGAAACCAGCCTAGTCTTCAGAGCGAGTTTCAGGACTGCCCAAGCTACCCAGAGAAACCCTGTCTCAAAAACAAACAAAAAAGATACAATTCAGAGGCATTTTCATTTCAAGTGCAGCGTATCCTTGCACGACACTTTGGTTTGGGGGGCTACCCCTGGTTTCCTCAGCTTTCAGCAATGTCACCTGTGGTCCTGGGACTTCATCGGTGAGACTTAACCTCAGAGCATCAGCTTCTGGTCCTGAGCCATAGACACTGAATCTCAGAGAACACAGTCACGCGGGCCTGCAGTCAGACGCTGCTGTCTCTTGGTGTGGCTCACGGGCGGTTCCTGTGGTTTGCATGAGTGCAATCTGAGAGTGCCGTTGACATGAAGGCTGGCTTCACGGAAGTGAGCTCGATTGAGGCGCAGCTACCTTTCTTCCTCTGTGCTGTAATTACAGCCCTATCTGGAGACAGCCAACGCCATGAGCGGATCTTATTACCTACTTCACTCCTTCACGAGGAGGGGAAGTTAGTTCAGTTGAGCTCCTGCTCCCAGAAGTCTCCTCCAGACCCAGTGTGTGGCATGCACTGAGGAGAAAACGGAAGCCCGCAGAGGCTACGGTGTTCTGAGTGGGCTCCGTGACGAGGGACCCGTTTACACTACCACAGTCCCAGAGATTGCCCAGGGAACATTGCATGCCTCGGTTTAAGATGTATCTCCTCAGCGAACCTGGCTTAATGAGTAACCACAGCTACAACGCTGCAGCTCTGAGCATGCTTTAATCATTAACTTCCCCGAGGAGGAGTCCGGATGTACGGCTGGGTGGCTGTGCGAGGCAAGGAGCCCGCACCATACTCACATCTACTTCACTATGTGGGAGGCTGAGGCAGCCTGGCTGCGCTACCTCGTGAGTTCAAAGGCTAGCGTGAACTAAACAGACCCTGGCTGAAGACAAACCAAGTTTACTGTTTCTGATCGGACTAGTTAAAGTGTTACGTAAGCTCCAGAGAGGAGGAGGGGAGGGAAGCCTCGAGAGCCTGTGACGGGATACAGGAGCTACACGCTGAGCTTCCGGCGCAGCCGCCTCAGGTGACCTAATCTGTTCTGTCTGCCTTACAGAACAAGGTCCTGGATTCTTGGCTCTTACCTCCGGCCTTTCTGCTTTCTTTGGGACCTTTCCCACCTCTCTGGTACCAGCAGCTTCTGTGACCGCTATTCTGTCCCCTCCTTTAAAAGGGGAAGAGAGAGAGCGAGTCTCATGTGTCACAGACTAGGTAGCAGAAGATGGCTTTGCACTAGTCCCTGGCTCCATCTCCCAAGCGCCATGTATATGGCAGTGGGACCCACCTGTCTCCCAGGATCGACCCCCGCCCCCAGCCCCCATCTCTACCCTACAGCACTGAGCTTACAGCTGCATGCGTGAACATAGCCAGCTACTTGCAGGAGTCCGTTTTATGTTTAATAATAGAAAATGATAAGATAATAAGATACCAGAGGTCAGATATTAGGTTAGATGAGGTTTATTAGATGAGCATGGGGCGAGAAGGGGGGAAGGGGTACACCAGAGAGAGACAGAGACAGAGGAAGAGAGAAAGGGGGGAAGGGAGTAAGAAGAAGAGGCAGAGGGAGAGAGATGAGGTGCTTTTATACAGCCCTGGGCAGGGCCACGACCCCGTGGCAGGTAGGCAATGACATCACAGGCAGGCCGACTGTAGCGAATCCAGGAATGTGAACGCGGGTCCTCACGCTCGTAAGAACACAACGCCTGTGCCTGCTGAGCCCCCCTTCCAGCTCCACACCCTGTTCCTGAATCTTTGCTTTCCTTTTTACTGACTATGCATGCTCACTTCCCCTTGTGCCCAAAAATCCTTCTATTTCTTTGTCTCCCTCCATTTTTTTCCCTCCCAGATTTAAGAAAAACCTTCTTGCTGGGCATGGTGACGCATGCCTATAATCCCAGCACTCGGGAGGCAGAGGCAGGTGGATCGCTGTGAGTTCAAGGCCAGCCTGGTCTACAAAGCGGGTCCAGGACAGCTAAGGCTACCCAGAGAAACCCTGTCTTGAAAAACCAAAAAAGAAAAAAAAGAAAAACCTTCTTGCTGCATGTGGCCGCCCACGCCTTTAATTTCAGCACTCTGGAAGCAGAGGCAAGTGAGTGAATCCCTGTTGCTTACAGGCCAGCCTGGTCTACACAGTGAGTTCCGGGCCAGTCAGTATTACACCGTTAGACCATCTCCAACAAACAGACAAAGCCCAGAAAGCCCTACAGTCTCTTGTTCACTCTCTCTGTTCTAACACTGATAAATATGCCTCCACGCAACATATTTGTTATAAGCAGATTTATTGTAGAAGGGAGACGTGGGGAAATGGGTGTGGCCGGGGGAGGGGGAGGGACAGCGAAAGAAGCCGAGGAAGTGACAGAGGAGGGAGGGGTGGGGGGCAGGTGGGTTATAGCCCACGCAAATGGCTCGAGTGATGACATAGACCATCTGAGAGCCCTGAGGGCAGGCCCGTTGAATTGCGTGCACACCCATGAGAACATTTACGGCGCAAGCATATCAGGTCCCTGCCTGCACCACTCTTTTGAAATGGCTTCAAGATCACAGACAGATCCTCACAGCAGATGCCGGAAGTCCACCCTCACTGGCCTGAGCCATTTCATGCAGCCAGCCCCTGAGCTCTTGTGACCAACACTACCTCTCCTCTGGACTGTCCTTCCTCTTAGGTCCTCCACCCCAAGAGATGCCTTTCCTAGACTTTTGTTTTGTTTGTTTTTCAAAACAGGGTTTCTCTGGGTAGCCTTGGCTATCCTGGACTAACTTTGTAGACCAGGCTGGCCTCGAACTCACAGCGATCCGCCTGCCTCTGCCTCCCGAGTGCTGGGATTAAAGGCATGCGCCACCACTCCCGGCTTTTTTAGACATTTTTATTGAACTTCTCCAGAAACTGCAAAGCAGTTTCCTGCCTCATTATGTTTCTTGCTTTCTTTAGTGGTTTTGGAATCAAATACAGGGCCTTGCTCATGCTAAGGAGTGCTCGGCCAGGGAGTACAGAAGCCCTTGGCCCTAAATCTCTTTTATGTTATGCTTTTTGTTTGCATTTGGCTTCCATTTTGTTTTGGTTTTTGGCTTTCCGAGACAGGGTCTCTCTGTGTAGCCTTGGCTGTCCTGGACTCGATTTGTAAACCAGGGTGGCTTCGAACTCACAGCGACCTGCCTGCCTCTGCCTCCCGAGTGCTGGGATTAAAGGCGTGTGCCACCTTGCCCAGCTTGATTTCCTTTTTTAAGACAGGGTCTCATATAGCCCAGGCTAGCTTCAATTTTTTTTTTTCGAGACAGGGTTTCTCTGTGTAGCCTTGGCTGTCCTGGACTCGCTTTGTAGACCAGGCTGGCCTCGAACTTACAGTGATCCGCCTGCCTCTGTCTCCCGAGTACCAGGATGGCAGGTGGGTGACCCATATGGCTTATGAGGTACTGGGGACCAAACCTCAGGACTTTGTACATGCTGGAAGAGTACTTGACCAGATGAGTACATCTCCAGCCCTAAATCTTCCTTTAAACTCTTCAATATAGGAATGGAGAAAGGGAAGCGAGTATTAAGGATTTAATACCCAGAACCCACACGGCAATTCATGGTGGTCTGTAACTACAGTCGCAGGGAAACCAGTGCTCGTCACCATGGGCACCAAACAGGCAGGTCATGCACAGACATCTCTACAGCCGAAACACTCATAGGGAAAACAAGATAAAATATTCTCCAATTTTAAAGTGTTGGTTCTGGGGCCAAGAGGATGGCTCATCAGATAAAGTCACTTGTGCTCAAGGCAGGAAACCCAAATCCAATCCCAGAGCCATGCAAAAGAAAAATGAAGGGCCAGGCAGTGGTGCACGCCTTTAAACCCAGCACTCGGGAGGCAGAGGCAGGTGGATGTCTAAGTTTGAGGCCATCCCGGTCTACATCATGAGTTGCAGGACAGCCAAGGCTACACAGAGAAACCCTGTCTTGGAAAACAAACAAAAAACAAAAGGGAAGAACCAACTCTACATGGTTGTCTTCTGACTTCCACACACGTGAGCATGTGTGCACAGGTGCACACACACACGCAATAAAGTATTACAAAAGAAATGTTTGTTTGAGGGCTGGAGACACAGGTAAGTGGTAAAGGGCTTACCTAGCATGTGTAAGGCAGGCTAGGCTCAGAGCCCAGAAGAGCAATATGGTGGTTTGAATGAGAATGCTCCTATAGGCTCACAGCTGTTTGAGAAGGAGGAAGTGAATCACTGGGGGTGGGCTTGAGGTTTCCATTTCATTCCTGGTGTGCTTGGGCGCTCTCTCTCTCTCTCTCTCTCTCTCTCTCTCTCTCTCTCTCTCTCTCTCTCTCTCTCTCCCCCTCCATCCCTCCCTCCATCCCTTCCTCCAACCATGCCTTTACTCTACCATCATTGGAATATAACCTCAGAAACCATAAAGCCCCAAATCACTTTTGTTGGTTGCCTTGGTTGTGGTGGTTTAATCACAGCAATAGAAAAGAAAACCAGGGGCTGGAGAGATGGCTCAGCGGTTAAGAGCACCACCTGCTCTTCCAGAGGTCCTGAGTTCAATTCCCAGAAACCACAGGGTGGCTCCCAAGCATCTATAATGAGTTTTGGTGCCCTCTTCTGACCTTCAGATGTACATGCAGGCAGAAACTGTCTATGTAATAAATAAATAAATCTTTTTTTTTTTTTTTTTTTTTTTGGTTTTTCAAGACAGGGTCTCTGTGTTAGCCTTGGCTGTCCTGGACTCACTTTGTAGACCAGGCTGGCCTCGAACTCACAGCGATCTGCCTGCCTCTGCCTCCCAAGTGCTGAGATTAAAGGCGTGTGCCACCACGCCCAGCTTAAATAAATAAATCTTAAAAAAAAAAAAGTAAATAGGACAAAGTGTCAACTCCATATTGGTTAGATGATAATGAGCCATGTTCATGAGGTGGCTCAGTGGGTCTTTACCTATTTACTTGCCTAGCATGCACAAAGCCCTGGGTTTACTTCAAAGCACTGGGTGTGGCACCACACACTAGTAATCACATCTCTTGGAAGACAGAGGCCAGACCCAAATTTCAGGTGATCCTACGCTACATGAAACCCTGTCTCAGAACTGACAAACACAACCAAATGGGGCTATGCTGAAGTTAATCAACATTTCACCAAACATTTGTTTGTTTACTCATGTAAGTCAGGCTGGCTTCTCACCCTGGCTGTCCTAAACTATCTCTGTAGACCAGGCTGGCCTCAAACTGAGAGATCTGCCTGTCTCTGTCTCCTAAGTGCTGGAATTAGGGGTGTGCACCAGGGCTGGAGAGATGGCTCAGAGGTTAAGAGCACTGTCTGTTTTTTTCCAGAGGTCCTGAGTTCAATTCCCAGGAAGCACATAGTGGCTCACAACCATATGGTGAGATCCGGTGCTCTATTCTGGCCTACAGGCACACATGTAGGAGGAACACTGTATAAATAATAATAGATAAACAAATCCTTTTTTTTAAAAGACTAAAAGAAGAAAAAAAGGGTGTGCACTACCACATCTGACTTCTTTAACAAGTCTAGGCAAATAAACAATTTAAAGACATTCTGGACAATGGGGAAGATAGAAGGTGTCATTCATTGCTAGGTGTGGATTAACCGCACAGTGCTGACTAGTAATCACAACACCTGGAATCAGTACCCAGCACTAAAAGGGTAAAGGGTGGAGCTGGAGACACAGCCCCAGAGGTTTAGAGCCCTGGCTAACTGCTAGTACCAAGGACCCAGGTTCAGTTCCCAGCACCCGTGTGGTAGATCACACAGCTGTCTGTAACTCCAGTTCCAGAGAATCTGACTCCACTTCTGACTTCCATGGGCACGAGGCATGTACATAGCACTCTTATATACACTCAAGCAAACACTCACACACAAAATAAAAATAAAAATTAAATGGTGGCCAGGCGTGGTGGCACACTCCTGTAATCTCAGCACTGGGGAGGCAAAGGCAGACAGATCTCGGTGAGTTTGAGGCCAGCCTGGTCTACAAAGCAAGTCCAGGACAGCCAAGGCTATTACAGAGAAACGCTGCTTCTCCAAAACAAAAAACAAAAACAAAACAAAACAAAAATGATGACGTGACCCAGTAGATCAATTCCCAGAACCAAGTAAAACCATGCCTGGTAGCTGGTCCTATGATTCCAATATACCAGAGAGAGGAGCCAGAGGATCTGAAATTCAGTATAGCCCTTAGCTACATGGCAAGTTTGAGGACAGCCTGGGCTATTTGTGAGCCTGTCTCAAAAGCAGACAAGAAAAGAATCACAATCATTACCCTAAAATAACCAGCTGCCATTTTGATTCTCTCTGGTTGTTCTTCTTCCCTTTGGATTTTAGGAGGGTGTTTTGTTGATTTTGGGGTGGGGGGGTTCATTTTTATTGATGTTATGGTTTGGTTTTTGGTTTTGTTTTTGTTTTTTGAGATAGGGTTTCTCCGTGTCATCCTGGCTGCCCTGGAACTCGATTTGTAGACCAGGCTAGCCTCGAACTCACAGCTATCCAGTTGCCTCTGCCTCCAGAGTGCTGAGATTAAAGGTGTGCATCACCACACCCGGCTTTGTATTTTGGTTTTTTTAGACAAGGTGTTGCCCCATTGCCCAACCTGGCCTCAAACTCACGTTTATCAGTTCTCTTGCCAAGCCCAGGGTTACAGGCTACGCTATCAGTCTGGCTCCTTCCTGCTTATTTGTCATGAACCTGTTTCTTTGCATGGTTGTAATTATAGTCCAGATTCAACCCTGGGTCCTGCTGGCTCTAAATACATTTTTCCGCTATGCTGCAGTCCTCACGGCTGTTACTAATGAGCGGTTTAAATGCTAAATGAGGCATCTACGCTTCCATTCCTACTTGGTTTCTCTGGTGTAGATAGGCGTGTTAAAATGAGTTGACTTTCTAAATCTTCTGCTTGGAAAAATAGTGACCTTGCAGGTTCTCCATCTTAACAAGTCCAGACTGGAAAGGCCAGGCGCTGTGTGTGCGACACCTGTATCCCTGGCACCAGGCATGGCAGGGGGCTCCTGAGTTCAAGGCCAGTCTGGACTACAGAGTGAGTTCCAGGCTTTCCTGAGGTACATGGCTAGACTTTGCCTCAAGACACAGCATGAGGAAGTAGGGAGATGGCCCAGCAGCTAAGAACACTTGCTGTTCTTACAGAGGACCCAGGTTCAGCTAAAGCACCCACTTTGCAGCTCACAGCCATTCCTAACTCCAGTTCCAAGGGTTTCAACACCACCTCACGTCTGGGATCACCACATGCATGTGGTACAAGTATGCACGCAGGCTAGAACACTCATGCACACAAAATAATACAGTCTGGAAACAAAACAGTGAAAAGACATAGCTGGGGGAAGAGGGTTCAGTCAGTTACAGGGCTTGCTGAGTAAAGACCTGAGCCTGGGTCCCCAGCACTGAGAGAAGAGCCCTGGGGGGATGGGAGCCAGAAGGAATGTGTGTTCCAGATTCACTGAGAGACTGTATCAAAAAATGAGGAAGACACCCATTGTCAACCTCTGGCCTCTGCAGATGTGCAACACAAACATACAACACACGCTACACAACGCGACTTTCACTTGTAATTGCTGCACTTCCTGATAGAATAAGACAGAAAGGTCACCCTTCGGGTCAAGGCCAACCTGGACTACAGAGTAAGGTCTCTAAACAGAAGAGCATGGCACAGATTGTCTTAAAACTGTTTAAACATGCCAGGCTGGTGGTGCATGCCTTTAATCCCAGCACTCAGGAGGCAGAGGCAGAGGCAGGTGGATCTCTGTGAGTTTGAGGTCAGCCCGGTCTACAAAGTGAATCCAGGACAGCCAAGGTGACACAGAGAAACCCTGTCTCAAAAAAACCAAAGAGAGGAGAGAGAGGGAGGAGAGGGAGAAGGAGAGGGAGAGGGGGAGGGGGAGAGAGAGAGAGAGAGAGAGAGAGAGAGAGAGAGAGAGAGAGAGAGAGAGAGAGATGGACGGAGTCAAAAGCCAGCTTTGGGTACATATAGACCCTGTCTCAAGTAAATAAACCTTTTTGGTTTGCTATAGCAAACTGAGTGAGGTTGTAGTCTTTAGGAAAATATTTATTTGGCTCAAAATTCCTTCTGGTAGGCAGAAATTCCGAACATAATGGCACTGAAATCTGGCGAAGGGCCCCGTCTAACTTCATGGAACAGAATGTGTGTGTGTGTGTGTGTGTGTGTGTGTGTGTGTGTGTGTGTGTGTGTGTGTAAGAAATCACATGGTGAGAGGAGAAAGACAGTGAGCTGAGAAAGCTGGCTCGATTTCATATCACCTCACCAAAAAGGATAATCCTCTCCTAGGAAATCTGACCATGTCAGTGACCTGCCCACTCCTAAAGAATGTACGAATGCCTTCCTGTGATGTCACCGACTTTGGCCCACCTCTTAAAGACCCACCCACCGCTCATCAACATATTTGAGACCCAGTTTCTACAACATGGATTTTCTGGGGGATAAACTATATCCAAACAAGCCGGGCATGCTTGGGAGGCAGAGGCAGGCAGATCACTGTGAGTCCAGGAAAGCCAAGATAACACAGAGAAACTCTGTCTCAAAAGACCAAAACAAAGGGCTGGAGAGATGGCCGAGAGGTTAAAAGTGCCACCTGCTCTTCCAAAGGTCCTGAGTTCCAACTCCCAGAAACCACATGGCGGCTCACAACCATCTATAATATAATCTGATGCCCTCTTCTGGTGTGCAGGCATACATGCAGAAACAACACTGTATACATCATAATAAATAAATCTTTTTTTAAAAAAAGAGAAAGGAAAAAACAAACAAACAAACAAACGAAACAAAAAACTATATCCAAACTACAGCAAACATTCTCAAAGAATTAAGCTGGACATTTGATGTCTGCTGCCTGGATTGACTGCCTCCTTGCTGTTCATGCGCCTGCTCGGTTTCCAGGCATTTGCCTCTTGCCCACACACCCCCATTACACAGAGACTTAGCTTGTGTCTGGAGAACACACTACTTACTTGTGGGTTCCCACTGCTGCTTGTTTCTGCTTTCCCCTCTCCCCCCTCCCCTCCCACATTAGGAATCCTCTCACTGCATTGTGCACATGCCATAGTGCACACATGGCGGTCAAAAGACAACTCAACATGTGGGTCCAGAGATCACACTCAGGCCACCAGGTCGGCAAGTGCCTTTACCCACTTAGCCATCTTGTCCTTTTCTATGACACAGGATCTCACATTGTTCAGACTAGCCTCCTACTTAATATGTAAAAAAGAGTAAATGTGAATCCTGACCCTCCTGCCTTCACTTCCCAAGAGTTGAGATCACACAAGAGACACCACATTTGGATTTTTCTTTTTTATTTACTTTTTATTCTTTCTAAACATCTTTAGTGAAGTATAAACTATGTAATAATAATAAAAATGCTTATAAGTTTCATGTTTCATATATTATTTGTTTACAGGTCAATGATTATATGGTTCTATTGATATATAAGTAATAATATCAAAATATGTATAGCTAGACTTAGTGGTCCATGCCTTAGGTCCCAGCATAGGGAGTTAGAGGCAGGAAGAATTCTCTGAGTTCAAGGTCAAACCAGTCAGGCAGGGCTACATAATATGACCCTCTCAAAACAAAACCATCTACCTGTGTGTGTGTGTGTGTGTGTGTGTGTGTGTGTGTGTTTGTGTGTGTGGTTTGGTTTGTTGTGTTTTTGAGACAGTCTACTAATAAACATCAGGGTGTCCTCAAACTCACTAGTCAAGGATAATCTTTTTTTTTTTTTAATGTGTAGGTGATGCTTCAGAGACCAGAGAGGGTAGAGCAAGAGTCACAAGTGGTTGTGGGCAAACAAAGGAAGGAAGGAAGGGAAGAAAGAAGCAAGCCAGAACTCTAGCAGCAGAGACAGATCTCCTGAGTTCAAGGCCATCCTAGTCTACATAGTGACTTCCAGGCAGCGAAAAGCTACATAGTCAGCTGGGCGTGGTGGCGCACGCCTTTAATCCCAGGACTCGGGAGGCAGATGCAAGTTCGAGGCCAGCCTGGTCTACAAAGCGAGTCCAGGACACCCAAGGCTACACAGAGAGACCCTGTCTTGAAAAAAAAAAAAAGAGCCAGAGAGCTAAAAAAGCTCAAGATCCAAAAGCCAAAGATCTTGCTAATTTAATGCTCAAAAGCCCCTTCTTCTTGCCCACGTTGTCTTAAATACCCTTCAACTGAAGGTCTCTCTTACTCTAACCACCTGCCACATGAGTCTTGCTCTGCCTCTTGATCTGGGGTTAATTTTATTAAATCCTGTTTACAGAAAGCTATTGGATTAAAGGTGTGTGCTAGGTCTGGCTGAATCACACCATAATCACCTGTTTTCCATAAATATAAAATTCTTAGATTAAAGGTGTGTGTTAGAGCTCAAACACACCAAACAAGAGACATGGTTTTACAATGGGATCACATATCCTGTAACAAGAAAGAAACAAAGAAACAAAGAAACAAAGAGTCAGGCATGGTGGTACACACTTTAATCCTAGCATTCAGGAGGCAGAGGCAGGCGGATCACTGTGAGTTCAAGGCCAGCCTAGTCTACAAAAGTGCATCCAGGACAGCCAGTACTGTTACACAGAGAAACCCTGTCTCAAAAAACCAAAAAGATGAAGGAGAAGTAGGAGAAGGAAAGAAAGAAAGAAAGAAAGAAAGAAAGAAAAAGGAGAAGGAGAGAGAGTGGGGGAAGGGGGGAGAGAAAGGCAGTTTGAGTGTGGTTTATACTTATAATCCCAGCACCTAGGAGGCCAAGGCAAGATGGCTGCCACAAGTTCTAATCCAGCCTAGGCCACAGAGCACCCAGTGAGCCTGTCTCAAATAAAAGGTCTGGAGAGATGGCTCATCAATTAATTCCCAGCAGCTACATGGCAGCTCACAGCTGGCTGTAACTCCAGTTCCAGGGAATCCAACACCCTCTTCAAGGCTGGCCTGCACAGGTACCAAGCAAAGGCAAAACACATAAAATAAATAATAAGAGTGGGTAGAGGCAGAATGTGGTGGTGCGCACCTTTAATCCAAGCAGTTGGGGACAGAAGCAGCTGGTTCTGAGTGCAAGGCCAGCCTGGTCTTCAGAGCCTGTTACAGGGCTACGTAGTGCCACCCTGTCTCAAACAAAGACAAACAGCAGGGCAGATGTCTGGTTTATTTTCTTTTTTTTTTTCTTTTTCTTTTTTTTGTTGTTGTTTTGTTTTTTGTTTGTTAGTTTGTTTGTTTGTTTTCAGTTTTTTGAAAAAGAGTTTCTCTGTGTCACCATGGCTGTCTTGGACTCACTTTATAGACCAAGCTGGCCTCAAACTCACAGAGATCCACCTGCCTCTACCTATGAGTGCTGGGATTAAAGGCCTGTGCCACCACACCCAGCTGATGCCTGGTTTCATAGAGTCTCAGCAGTTGAAAGTACTTAGTGCTGTTGCAGGATATTTGATCCCATTGTGATCCCTGAGGTTTTGAACTGTAAAGCCCTCTTTCTTGTTTGGTGTGGTTCAGCCCTAACATACACCTTTAATCCAAGAGCTTTCTGTGCAGGATTTAATAAATTTAAACCTTGGTCAAGAGGCAGGGCAAGAAACCAGCTGACAGCAGTTAATATATAAATATGTAAGATAATGTAAATATTTAAAATATGTAAATAATAAGTAAATATGGAGGACTTTGGGTCCAAGGATATTTAAGACATTGTGGAAAAGAAGGAGGGAGCTCTTTAGCTTCTTTGGCTTTTTCCTCCTGGGCTGTTGGCTGAGCTAGCAAGCTTTTAATATTTGGCTTTTTCCTTCAGGACGTGAGCTGAATAGAAAGGTCAGCTTTCTCTGCCTCTCTGAGTTGCAAGTTTTCATCCCCCAGAATCTGACTCCTGAGTCTTCATTTGGTAAAATCAAACAAATTGGGATTTCCTTTTTAAAAATAACATTTTGGCATTCCAACTTGTGGCAAGACCCCTCAGTCAAAGAGATCACTTCATCTTTGGACAAACCAAGAAGCCATGAGATCTGGTAAGTCACCTGGGAAGTCCGCAAGGAGACAGTTAAGGATGGGAAATACCATAATGGAAGGATGGAGGAGCCATCTCTCCAGTCCTTTATACTTTATTCCTAATACCCATAATGGATTTCTGTACTCACTCAAAGAAAAAGTGGATTGATAAGATACAAGCCTTAGAAGAAAAATTAGAGAGATTTATAAATGAGAATAAAGAAAATACTCAGACATAGACAGAGGAATTTAGACAAGAGCCTACCATGCCACCACATAATGAAACTGAAAGGGGAGCCCCAATGTTGTTAGAAAAACAACCTTAGTTTTTCCTGTTACTATACAAGACATATCAGGCACCCTCCAAGGTTGTAATGAAATTAAATGTAATCCTATAGACATATTAGATTCAAAGAGATTTAAGGAAGGAATTGTTCCCTGGTGTATGCATTTATCCTATGTGAAGAAGATTCTAAATTCATGGTTGGCTCAGAAGAGGATCATCCACAAGATTGGACAGATTTGGCAGCAGCAATATTGAAAGCTGGCCCTTGGTTACAGTGGCAACATGGTGGAAAGAGGAAGCTATGGCCATAGAGGAATGAAACCACGCAAGAGGTATTGATATTTCCCAGGATCCGTTGCTAGGTGAAGGTCAATACACTGATTTACAAAGGTAGCTTGAATTTGATGATCATACTTTGGCACTATCAGCTTTAAATGCTTGGAACAAGATTGAATAATCAGGGAACCATAGGAAGCCTTCACTAATTGATCTTCACAAAGACTGATTTCAGCTGTAAATAGAGTGATATCAGATTCAGAAGTCAGAAAAATACTGATTAAATCTTTAGCTTTTAAAAATGCTAATTCAAAGCCAGGTGTGGTGGTGCATGCCTTTAATCCCAGCACTCGAGAGGCAGAGGCAGGCGGATCTCTGTGAGTTCAAGGCCATCCTGGTCTACAAAGTGAGACCAGGATAGCCAAGACTACACAGAGAACCCTGTCTCGAAAGACAAAAACAAAAAACAAAAACAAAACAACAACAAAAACACACACACACTAAAAATGCTAATTCAGAGTACAAAAGGGATTAGACCTTTAAAGGGAAGATCAGCCTCCATAGACATAGAGCAATGGATTAGAGGTAGGGCTGATATTGGATCCCATGTTTATGATGCTAATCTGAGAGAAGAAGTAATTTCTAGCCAGGCGTGGTGGCGCACGCCTTTAATCCCAGCACTCAGGAGGCAGAGGCAGGCAGATCTCTGTAAATTCAAGGCCAACCTGGTCTACAAAGTGAGTCCAAGACATCCAAGGATACACAGAAAAACCCTGTCTTGGAAAAACAAAAACAAAAACAAACAAAAGATTTCTGAATTGATTCTGAAAGGAAAAATGAAACGTCATCAATTAGCAGGATAGACCCAACAGAAATAGTAGTACCCTTTACTAATGTTGAAATTGCCTCAATATGGGCAAAAATATGAACATTGGCAAAGAGCTTGTAGTGATTTTTTTGGGCGAGATTAAGAACAAATATCCCAAAAGCAAGAGACTTCAACTTATAGAAAGAGCTAATTGGATTCTCCCTTGTATAGTAAAAGGGACACCAATTTTTGGAGACCTACATTTTTTTTTATGTATACAATACTCTGCCTGAATTATACCTGTAGGCCAGAAGAGGGCATCAGATCACATTATAGGTGGCTGTGAGTCACCATGTGGTTGCTGGGAATTGAACTCAGAATCTTTGGAAGAACAGTCAGTGCTCTTAACCTCTGAGCCATCTCTCCAGCCCGTTCTATACTAATGCAAATAAAAACAGGAAAGGCAGGTTATAAGTCAGGGAAAAAAAAATAAGTAAAGTGGCTCAGAGTCCTTATGATCAAGTTAAAAAGTCAGAATTGTATGCCATTCTTACGGCATTATGTTATTTTCATGAATCTCTTAACATAGTTACTGACTGGAAATATGCAGAAAGAATCATTTTATATATTGAAACTGCTGAACTTATTCCAGAGGATTGGAAATTAGCTTTGCTATTTATTCTACTACAACAAGTACTTATAAATAGAAATCATCTGTCAGGCGGTGGTGGCGCACACCTTTAATCCCAGCACTTGGGAGGCAGAGGCAAGCGATCTCCATGAGTTTGAGGCCAGCCTGGTCTACAAAGAGAGGATAATCAGGACTAAACAGAGAAACCTTGTCTCGGAAAAAAAAAATTAACAATCATCCAGTGTATAAAATACTTACCAGATTCTATGCGGGTCTACCTAGCACAAAGTAATGATGAAATTGATCAGCTTTTAATAAGAAATGTGCTAGAAACCTCAGAATTTCATAAGAAACACCATGGTAACAGCAAAGGTATTTATTTATTTATTTATTTATTTATTTATTTATTTATTTATTTATGGTCCTGGTTTTTTTTGAGACAGGGTTTCTCTGTGTAGCTCTGGCTGTCCTGGAACTCAATCTATAGACCAGGATGGCCTCCAACTCACAGAGATCTGCCTGCCTCTGCCTCCCAAGCCTGGGATTACAGGTGTGTGCCATCACAGCTGGCAACAGCAAAGGTTTAAAGAAAGTTTTTTTTTCTATCACTTGGCAACAAGCTAAGGAAATTATAAGGTGATGTCCTGCTTGTTCTTTGTATAACCAAACTCCGTTACCTGCAAGAAGTAACCCAAAAGGTACTCATGCATGCTTGTTAAAAGAAAATCCCAAATCTCTGTCTCATATCAAAAGAGTCACCTGATATGGCACAGAGGAAAATAAAAAATAAGGGACTATTCTATTGCCACTGATGTAATAATCTTTTGGTTTTCGTTTGACTTTTTAGCTTTTTTAAGGTATAAATATTATGTCAAAATCCATAAGACCATTACACACGTGTAAACTTTCTGTTGTGATGCTAGTAGTCATGCAGAATATTAACTAGTTCTAGAAGTATGCTTCATTCTAGCTTCCTGTACACATTTTCATGTTTGAGTCTGAAGCAAGTAACTAGGAACAAAGTTTGTGTACCTCAGATGTACTTAATAGATTATGATCCGCAAACCTTCCTGAGATCTGGTTAATATAGAATTTTAAATATTTAGATTTTTCTACCACTCCTAACATAATCTTTTAGGTTTTCAAGAAGATGACGAGACCCCCAAAGGACAAATGCCCCTGGACTGTGTGACATCAGCCACTGGGAAGAACTGCTCCATGCTCCTTCTGCTGCCATGTTCTGCTCAGACAGTGCTTTGAGTTGACTGTTACTTTCTACCTAGTCAGGATGGCCATGAAACTGACAACAACCACCCAAAGATCAGCTTTGGACTAGACTGCTTCGAACATTTACATTGCTGAGTTCATATGAGACTAACACAAACACTTTACAGAATTTCTAACTCAAAACTACTTAATCCAAAGACTGCCAAATAAAACCAAGCTGGACATTGTGGAAAGCTTAGCAAAAATTTCTTCACTTTTGTAAATAGCTTTACCATATTAGAGTTAAAATATTTCCTTTTTATTTAGACAAAAAAGGGGTATATAACTGGGCGCAGTGGTACACACTTGTAATCCCAGCACTTGGGAGACAGAGGCAGATGTATCTCTGTGAGTTCAAGGCCAGCCTGATCTACAAAATGAGTCCAGGACAGTCAATACTACAAAGGGAAACTCTGTCTCAAAAAAAAAAAAAAAAGGAGGGGGCAGGGAATAGAAATAATATAGGAATAATAGGAAAAAAGGGCAGATTATTGAATCTACTCATCTTTGTATGTTGAAACAAGATTAAGGTTATAATTGGTTACATTAGTATAGATTTTTTGTATATTGATTCAAAATTAAGGTTATATTTTAGTTACAGCATACTATGTATCAACTCTTTTTAAGGTATTGTATCTATGTAATTCTTTAAAATGCAATGTGAAATTCTAGTTCTTTTGAAAGCTACTATCACAGATTGTTTAGGATAATTAAAAATGCAAACTAGTAGTAAATCAAACTTGTAGTTTTGTTAGGTACTAGTTCAATCACAAGTGTTTTCTAAGTTAATCAGACAGTATATAGCTAGAAACAAGTAATTCAAATATACTAGATATAGATTGGTCTTCAAAAACCTCAGAGATCTATAGATTATGGCGTTTAAAGATATTTTGCTAATTTAAGACTTTTTTTGACAATGAGACATGTTAGCTCCTGGCAGTACCCCATTTTGGGGTTTTTTGGTTTTTTGTTTGTTTGTTTGTTTGTTTTTTACAATTTATTTATTTTTACTTTATATGCATTGGTGATTTGCCTACATGTATGTCTGTGTGAGGGTGTCAGAACTTGGAGTTACAGACAATTGTGAGCTGCCATGTGGTTGCTGGGAAATGAACCCAGGTCCTTTGGAAGAGCAGTCAGTACTCTCAACTGCTGAGCCATCTCTCCAGCCCCAGTACCCCATTTTGACTTCGAAGAAGATGATGAACATCAAAACAAACAAACAAACAAACAAAACAAAACACCCCCCCCCAAAAAACCAAAACAATAAGACACCCTTAAGAGATAGCTTCATATGTGGCAAGCTAGCCACTGGGAAAGAAAATGTCCTTGCTTCAACTGCAGACAGAACACTGGACAAATTGGGTGCAGGAAAGCTGATTGCTGAGCTTTGCAAGGATAAGGTAGGTAAATCCTTCATAATGCCTGCTTCACAGAAAATTCTGCCAGATATTCTGAACCAGAAGGCTAAATATGGTGCTCGAACATTATAGAGAAATCTTGGGTGACTGTCCAGGTAGCCAGCAGACTCTGGATTTGGAATCTGCATGCTCAGCACTTCCTGTTTATTCAGATAATATTTATCCTTCTCAGGTCTCTGATGGGCTTGAAGACTAAATAGTTACAGTCTTAAAATTAAGCTTGTGTTGTTTAGGATTTAAGAAGACGTTTTAGGCCTAAAAAGATGTTTTTTTGATTGGTAATGAAAATTATGATGCAAAGTGATTTAGGCACAGAACTTTGAACTCACCAACATAGGATAGATAGTAGAGTATCTTCTCCAAGGTTGCCAAATACTAATGGACTGGGCATTAGGAATTTTTTTTTAACCAGATAGTATACAGTTTATTGATGTTAGAGAAAAGTCTTTTATTTAAACAAAAAGAGGGAACTATTGCAGGATATTTGATCCCATTGTGAATCCTGAGATTATGAACTGTAAAAACCTGTTTCTTGTTTGGTGTGGTTCAGCTCTAACACACTCCTTTAATCCAAGATCTTTCTTTTGATTGTAAACAGATGATTATAATGTGGTTTAGCTAGCCCTAACACACACCTTTAATCCAAAAGCTTTATGTAAGCAAGATTAAATAAAGTTAATCCTAGGTCAAGAGCCAGAGCCAGTAAACAGCTGACAGGAATTAAACAGAAAGGAGAGACTTCTGAGTTGAAGGGTATTAAGCCAGTGTGGAGGGGAAGAAAGGGCTTCCTGCCTTTGGATTTTTCCTCTGGGATGTGAGTTGAATAGAAAGATCAGCGGGGAGATTTCTCTGCTTCTCTGAGTTGCAAATTTTCACCTCAGAATCTGGCTCCTGAGTCTTCATTGGTAAAACAGAACAAATTTGAATTTCCTTTAAAAAAAATAATAACATACTGCTTTTCTAGAGGATCCAGGGTAAGTTCCAGCTCTTATATTTTACATATTATTATTATGTATGGGAGCATGTGCCATTCCACACATGTGGAGGTCAAAGGAAAGCTCTATGACATCTGTATTTCTCCTTTCACCTTTATGTGGAATAAGGAGATTAGGTTTAGCCGGTTTTGTGGTCAGCCCTTCTACCTGCTGAACCATCTCACTAGTTTAGGATTGTTAGGACTTTTATCCCAGGACTGGAGAGATGGCTCAAGAACACTGTCCCTTCCTCCAGAGGACTCAGGTTCAATTCCAAGCACACACATGGCAGCTCATACCATCTGTAACTGCAGTTCCAGGAGAGCCCCACCTCTTCTGGTCTCTGTGAGCACCAGGCACCCAAGTGGTGGAAAGACATGCCTGCATGCAGAATACCCAGACACATAAAATACAAAATAAATAAACAGACACGTACAGGCTTTTGTGCCTTCTTCGTGTTCACGTAGATATAAGATGAGGAGATGGAGGAGGGCAGATGGCTAGAACTGTCACACATGTTCCACCCCCCCACCCCCCATTTTTTTTTCCTGACACATCCAGCATCTATATTTTCTTCGTATGTCCTACCCATCAGTGACTGATGATCTGAGCCTGGCATGCCACATCACTTTCATTTGTATCTCACTGTTGCTAAGTTGTCACCATGGTATCAAGACACTCAGGCAAATGTAGATGCCAAAAGACAGATGTGGAGGAAGAAAGATGTGGTCACTTTGCCTCTCTGTCATTAGGATGAGGAGGCGAGCATTAAATCTGTGTCATACTTGCTGCTCGGCCATAACAACCCAAGGTTGGACTGAAAACCATGTCACCGCCTCCCATAGACGTGTGGTGTCTGCAAATCCAATCATGTCATTTACAGAATCATAGCTAGTCCTGCTACCCACATTTTATCGTAATAGAAACAGCCTGCACAGCAATATAAAACATCAGCAAAAACATGGCCTTATTAACTATAATTTTATTCTCTACAGTTAAAATGCATGTCATATTTTTGTTCTGCTTCAGTAATTAAAAGTTCTTCAAAATTTTTTTGTTTTCAAGTCAAAATAGATTTCAGTAAAATGACCTAATATGAGCTTTACCTCATTTTTTTTTTCAACCTTTGGTTTTTTTCCTCCTCCTTCCTTTATTTATCTTAGTCCTGTGATTTTTTTTTTAAAAAATTATTACACCTCAATTTTGTGTGTGTGTGTGTGTGTGTGTGTGTGTATGTGTTCATTGTATGGCTATGTGAGTGTCACAGTGCAGGTGTGCGGAGCTCAAAGGACAACTTTAGGAAGTCAGTTCTCTCCTTCTACCATGTGAGTACCAGGATTTAAAGTCAGGTTGTCTGAGCCATCTTGCTAGCTTCAGTCCTGTAACTTTCTCTGCCTTTCACAGGATTATTTAATCCAAGATGTCTTAGTTACTTCTCTATTGCCTAGATAAGACACTATGACAAAAGCAACTTATTTTAAAAAAATTTTTTTTATTGCGTTCATGGGTCCAGAGGGTTAGAGTTCATGATCACTGTGGCAGGGAGCATGGATGGCATCAAGCAGGCAGGCATAATGACAGCGCAGTTGCTAAGGATTATACCTCGTCCACAGGTGAGAGATAGAGAGAGCTAAGTGGAAAAAGCATTAAACCTCAAAGCCCATCCCCAGAGACACACCTTAAACAAGGCCACACCTCCTAATCCTTTCTGTGCTGGATCGAATAGGTTTGGCCCCTATAGATTCATTTGAATGCTTGGCCACTAGGGAATGGCACTATTAGGAGGTGTGGCCTTATTTGAGGAGGTGTGGCCTCATTGGAGGAAGTGCATCACTGTGTAGGCAGGTTTTATGGTCTCCTCTCTTCAGACTCTGCCCAGTATGGAAACAGAGCCTATTCTTGGCTGCCTGCTGAAGACAGATCTCTTCAGCTGCCTGTGGATCAAGTTGTAGGACTCTCGGCTCCTCCAGCACCATGTCTGCCGGCCTGCTGCCATGCTTCCTGCCGTGATGATAATGGACTAAACCTCTTAAACTGTAAGCCAGCCCAAATTAGATGTTTTTCTTTATAAGAGTTGCCTTGATCATGGTGTCTCTTCACAGCAATAAAACGTAAGACACTTTCCAAACAGTTCTACCAAATGAGGACCAAGATTTCAACTATATGAGCCTGGGGATGGGGTGGGGGGCTGCATTCCCATTCAAAACACCACAAAGGCCAACAGCTATGTTTTCTTAAAAGTGCACATCAGTATTATCAAAATATGTATATTGGTTGGAGATGCCACTGTTAAGCCATAAATGTCTGTTTTGAGAATACTTCACCACTATTCCTCATATATGGCTTCTTGGGCAAGGCTGTGATGGGAAATACGCCACATCTCCCTTTGGCTAGTTATAATGAGAGCTTCCCAACTGAAACAAGGTGTGTAAACACTCTTTTCATTCATAGCATGTGCCCATCAAAAAGCTCTTTCTGTCTGCAGGATGTCAGTTGTACTATTTATAACCTAGTTAACAATGCCAGCTAGAGGCAGTAAAAGGTGTGTGCTTCTAATGCAAATTCAGCATTAGTTCCTACAATTACCTGTAATTGCTCACTCTATTATACTGAACATCAGCGTTACAAAACCGAATACAGGAAGGAGAAAATAATATTAAAATTATGTTTTTGTATTCCCTGAGGATTCTTTTATTGAACTAATTAAAATAGTACAAAATGAAAGCAGACCTAAACTATAATGGGCATTTTCATACAATGCTACTTTTTAATAACTTTATTTGTTTTGCTTTTATGTGTTTGAGTGTTTCACCTAAATGTATGTGCACAACGTGTGTGCAGTGCCTGCAGTGGCCAAAAGAGGGCGTCAGAACTCCTGGAACTGCAGAAACACAGTTTTGAGGTGCCATGTGGATTCTGAGAGGCAAACTCAGGTCTTCTGCAAGAAAAGTGAGTGTTCTTGCCGGGCATGGTGGCACACACCTTTAATCCTAGCACTCAGGAGGCAGAGGCAGTCAGATAGCTGTGAGTTCTAGGCCAGCCTGGTCTACAAAGTGAGTCTAGCACAGCCAAGGCTACACAGAGAAACCCTGTCTTGAAAAACCAAAAAAAAAAAAAAAGAAAGAAAGAAAGAAAGAAAAGAAAAGTGAGTGTTCTGTGTTCTTAATTACTGAACCATTTCTCCAGCAACTTTGGTGATGAGTTACAGTCAGCCATCAAGAAGAGGACAGTATGACCAAAAAAAGCCCTGGTGTTTTCTCAAACCTTTGTAGCGTCTTTGCTTTACCAGGTTAGGATTCCCCTGTTGAAGCTCTCAGAGAGAAGAAACCAGGCTGAGTTCATGCCTCTTTTTCACTAACATTCATTAAGCAAGTGTTACTCATTGAGGCACATGCCTATACAAAGGTGAACCATAGGATGACAATATTCTACCTTCTCTCCTACAGTGTGGGCCTCTTGAGTTATCACTGAAAGCAACAGACTCTAACACAGAATGGGTTCAAAGCTTAGCTTCCCCATTTAACATGATATTAAACAACATGAGGAGTTTATTTTCATTTTCACTTTTGGGGGTCCAATCATAAGTTTTGCATATACTAGGCAAGTGTTCTACCACTGAACTGCAACCCATCTGTGACCAGTCTGTATGACAGGAACAAATATATTTTAAAGAGACACTAGAGGCTAAAGAGATAGTCTCCTTGGCTGTCAGACAGGAAACCCCTCCAGGGAGAGGTGTCTTAGTCACTGTTCTCTTGATGTGAAAAGACACCGTGACCAAGGCAACTCTTTTTTGTTTGTTTGTTTGTTTGCTTTATTTTGTTTTTCGAGACAGGGTTTCTCTGTGTAGCCTTGGCTGTCCTGGACTCGCTTTGTAGACCAGGCTGGCCTCGAACTCACAGCGATCCGCCTGCCTCTGCCTCCTGAGTGCTGGGACCACCACACCTGGCATCCAAGGCAACTCTTATCAAAGAAAGCTTTTAATTGGGGCTGGCTTACAGCTTCAGACCTTTAGTCCATTGTCACTGTGGCAGGAATCATAGTGACACACGAACACTGGATGAGATTTTTACACCAGGAGGGAGAGACACTGGGCCTGGCACAAGCATTTGAAACCCAAAAGCCCACCCTCAGTGACACACTTCCTGTAACATGGCTAAACCCTCCCCAACAAGGACTAATGCCACATTCCCTCAGGGTTCAAATATATGAGCTTATGGTGGCTGTTCTTAGTGAAGCCACCACCAAAAGGAAATGACCTTGCATCAGAGATTTGGAGCTGAGACTACAGGGGTTGGGGACCAGAACTTACCTGTTTATTACGTATCCCTCTTGTTTTCTGCTCGACACTACTCTCAGGACTTAGGGGGAGCCCCTGAATCTCTCCATCTTTCTTCCCAGTGTGGCCATGTTGAATAAATCTCTTTTTCTGCTTGGCACTGTTAACTTGGCTCCTTTAATTGGTTTTGAGGATGGGTGGCCAAACGTGGCTTGTGGGGGCACAGTCTATGACCCCTATACATGCAGTAGCATTTTTCTCTTGCTTTGTCGTAGACTGAGAGAGAGGTGCACAGTGAGACCCTACCTCAAAATCCTGAAATCCTCCTGAAAGGAGGAAAGATATGGGGACTGCTGTGTGCTGACCAGTGAGTAACTAGTGACTAAGTAGCTGCTTCTCAGTAATACAAAGGCTCAAGGTCAATAAACACTGTTAAAAGAAATGGATTTTCCCATTTTCTTCTGAACAGTCACTCACTAAATAATTCAGTGTGGCCTCAAACTCCGCCATTTTGTCTCAGCCTCCTGGGTAGCTGTATACAACACCACACTTGGCTCCCAGGAAACAGACTTTATAACAGCGTCAGGGAGCGATGACTCAGAAGCCTCAATGAGAAGAGCCTAAGTACAGAGAGGCCTGAGATGACCAGCAGGAGAGAGGGTTTAGATGGCTAGCGCAGCATGAGGACCTGAGTTTGAATCCCCAGTACCTACTTAAAAACCCCAGCTTGGTCATACCTGCCTGTGGCCCCAGGCCTAGGGTTAGGGTTGGGTAGACAGAGAGAAGATGACTGCTGGGGCGGGGCACATCACTAGCCTACCTCCAGGTTCCGGAAAGAACCAGCTGAGGGCAGAGAGCGAGCGATAAAGCAGGACACCTGACATTCCCCCTTGGCCCATATGCAACACATACATACACATACACACCCATACATGCAACACACATACACATACATACACACCCATGCGTGCAACACCCACATAAACATACATACATACCCATGCATGCAACACACACATAAACACACATACACACCCATGCATGCAACACACACACACATTGTCTAAAGTCCTCTTTTAGGGCTAAGACTGGGATCTGGCTCACTTGGTAGATCGCTTGTCTAGAATCCGGAGCCTTGTCTTCCATCCCTAGAACCACAGGACACCCAGCAAGGTGGTACAAGCCTGTAACCTGAGTCTTCAAGAAGAGGCTAGAAGAGACTAGAAGTTCAAGGCCATCTCCCACATCTTTCTCACTGATCCATTGCTGTGTGGAGACTCTGTGAGCAAAGCAACTTAGAAGAGAAGCCATTTAGTGATGGGCTTGCTTGTGGTTGCAGAGTCCGTGACCAGCGTGACAGCAGGCAGGGAGGCAGGGTGCTGGAGCAGTAGCCAAGAGCTTACATCTCACCCACAAGCAAGATGGACAGGAACAGACTGAGCCCGGTGTGAGCTCTTGAAACCTCAAAGCCCACTCCCAGGGGCACACTTCCTCCAACCAGGCCACACCTCCCAATCCTTTCCAAACAGTTCCACCAACTGATGACCAAGCGTTCAAAAATATAGTGGTCAGCTGGGCATGGTGGTGCATCCCTTAGTCCCAGCACTTGGCAGGCAGATTGCTGTGAATTCGAGGCCAGCCTAGTCTACAAAGTGAGTGCAGGTCAGCCAAGGCTACACAGAGAGACCCTGTCTCGAAAAACCAAAAACCAAACCAACCAAACAAACAACAACAACAACAAAAACCCAATAATATAGTGGTCTATGGGGGCCATTCCCATCCAAACCACCACAGCCTGCTACATAGGAAGCTGGAAGCTGGTCTGGGTTACATTGGATACCTTCCAAATTAAAAAAATAAATTGTCTTTCCCTTTTTTCTTTTTCTTTCCAGTCATAATGGATTACATTTGTTGTTGTTGTTGTTGGGGGTGGGGGTGCAGTAGGGGGTGGTTTCGAGAGAGGGTTTCTCTGTGTAATAGCTTTTGCTGTCCTGGACTCACTTTGTAGACCAGGGTAACCTCAAACTGACAGAGATCCACCTGCCTCTGCCTCCCAAGTACTGAGATTAAAAGTTGTGGGCCACCAAGCCCAGCTAATGGCTTACATCTTTAATGTCAGCAGAGGCAGGTAAATTTCTCTAAGTTTGAGGCCAACCTGGTCTACAGAACAAGTTACAAGCCAGCCAGGCCTACCCAGTTGAGACTATCTCAAAAATAAATAAATAAACAACAAGCAAACAAAGATGGGAGAAAAACCATAAAGGACAAAGAAGGGCACCGTATCCTAGTTTTGTTTGTTTTGAGACATGGTCTCAATGTGTAGACCTGGCTTGCCCGGAACTTGCTTTGTAGACCAGTCTAGCCTCAGACTCATAGAGATCCACCTGCCTCTAGGGTTAAATGCACATGACACCATGTAGGGTGCCATCCTATGCTGTTCTTATTCCAGAGGACAAAGAAAGATGATGTAATAATCAAAATACTATGTGCTTCTAACCATACAGCCTCAGAATCACAACCCCACGTCCTCACCCTCCTCATCCCCTGACAAACTATAGGAAGAAACAGATACTAATGTGTACCCTTCAGAAGTTGATCGATCAAATGTGGTTGCTCATACCTGCAACCACAATACTGGGGAGGCTGAGGCAGGAGGATCATGGGTTCAAGGCTAGCTGGAGCTATACTAGAAGAACCTTAAATTTAAACAAAAAAAAATTTTTTTTGAGACAGCATTTCTCTGTGTAGCCTTGGCTGTCCTGGACTCACTTTGTAGAGCAGGCTGGCCTCAAACTTACAGCAATCCACCTGCCTCTGCATCACGAGTGCTGGGACTAAAGGTGTATGCCACCACACCCGGCTCTTAAATTTAAAAAAAAAAAAAAAGTAAAACAAAGTCAGCTTGGCAGCATAAGCCTTTAATATAATCTCTTGAGAGGAGTGGGGGGTGGAGAGATGGCTCAGAGGTTAAAAGCATTGGCTGCTCTTCCAAAGGTCCTGAGTTCAATTCCCAGAAACCACCTGGTGGTTCACAACCATCTAAAATGAGATCTGGTGCCCTCTTCTGGCCTGCAGGCAGAGCACTTACACATCATAAGAAAAATAAATCTACCAGGCAAGGTGGCACACACCTTTAATCCCAGCACTCGGGAGGCAGTGGATCGCTGTGAGTTCGAGGCCAGCCTGGTCTACAAAGCAAGTCCAGGACAACCAAGGCTACACAGAAAGACCCTGTCTCGAAAAACCAAAAAAGAAAAGAAAAAGAAACCTTTTTTAAAAATATAATCTCTTGAGATGCAGAGACAGGTGGACTTCTCCACATTTACAGCCAGCCTGATATTGAGACCCTGTCCAAGGAAGGATGGAAGGAAAAGAAACTGAAAACAAGAGCTATCTCTAAAGCGCTTGCTGTGTAGGCATGAGGAGCAGAATTTCAGTCTGCAGAACCAATGTAAATAGATGACAGATAGATAGATAAATAGATAGATAGATAGATAGATAGATAGATAGATAGATGGATGGATGGATGATCATCAGTCCAGGGCTAGATGCAAAGTGTGCTATAATCCCAGAACTGAGAAAATCCAGACAGCAAAACCGCAGGGCCAGCCCAGCTTGTCCAGTGGTGGAGCTCGTGGTACAGTGAGAGTTTCTGCCTCAAGGACAGCGAAGGGAGGGCTAGCGGGGTGTCACAGGCAGCAAGTTTCTACCACAAATGTGTGTCCCCCAGACCCACGTAAAACCAAGAGAACCAAATTCATGAGGTTACCCATCACACACACACACCCCCCTCAAAACGAGGAAGTTGATATTTATAAAGTGCCCAGGTGAAAACTTTTTAAAACAAGGACTAAGCTCACGGGCTGAGCTGTGTGTTAGCATCCCTCCACACCGTAGGAACTGCGAACCAACAATAGTTACCTTACAGGTTGAACTGTGACGTCAGTGTTTAACTTACGAAAATGACTTTCACTTTATTCAGTCTATACCTTATACACTAAAAAAAAAAAAAAGGTGTAGATAAGATATTTATCATAAGCCCTAACCTCATCATCTCCTTTGTCATTTTGTCCCTTGACTGTAGTTATAAATTGATACAGTAAAGACCCGACTGCAGTTGGTTGAATGAAATGCAAAAAAACATGTGAAAGGTGAGGTTGCCGTGTTTGTGAACCTGACAACAGAGTGACTGATGTGGGTCTGTGCGGCTAGCTGGTGAGGATTCTGGGAGCCCAGCTGATACAGCTCAATTCCTGCTAGACTTGGCTACAATTTGATGCCACCTGGTGGTAGTAGTTGGTCCCACCTGAAACATCACAGTGGGTGCCTCTGAATCCCAGGTAGTTGGGCAAATTCAGAAGCTCAGCTGCTCTGTGGGGGGGAGGGGGAGGGCCTCTGACACCACTGGCTTTACGTCTCTGCTTGCAGGGCTAGTCCTTCTGAAAGTCCGAAATGATCTCTTGCCTGTCCTGGCTTCATTCCCTAAAGCCTACAAAGAGTTAATTTTGAAAGCTTTTGTCACATGAAAACTGGTGAGGCCATCATCCAAAAAGCTCTCCTGCCAAGACGGGTGTGCTCAGCCCTATATTTAGGTGCTAAGTGGTCTCACTCACCTCTCTCTATAGCTGATAGGAGCCAAACTGTCACTCCCAGTGACGAGAAGGCAGAGCTGGAACAGCTGGTCCACACACTGTAGCCTAGACTGGAGACCCCATAGTAACTACAGTCATTTATTTACCTGCCTGTTGCCAAGTGCACTTTGTACATTTTGCACAAGGATAGTGTTAATGTACTGAAAATCAGAATGGTCACAGAGCTGGTTATGGTGGTGCACACATTTTATGGCAGCACTCAGGAGTCAGAGGCAGGCAGCTCTCTCTGTGAGTTCGAGGCCAGCTATCTCAAAAATAAATAAATAAATAAATAAATAAATAAATAAATAAATAAATCAATCTCTGGAGGAAAAGAGCCTGACACTTTACATGTTTTGAAATATAGGTGCTAAAGAGATAGATGCCCCAGGACTTGAGAGCACTTGCAGCTTTCAGAAGATGCAGGTTCAGCTTCTAGAACCCTGGAGGTAGCCCACAGCCATCCATACATGACTACAGCTCTAGGGGATCTGCCACCACCTTCTGACCTCTTTGGGTACCACACACCAACATGGGACACATGTACAACATGCAAAACACTCATACAATAGAAGAAATAAACCTTTAAAACGGTTTTCTTTTTTTTCTTTTTCAATATGTAGCCCAGGCTGTCCTGAAACTCACTCTGTAGACCAAGCTGGCCTCAAACTCAGAGATTGGCCTGCCTCTGCCTCCTGAGTAGTGGAATTAAAGGTGTGTGCCACCACCACCACCCAGCCAATTTTTTAATTTTTCAAATGTAGAATATCAAGGGCACTAGCAGACACAAATGTGGATTGCTGGAATCCCATGGCCTGCTTCCTTCAAACTCACACTGACTCCAAAAGGCATGAATTCTCCCTGCTCAGTGCTGATCACACAGGTGAGCAGGGCGGCCAGGCCATCAGTCTGAAGGAGTTTCATCTTGCCCCACTCCTGACCACTCAAATCAGGATCACATTGAGCCTGGCATCTCTTCCTCGACCAAAGAAAGTGATGAAATAAAGGTGTTTCCCAGAGTGCAAGGGTTTTTATAGCTTTAGCCTTTTCAGTCTGCACAGGATTTTTCTCCATAGACCGAGCGAGCCTGGAATTCACTATGTAAGCCAAGCTGGCCTCACACTTGCATCAGTCCACCTGCCTTTAGCCTCCCTCATATTGAGATTCCAAATGTGTACCACCAGGCCTGGTGTGTTGCTCTTTGTTTGCCTTTTTTTTTTTTTTTTTTTTTTTTTTTTTTAAGTTTTTTGAGACAGGGTTTCTCTGTGTAGCCTTGGCTGTTCTGGACTCATTTTGTAGACCAGGCTGGCCTCAAACTCAGAGAGATCCACCTACTTCTGCCTCCCAAGTGCTAGGAATAGAGGGGTGTACCCAACGTTTCTTTGCTTTTTTGAGACAGGGTTTCTCTGTGTAGTCCTCTCTGGCTGTCCTGGAACTTACTTTGTAGACCAGGCTGGCCTCAAACTCATAGAGATATGCCTGCCTCTGCCTCCCTACTGTTATGATTAAAGGAATGTGCCCACCCTCCAACATTTGGCTCAGTGTTTTAAATTCCTGATGATACAGTAATAAAGAAAAGAAAATCTAGGCCAGGCGCGGTGGCGCATGCCTTTAATCCCAGCACTCCAGAGGCAGAGGCAAGTGGATCGCTGTCAGCTCGAAGCCAGTCTGGTCTATAAAGTGAGTCTAGGGCAGCCAAGGCTACACAGAGAAATGCTATCTTGAAAAAAAAGAAAAGAAAAGAAAAGAAAATCTACAATTGAATCCAGAAATTGCCCACAATAAAATCAAGACAATGTGGTTTCATATTAGTAAAAATGTATGGTGTGTGTATGGGTAGTTTTGTTGGTTTTGTAAGATTAAGTCTTACTATTCAGCTCAGTCCTGCCTCAGCCTCCCGAGTGCTGGGAACCATGCCCAGCTGTAGTTATATACACATAATATGAGACAAGATGAAATATGCCATGAATTGGCCGGTGTGGTCATCTGAATATGAACTGCTCCCATAGGTTCATATAATTTAATGCTCAGTCTCCAAGAGGTGGCAGTATTTGAAAGGGTTAGAAGGCTTATGAAGTGTGGCCTTGTGGGAGGAAATATGTCCCTAGGGGTGGGCTTTGAGGTTTCAAAAACCCAAGCACGCCTAGAGTCTCTCTGTCTGTCTGTCTGTCTGTCTGTCTGTCTGTCTGTCTCTGCCCACAGGTCAGGATGTAGTTCTCAGCTTCTGCCTCGGTGTCTGCCTGCACATCACCATGCTTCCCTCTCCGGTGATAGGTGAACTAAACTTCTGACACCATAAAGCCCCCATTAAATGCTTTCATTTATAAGAATTTCCTTGGTCATGGTGTCTCTTCCTAGCAATAGAAGAATGACCAAGACAGACAGATTGGGTTTTTCTTCCTAATACTTCCTTATGGTTGGTAGAACGGGGGAAATTCTAGACCCCTGACCTACAGTACTGTTATCTATAAATGGAGACGCATTTGGTGGTAGCGCGCTTGTGGAGCACAGTGGGAGCCCCGAGTTCCAGCACTAGCACCTGGGACAGTGGAAAAGGAGAGAAAGAGAAAGTCTTTCCTAGCTGCTTGAGGATCACCATCTCGTCAAGTCACGTGGTCACTATCTGACCCAGGAAATTCATGACAAACTACAGAGGACAGAAACCGTCATCCCAGGAAAGCAACAGCACCTGTGACGGGAACTCAGGAAACACCAGCCACATGTACGAGGCTCCACCAGAGGCCCTTTCTGTTTGGATCTAGAACTATGAGTTATGGTTCCTTGGATTATGGGGAAAAAAAAACAAAACAAAAAAGGAGTCCTAATACAGATTTGCAAAACACGGCCTGTAGGAGAAGGCCTGGAGGGAACAGAAGAGCAGGAGGATGAAGGATGCAGGAAGGGTGAAGGCCGGGAACCGGAGAGGCCAACGCTGGTGTTGGCAACAGGGGATCTGGAGGCTGAGTAACAGCAAAGAGGAAAACAAGAAGAAAGGAGGGGAAACACTGCCATCACTTCATCACCTCTGTATGAGACACACAGAGAGAGAGAGAGAGAGAGAGAGAGAGAGAGAGAGAGGCGTAAGCATGCTCCTGCCGTGTGGAGATAGAGGGTTCTTTGGGAGTTGGTTTGTTCCTTACATTTTTGTGAAAAATTCCAGGCATCAAACGTAGGTCTCCAGGCTTGCTGAGATGCTCCCCCAGCCCAGTGGTGCAAGTGTCCTAGGAGAGGACTAATGAACTGTAGTGCTTTAGAAAGAAGGAGGGGGGGGGGGGGGCTGGAGAGATGGCTCAGAGGTTAAGAGCACTGGCTCCTCTTCCAAAGGTCCTCAGTTCAAATCCCAGCAACCACATGGTGGCTCACAACCATCTATAATCAGATCTGGTGCCCTCTTCTGGCCTGCAGAGCATAGTACTGGATAAATAATAAGTAAATAACTTTAAAAAAAGAAAGAAGGCAGGAAGGAAGGAAGAAAGAAAGAAGGAAAGAAAGGGAAATAAAATAAAGAGCTGAGAATAAGTTATAGACAGACAGACTGACAGACAGACAGACAAACAGACTGAAGACAGCTCACACTGAGAGAACCATGGGAGCTAGCGTGCTTTGTTTTGAAAATGAAGCTTGTTCCTTCCCTAGCCAGCTTCACCCCTGCTGCTCCCTGTAGATGTCTGGTCCCTTGACCTGTTCTAGGTGGTCTTGCAGAGAAGTGACAGTGTCCCTCCTTTGGCCCGACAGAGCTGCTGCCTACAGGGCAGGGCAGAATGGCAGATAGCTCTGCAGAAACCTGAGGCAGGGCAGCCGAAAGGGGCTCCCTCCTGGAAGTCTCCTGGCTTAGCGGAGCAAACAGGAAGGAGCTCACAAACACCATGTTTCTGCCTTTGCGTCACATCCCTACTAACTGTGCCTTCTCCTGGCCAGGTTGCTTACCCCGAGGTCCCAGGTGCACATCAGCAGAGGATGCTGGAACCTGTCCTGGAGAAGGATGGCAGGATGCTTGCTTCCTTCCTTATAGGAGGCTGAGACATTAGGATGCGGTTTGGGGACCATTGCCTTATGGGCTCTCTTGAGATGCTCGCAGTGGGCAGAGTGAGCATTTGACGTGGTGGTCTACTGGTCTACTTGTAATCCCAGCCCTCGGAAGGCTGAGAGGTGTAGAGGCCATCCTTGGCTCCCTAGTGAGCTCCAGACAAGCTCCAGATTACACAGTGAAATACCCCTCACCCCCCCCCCCCAAAAGTGATGTACTGAATAAAGCTGGTCATGTGAATTTTTGCATTTTCACTGCTAGAGTGGGTTTTTTTCTCCCTTAAAAAATTTTTTTCAGCCAGGTGTGGTGGCGCACACCTTTAATCCCAGCACTTGGCAGAGGCAGGTGGATCGCTGTGAGTTCGAGGCCAGCCTGGTCTACAAAGTGAGTCCAGGACAGCCAAGGCTACACAGAGAGATCCTGTCTCAAAAAAACCAAAAAATAAATAAATAAATAATTTTTTTTCTATTTTTTATATTATCTGTATGATTGTTCTCCCCTTGTGTGTGAATATCATGTGTGTGTGTGTGTGTGTGTGTGTGTGTGTGTGTGTGTTTGTGTGTGTGTATACACACCATATGTGTGCAGTGCCCAGGGAGGCCAGAAGAGAACATCAGATCCCTCTGAACTGGAATTTCAGATGGTTGTAAGCCACCATGTGAATGCTGGGAAGGAATCAAATTTAAGTCCTCTGTAAGAATAAGTGTCCTTAACTACTGAGCTGTCTCCCTAGCTCTCTAAAGGAGTTTCTTATTCTTCTGTCTGTATGAAATTGGATATCATCTGGGTATAGGTGGCGCACGCCTTTAATCCCAGCACTCGGGAGGCAGAGGCAGGCGGATCGCTGTGAGTTCGAGGCCAGCCTGGTCTATAAAGCGAGTCCAGGACAGCTAAGGCTACACAGGGAAACCCTGTCTCGAAATACCAAAAAAAAAAAAAAAGAAAGAAAGAAAGAAAGAAAGAAAGGGATTGAATATCAGGGGCTGGAGAGATGGCTCAGAGGTTAAGAGCACTGTCTGTTCTTCCAAAGATCCTGAGTTCAGTTCCCAGCAACCACATGGTGGCTCACAACCATCTAGAATGCGATTTGGTGCCCTCTTCTGACATGCAGGTGTACACGCAGGCAGACTACTGTACAAATAAATAAATAAATCTTAAAAGAAAGAAAGAAAGAAAGAAAGAAAGAAAGAAAGAAAGAAACTGGATACCAACCCACTGAGTACAGTATATGTGAGTTAATTATTTTAGCACTTCCTTCATCTCATTTATAATCAATAAAAACATCAGGTGCCCTTAAAGGAACCAATCTAAGCTAGATACCATAGCAAAACTGTAGAGGGTGGGGCTGCCCCACACTTCGAATGAGGAAATGGAAGCTAAATGCTCAAGCAGCTTCCTAAGGTCGCACACTGTTGCTGCTGGAACCTGGATCCCAGCCCAGGGCTGTGGACGTCACACCCCTGCCCGGAGAAGGTAGCAAGTAGGACAGTATTTGCCACCTGCTATTTGCAGACACTGGGGCTAGGGACCAGGGCACAGAAATATGACTGCAAATGGCTCAGGCACAAGAAGAAGCAAAGTTAAATTAGTCACTTGTTTCTCCATTTTACTAGCTAGAGCCAGGCTCCGTGCATGCTAGACAAGCTCGCTTCCACTGAGCTACACACTCGGCTCTTCTTGCTTTATTCCTTTTTCTTTCCTTTTCCAGTGAGACAGGTCTAGCTATATAGGCCAGGCTGGTGTCAGACTTGTGATGCTCCTGCCTCAGCTTCCTGAGTAGCTGAGATGAGAGAGAACATTAGTCCTTGGGGGTGAGGGTGGGGGTGGGGTGGGGATTTAGCAGAATGACTCACAGACTGTGGTCAGCTAATCCAACAATTATGAATAGGAAGTCCAAGAATCCAGCAGTAGCTCAGTCCATGAGGCTGGGTGCCCCGGCTGGTTTCAGTATACACCAGAATCCTGAAGAAGTCGCCTCTCATGCTAGTGAAAGAACAGACTTGTGGGCTCTGGGGAGAAGGCTCAGAGGCTAAGAGTGCTGGCTGCTCTTCCAAAGGTCCTGAGTTCAATTCCCAGTACCCATATGGTGGCTCACACCATCTATAATGAGATCTGGCGCCCTCTTCTGGCATACAGGTGTACATGCAGGCAGAACACCGTATACATAATAAATAAATAAAAATCTTAAAAAAAAAAAAAAAAAAAACGTGCCAGCCCGGGCAAGAGTAAGCAGGCAAAGAATGCTTCCTTCTTGCGTGTGCTTCAGTCCACCAGCAGGGATGGTCCAAATTAAAGGCTTATCTTTCCACTTCAACCTTCAAGATTAGAAGTGGGTCTTCCCACTTCCAATGACTTAAGGAAAAAAAAAATCTAAGAATGGTGGGGACAGTCACATTCATGTGGGGGTGGATATACATTCCTACAATACTGGCACCTACTACTAGGCTGTTGGGGGCCTTGCTAAACTTTGACACAATGATGCAATAATTGTTAAATTAGAGAAACCCTGTCTCAAAAAACAAAAACAAACAAACAAACAAAATAAATTCAGTCAGAGCCGGGCACAATTACTCACACCTATAATACCAGCACTCGGGAGGCAGAGGCAGGCGGATCAATGTGAGTTTGAGGCCAGCCTGGTCTACAGAGCAAGTCCAGGACAGCCAAGGCTACGCAGAGAAGCCCTGTCTTGAAAAACAACAACAACAACAACAAAAAATCAAAAAAAAAAAAAAAAAAAAAAAAAGAAAGAAAGAAAAAGAAAGAAAGAAAGAAAAAAGAAAAACCAAAACCAAAATATAAATTAAGCCAGGCATGGTGGCTCATGCCTTTAGTCCCAGCACTTGGGAGGCAAAGGGCAAGTGGATCTCTGAGTTCCAGGCCAGCCTGGTCTACAAAGTGAGTCCAGGACAGCCAAGGTGACACAGAGAGACCCTGTCTTGAAAAACCAAAACAGAAAACAGACAAACAAACAACCCCAAAACCAAAAATATTAATACATAAACACGTAAATTAAAAAAAAAAAAGCCGAGCGTGGTGGCGCGCACCTTTAATCCCAGCACTTGGGAGGCGGAGGCAGCTGTAGCCTGGGCTACACAGAGAAACTCTGTTTTGGGGGAAAAACCCAAACAAACAAAAATCAACCAACCAAAGGGGAAAAAACGTGTTTCCCTTGAGTCAAGCATGTTGACACACACCTACCATCTCAGTCTTCAGGAGCCTATAGTAGGTGCCTTGAATTTGCGGGCAGCTTTGGGTACAAAGCAAATTCCATGGTGCCAGGGCAGCCAGCAAGAATGCCTCAACAAAATCCTATCAATCAACTTAGACATGCCTCCTATTACTTTTTCTCTTTTTAAGAGGGTTTGATTGGCAGGGAAGCCCTAGTCCTTTGCTCCTGCTTGCCTGTCTCTGCCGCTGTGTGATCAGTATAGGGGAGGCTGCCTGCAGGCCCTTGGGCATCCCCTGGGCACAGGGGCCTCGGTGGCTACAGTGCCTCCAGGCAGCACTCTCGGCTTAGAATGAGTTCCACTTCAGATTGGCACTTGTTTTCTCAGGGGCTTGAAACTGAGCGGGACTGTAGCTGTGTTTATTCTGCTACCTTGAAGCATCCTAGTGTGCTAACGAGGTATCAATTAAAATCAGAGCGTAAGAGCTGCGTTAGTGCTTAAAAATCTCAGACTCATAAGTCAGCAAAAACTTCTACTTATAAACGAAGTGCCCAGGTGGAGTTGTTGTAGCTTTTCTTTCCTAATCTCATTTTGTGGGAGCATGTGCTTATCATGTACAAAGTCCTGGTGTCCCAGAGAGCATGTGCTTACCATGTACAAAGTCCGGGTGTCTAATAGCAACAGATGGCATTAAAGGAACACTCCTGATCAAAACACTAGAATTTGTGGCCTGGGTGGAGACCTAACATTCCAATTGGGTAGGTCAACCAACCTGGCCCAGGGACCAACTCTTAGGTAGGAGGCATGGCCCCTAGGTAGGCAAGCTTGCCTTAAGCCATGCTAAGGTAGGTGGAATAAGTTTTCTTTCTTTCTTTTTTTTTTCTTTCTTCCTTCCTTTTTGGAGACAGATATCCACCTGCCTCTGCCTCCCAAGTGCTGGAATGTAAAAGGCTCACACCACCACTACCCAGCAAATAATTATTTCTTAATGAGAAATTGTACTTTTCTGTTGGCTCTGTTTCTTAACAATTAAACTTTATTATACAACCCAACTAGCTTACACAAGAAGGAAAAAAAGGTTAAAGGGACAGAAGAGTGAACCTTCCGGTATCCGTTCCACGGGACGGGTCCTTAGGTGTCTCTCTGGCCTGCGTGCTGGTCTGGCCTGTTCCCTGCTCCCCACTCGCTCTCGGCCGGGCTGAACCTGTTGTTCTCTCCTTGCCACCTCCCTGAGTCACATGGGAAGGGCGGTCTCCTTCTCCTGTTGAGGGTCAATTAGGAAAACCATAGCCCAGGTGGGGTTCCCAGGTCTGCTTCCTGAATTCCAGGCCCAGGAAGGCTCCACTCAGTCTGTCACAAGGTATTCATGGGTGCCCACCAAGACTGCTTCCACCTGTGACAAAGCTTAATCTTTCCCACACTTTTCCTTCCCAGAATTCCTGCCGTGAGGTTCATGATCCTGACTCCGAAAGGTGCAACTTTTCCTCTTCCTGTCAATAAGTTTACATTTTCTGATACTTTGGGCTTTATTCTTTCTCATGGCTGTGTGTCTGCCATGGATTTCCCACCTCTTTTCTCCTTTCTAGACTTCTGCTGAAATGTATAGCTTTCCTGCTCTGCTCTGCTCTGCTCTGCTCTGCTCTGCTCTGCTCTTCTCTTCTCTTCTCTCTCTCTCTCTTTCCTGCCCTGATGTCTGTCTGTCTGTCTGTCTGTCTTTCTCTGTTTTAGAAATTTTTTTTTTAAGCTTTTTATTTACTTATTACATATACAGTGTTCTGCCTGCAAGTATGCCTGCAGGCCAGAAGAGGGCATTAGATCACATTGTAGATGGTTATGAGCCACAATGTGATTGCTGGGAATTGAACTCAGGACCTCTGGAAAAGCAGACAGTGCTCTTAACCTCTGAGCCATCTCTCCAGCCCGATGTTTTTCTCTTAAACTGTAATGAAATTGTGTTTGAGCTTTCATTTAAGTTTTTTTGTTTTGTTTTGGTTTTGGGTTTTGTTTTGTTTTGTTTTGTTTTTCCCCCAAGACAGGGTTTCTCTGTGTAGCCTTGGTTGTCTTGGACTCACTTTGTAAACCAGTCCAGCCTGGAGCTTACAGCGATCCGCCTGTCTCTGCCTCCCGAATGCTGGGATTAAAAGCGTGCACCACCACGCCTGTTTCTCCTCCTCCTCCTCCTCCTCCTCCTCCTTTTCCTCCTCCTCCTTCTTTTTCTTCTTCTTCTTCTTCTTCTTCTTCTTCTTCTTCTTCCTCTTCTTCTTCTTCTTCTTCTTCTTGAGACAGGCTCTCTCTAATGTAGTGCTGACTGTCTTAGAACTTACTATGTAGACTAGGCTGGTCTCCAACTCATAGAGATGCACCTGTCTCTGTGTCTGGGATTAAAGTGTGTGCCACCACACCAAGCTGCTTCTTTTTAAATTATTTAAATTATTTTATTAATGAGACTAAGAAGCCCGGAGGGGACCCCAGTTTCCCAGGTAACACTGGGTTGCATTCCTGCCACCAAAACCCAAAGCCCACTTTATGTTTTCCAACATTAAGTAATGATATGTCTGTTAGGATTTGGCTTCAGTCTGCCTACCTGTGATGTCACTGCTTACCTGCCACAGGGGCGTGGCCCTAACCTCCTCTGTCTCTGTCTCTGTCTCTGTCTGGGGTACCCCTCCCATCTCACCCATGCTGATTTAATAAACTCCTCTATAACATAATCTCTGCTGCCTGGTATCTTATTGCCTTATATCTTATTTTTTTATATTAATCATAAAAGTGTCTGTCATATTATTTGTCCATCATTCCACTAAAGAATGATTCCTTGTCCAGCACGGTATGGCGCACAACACCTTTAATGCCAGCACTCGGGAGGCAGAGGAGTGCAGATCAATGTGAGTTCGAGGCCAGCCTGGTCCAGGACAGCCAAGGCTACACAGAGAAACCCTGTCTTGAAAAAGAAAAACAAAGGCCAGACGTGGTGGTGCTCGCCTTTAATCCCGCCATGCCCGGCTGACTTTTCCACTCTTTTCTTTTTTTTTCTTTCTCCACCTCTTAACACTATGTCTTTTTTTGTTTTGTTTTGCTTTTTGAGACAGAGTTTCTCTGTGTAGCCCTGGCTGTCCTGGACTCTGTAGACCAGGCTGGCCTCAAACTTAGAGGGATCCTCCTGCCTCTGCCTTCCAAGTGCTGGGAGGGGATCAGTCTTAAGGTATGTCTTTTTAATAAAGTTAATACAGCCTTGTGCCCCTCCCCCCATTGAAAGTAATCACAGATTCTGGATCTGCCAGTTACTTCTGTCTGAATTCAAGAATGGCAAAATTATACATCCAGCAGGCAAGAAATAAAGTAGAAAATTTTCATAAGGAACAGTAAGATCTGTTTCATTAAAACTTAACTACAAAAAGAAAAAGAAGTTCCACTGAATACTGTCTTGGCAACTAGGAATACATTTTAGCAATGGTTACAAATCTAGTTTAGGCCAAGCAGTCATGGCGCACACCTTTAATACCAGCACTTGGGAGGCAGAGGCAGGGGCAGGTAGATTTGAGTCTGAGGTCAGCCTGATCTACAAAGCAAGTCCAGGACAGCCAAGACTATACAGAGAAGCACTGTCTCGAAAAACCAGACCAGAACAAACCAAACCAAACCAAAAAACCTAGAATAAGGGGCTGGAGAGATGGCTCAGGGGTTAAGAACTCTTTCTGCTTTTCGGAGGTCCTGAGTTCAATTCCCAGCAACCACGGTCAATCACAGACATCTATACTGGGATCTGATGCCCTCTTCAGATGTGCAGGTACACATTCAGACAGATCATTCACATACATAAATAAGTCCTTTTTTAAAACCTAGAATAAGAGTGGGGGTACGGTGGGGGCACATTTGTAATCTCAGCACTCTGGGAGGCAGAGGCAGGCTGATCTGTGAGTTCAAGGTCAGCCTGGTATATAAAGTGAGTCCAGGACAGCTAGAGCTATACAGAGAAACCCTGTCTTGAAAAACAACAACAACAAAAACAAATCCAACCACACAACAAAGCAAAAAACAAAAAACAAAAAAACCCAAAACATAGAATAACAGTTAAAGCTATCTGAAACCTAATGTGTGCAATTATTACATATATATGTATCTATATCTTGTTCTTCATTAAATGCTGTGTAAGTTTCCTTTTTTGTTTTTATTTTTCTCAGTGTAGCCGTGGCTGTTCCTGACTCCTGCCTGCCTCTGCCTCCCGAGTGCTGGGATTACAGGTGTGTACCACCACACTTTGCTGCCCCATTTTGTTTTTTTCCATCTGATGTTTTATGTAATGTTTTACATGGCCAAGGAAGCAATTTTCCCCTTGCAGTACTTACTCAGGTAAAACGAGGGGTACAGTCTCCTCACCATGTACTCACGCCTGGGTTTGAGCCACAGGACCAAGGGGGTGGGGAGGGGGACCGGGATTGGGAAGATAACTTCTCCTAAACCAGGTGTGGTGACACAGGCTTGTAATGTCAGGTTAGGGAGGAAGAGGCTAGCGAGGCTCCCTCTCAAAACAAACATTTAACAACAAAAGCTTTCCAGATAAAACATTTTAAATCCTCAGGTGTGGTGGCCTACAGCTCTTTTCCTGGCATTCCTGAAGCTGGGACAGTCCGGGTTACAATTCCAGGCCAGTCACTGAGACCCTGTCTCAAAAACAAAAACAAACAAACAAACAAAAAACCAGGGAAGCAGCCGGAGAAATGGCTCAGTACTCTCAAGGCAGTTCACCACCTTTTGTAACGCCAGTTGCAGGGGACTCTAACGCCCTCTTCTGGCATATGGGGGCACTGCATGCGCTTGTACGTGGATCCAACTAAAACACATGTAAAATCTTTTCCCTCCCCAAGCCGATCTGCCAGAAACAGGAAGTCCTTTTTACTTTTCATCTTTCTTTTCTTTTTTGGCTTTTCAAGACAGGGTTTCTCCGTGTAACCTTGGCTGTCCTGGACTCGCTTTGTAGACCAGGCTGGCCTCGAGCTCACAGCAATCCACCTGCCTCTGCATCCCGAGTGCTGGGGTTAAAGGCGTGCGCCACCACGTCTGGTTCTACTTTTCACTTTTTCTTCCCAGACAAGTTTTCAAAGCAAGCTGGCCTGACTACGAATGTAGCCCAGGCTGCATCCAAATCAAATCTTACTTTCCCTACCTTGGAATGCTGGGATTAAATGTAGGACTGGATTTTATTTCATTTTTAATATTTTGGGGTTTTAGTTTTTGAAACAGGGTTTCTCTGTGTAGCCCTGGCTGTCCTGGAATTCCCTGTAGATCAGGCTGGCCTTGAACTCAGAGATCTGCCTGCCTTTACTTCCCGAGTGTTGAGATTAAAGGTGTACACCGGCCGGGCATGGTGGCATATGCCTGCTTTTAATCCCAACACTCGGGGAGGCAGAAGCAGATGGATCTGTGAGTTTCAGGCCAGTCTGGTCTACAGAGCGTTCCAGGACAGCCAGGGCTACACAGAGCAACCCTGACTCAAAAAACCAAAAACCAAAAGACCTAGGATTATAGGCAGAATCATCTGGAACAGCTCAGAGTTTCTGCTTCCTATATCCCATTGCTTTCATCTGCCATGTTCACTCACATTTGCCCACTAACCACTACTCTGTCTAGTAGCAGAATTTTCAGAAGAATCATTTTATTAACTTTTTTGGGGGAGGAGGGATTTGGGTTTTTGTTTTGTTTTTTGAGACACGGTTTCTCTGTGAGATAGCCTTGGCTGTCCTGACTTGCTTTGTAGACCCTTGAACTCACAGTGATCCGCCTGCCTCCAGAGTGCTGGCATTAAAGGTGAGTACCACCACTCCCAGCACAGGACTTTTAAAAAAATGTTTTATTAATTTATTCTTGTTACATCTGAATGGTTATCCCATCCCTTGTATCCTCCCATTCTTCCCTCCCTCCATTTTCCCCTTATTCCCCTCCCCTATGACTGTTCCTAGGGGGATTTCCTCCCCCTGTATATGCTCATAAGGTATCAAGTCTCTTCTTGGTAGCCTGCTATCCTTCCTCTGAGTGCCACCATGCCTCCACATCCAGGGGACATGGTGAAATATGAGGCACCAGAGTTCGTGTGAAAGTCATATCCCACTCTCCATTCAACTGTGGAGAATGTTCTGTCCATTGGCTAGATCTGGGTAGGGCTGGCACAGGATTTTATATATGTGTATATATATATATATCTCAATACCTTAAAATTTTTTTTTTTAAAGACAGGGTTTTACGTAGCCCAGGCTGACGCTAATTTGCATCTAGGAGGGACGACCTTGAACGCTGGCTTCTCCTGCTTCCACACCCCAAGTGGATCACAGGCTTTCTGTATCTTACCCAGCCCCATTTGTTTATTGAATTGGAGTCTAGATAGCCCTTGGCTGTCTTCAAACTCCCTGAGATCCACCTGACTGTCTCCTGACTGCTAGGATTAAAGGTGTGCACCACTACGCCCTGGTCGGATTTGTTTTCCAGAGCACACAGACTGGAAAGATGGTTTGGGGCTTGGTGGCCCTTTCTGTTCTTCCAGAGGACCAGAGTTCATTTCTGGCTCCCACGTTCAGTAGTTTAAAGCTACCTGTAAATCCAGTCGGTTTTTTTTGTTTTTTTGCCACCTCAGGCACCCACACATACACCTGGTATATACATGAATTTGAAAAAAAAAAAAATCCAGGCCAGCCTGGTCTACAAAGCAAGTCCAGGACAGCTAAGGCTACACAAGGAAATCCTGTCTGGAAGAAACAAAACAAACAAAACACAAAATGCTTGTTAAAAACATGAAGCCGTTTCTTTTGTAGATAGTAATGGACACTATGCAGATACACTGAATTCTATCTGGAAATGAGTTTCTGGTAATGAATTATATTCTGTTAATTTTACACCCCCTTTAAAAACATCATTTTTTGCTTGGGAGACAAGATCTCACCAGGTAGTAAAAGGTTGGTCTGGTACTCCCTAAAGATCAACCCTAGCACCTCTGTCTTCAAAGTGCTGGGAGCACAGGTGTGCACCACCATGACAATTCTGCTAATAATTTATCTGGAACAAACAACTCACAGTAAGAGTATGCTATCAAAGTAGACTGCAGAGTCATTGACAATGTATTTTGAATTTCGGTCTGCCAATTAGGGATGGTCATTTCCCTTGAATGCTATTTACTTAAAAACAAAACAAAACAAAAAAACAAAAGAAAACAACTAAAAAACCCCTTGTATTTGACAAAAACTTAGGTTCCTAACATTATGAACAAAGAAGTGAAGATTCCTATTGAATTCTTCTTAGATACCAGCGTTCTTGGTGTGAACGATTGGCTGAAGATGTATCCGGTCACAATACAGAATATTGTTTTTTTCCCAAAAACTGAACATGGTCATTTTACATTCTTAAAGCGAAAGAGTAAAGTGGTTTAAATGCAAAAAGAGCTTAAATGGTACTTTCAGCTGTTACTGACTCTTTTGGGAAATCCTAGAAAACTGAACTAATGAAATGCAACGTCTCCTTTTACAATTCTAATGATAACTGTCACATTAACCTGAAGGTGAGAATAAAACTGCTGCATCTGTTAACGCAGTCAAGCAAAGTGCAGTATCATACGTGTTATTTAATGCACAAGTGCAAAAGCCAAGTTCCCTAAAGAAATCCAAGTGCTTCCACTTTGTCTCCTGGGAATGTATAAATTAACCATTCCCCCTCCTTCCTCCCCTCTCCCCCTCCCCCGCCCATTTAAAATGTAGATAGGCCAACCCTTGCCTTTTGAATGTGAAGGGCTGCTATCTCGGGCCCATTCTTCTCATCATCCTGTTTTGAATGACACTGGGCACGTAAAGATTCTCTTATAAAAGCACCCCTAGGTCGCTAGCCTCCTTCCTCCGAGCTGCTAACTAATTCTGCATAGCAATTAGTACCGGCTTCTCCACGTCCGCAACCCAAACACAGATCCCGAACGTTCCACAGTTCCTGAAAGGTCTTCGACTACTGAACTCTGTGCCATTAGATTTCAAACCAGAAGGGCAGGTACTTGAGTAATGATTCAATTCCCAATTGGTGTGGTCTGGAAGACGCGGTAATCCTCGCCTACACGTTAACACCGTCCCTCGCGGCGACTGGGCAGCTAGGAGGCAGCATGTGCGTCGTTTTAAAATCTATTCGACCTATTCACTGACCGCGCCGGCCCCGGCCACATGGTCCTCCCTCGCAGCCAGTCAGCTGTGGGCAGCAGATGGGGTCATTTGCATTTTTCTTTTTATACATTTTTTTCCATCGGCAAATTAAAGGATTAAAAAAAAATTCGTCCTCATTGTTTATCAAAACTACGCACGCGGCTTAAATGTTGACTTGGGCTTTTCTCTCACCCCACCCCCACCCCCACTCCACCCCAAGTCCCTGTAGGTTGGGAAAATCGCGAGGGGTAGGTTTCTGATTTATTAACTTGGATTCTGCAGTCCTGTCTTTACTAAGTTGGCGAGTGGAGTTTTCCCGTTTTCCGCGCGGAGCGCAGACGCCCCGTGGGTCCGAGTTTCTGGCTTGAGGGTCGGCGAGCGCGTGCTTTGCTCCACAGCCTCAAACTGCAAAACTTGGGCTTTACCGGAGAGGGCGGCCACCCTGCCGGGGGAGTGGCCAGCGCCAGCGAGCCCCAGAGCCGGGGTCGCTTTCTAGCGTCCCCCCCTAATCCTCATGGATGGGGTGGGGGACGACAACGCACCCCGAAGTCTTTGTGCCCCACGCGACGCGAGGGTACAGCGCCACCTCCGAGCGCCCCGAACGCGGGAGGCGCGTGCTGAGAAGACACGCCGCGCTGCGCCGTCCTCCCCCCTCCCCTCCCGAGGGGGGGGGAGAGAGAGAAAAAGTAGAGAAAGAGGCATCGGAGCCACGCTCCGGCCGGGAAAGCACGTAGCCGAGAATGCCGCGGGGCGCTTGCTCGTGGGTGCGGGCCGCCGTTGTCGCCCGGCAGCCGGCGCGGGCCCACGTGGAGCCGCACGGTGCAGGCCGAGCGCGCCCGCCCCGCAGCGCGCCCCAGCTCCCCCGCCGCCGCCGCGGTCGCTCACGCCCGAGTGCTGCCGCCGCCGCCGCCGCCGCCGGTCCCGCGTGTGCCCCGCTGAGGGGGAGGGGCGGCGCGGTGGGGGCGGAGGGCTTGAGGTTCCACTGCAGCGGGGGCTCCTGTGTCCTTGTGCGGAAATGACACACGGAGTCCCGTCACGTCACGCGAGAGCGCAGCGCACGGACACACACAAAGAGGGGAAAATACACGGCGCCCGCCCGCCCGCCGCCCCCAGCCAGTCGGCGGGGCCGCCCCGGCCAGGCCCTGCGCGCTCGGCCCCCACTGCGGCCCGCGCGCCCGCCCCCCGCACGTGGCGCCCGAACTCGGCGCGGGCCCGCTCCGCAAAGTAACAACTCTCGTCCCAGGTGAGTGCGGCCCGCCCGGGGGCCGGCTGCGAGCGGCCGCCGCCTCCTCCTCCGCCTCCGCGCGGCTGTAGGGAGCGGGCGCCCACGGGCTCGCCGCGCCCATTGTGCCGCGCGCCCCTTTGTGCCCGCTCGGAACGCCGCGACTCCATGGCGTTCCGGGAGCACGCGCGCCGCGGCCGGGGAGGGTTGGTGTGTGGGGTTCGGGGCGGGGAAGGGACGACGGTGGGAAGTGGGGGGGAGGACGCGCGGTGGAACGGTCCGCGCCGCCGCCGCCAGGCCGGCCCCACTCGCGCCGCGCGCCGGCTCTCCACCCCCGCCGGGCCCCGCGATGGAGGGGTCAGGGGCCCTCCGGGAAGCTGCGCAGCGCCGGGGCGCTGGGTGTTCTAGCCGGCCTGCGGCGGGGGTACGGCGCCGCGTGTGTTGGGGTGTCAGAGGGGGCGGGGAGCTGGAGGCCGGAGAGAGCCGGCGCTCGGAGGGACGCTGCCCCGGGAGGCTGCGGAGGGAGCGAGGCCGGCGGCAGCGGCGGGGAGCCGGGTGGGGCGAGCCCCGCCGCTAGGGGGCGCGGCGCCCTCCCGGGCCGTTCCACGGCGCTCCGTGGTTCCCGCTGCCCGGCTGGAGGCGGGCCCAACCCGGCGCCCTGGGTGTGCACCCCGGGCTGGCGCGAGGCCTTCCTGGCCCCGGGCAGAACCGGCCGGCCCCGGAGCGCTCGCCGCTCCTCGTGACTTCGCTCCGCTACGGTGGGCGAGATTTCCCACGCAGACTTGGCTCTGCCGGGACCGGCGCTGTGCGGTGCGGAGTTGTGAGGGCCTTGTGTGCCCGGGACCGGCTCATCTGTGGGGTTTTTTTTGGTTATTGTTTGTTTGTGTTTTTTAAAAGTTTTTACTGAAATAGTTTGATCACTCAGGTGGTCCGCTTGGGAGAATTTTGGGAGGCGGAGGTTAGCTAAAGATGCTCTGGATTAGGGCTAAGTATTTGGGAGTCAGAAAACTTCCTTTTAAAAGTAACTTTTGAGTGTTTTCCTACAAATAAAACACGTCACGGGGTAGAGTGCACCAAAGCTAAAGACTTCAGGAAAAGGAGAGTGGAGAACTTGTGGCAAGCTCGGTACGTCCAAGACAGAGAAGGTTCTGGGTTTTCCTCCGTTCCATTTACATCCTTGCAGTTTTTCTCTTTTTGTGACTGACTACCCTTAATTTATAGGTGTTTAGGGTTTTTCTTGTTTTTTAAGCTTTTGCTTCCCGTGTATGTATTTTGACTTCCTATGTGTATATGTGTGCACCACATGCCTGCCTCCTGTTTGGGAGATCAGGAGAGAGCATTGATCCCCTGGAACTGAGTTACAGATGGTGGTGAGCTGCCACGTGGGTGCTGGGAACCCAACCCACGCCTCTGCAAGAGCAAGTGCTCTCAAACGCTGAACCGTCTCACCAGCCTCTAGTTGACAAGTTTATATCACCTTACAGGACCTCAGTTTCCCCAAATACTAGGGTTTGGGCAGAATATTTTCCCGTTTTTGCGAAGAGTCTCTCGTGGCCCCGGGCTGGTCTAGAACTTTTTAATGTAGGCCAGGGTGACCTTGAGCTCCTGATTTCCCACCACCTGTCAAACTGGGATTACAAGTACGCCCTACCGAACCTAATTTTTGTGGCCTTCGGTTATTCGAGGCAAACACCCTACCAAACCAAGTCACATCCCCACCCCCAAGATTTATAAATTAAAAAAAAAAAAACTAAACTTTTATATTTACATTTGTACCAGACCAACTCAGGTCGGATAACTTAGTAGGTGATCATAAAATATACAAATTGAATGGAAGACCTCTCTTGAATTGCAGGTAGGGAAAAGGTGGGGTCAGAGCGCGCGCGCGCGCGCGCACGCACACACACACACACACACACACACACACACACACACACGGCAAAAAGAAATGTCTTATTGTATCAAAGTGCCTGCCTCACCCATTATGGACTTTACCAGAGGGATTTCTTTTGTTTTCTCCCTAGACAGGGTTTCTCTCTATGTAGCCTTGGCTCTCTGTAGACCAGGCTGGCCCTGAGATGCCATGGCCTCTGCCTCCCAAGTGCTGGGATTAAAGGCGTGCGCCACCACCGCCCAGCAGATTGCTTGCAGGTTAAAGACAGGGTCTCACTGTGTAGCTTGACTGGCCTAGAGCTTGATTGTTTAACCAGGCTGGCCTTGAACTGAGGAGATCCACCTGCCTAGGCCTCCCAAATGCCACCACTTGTTGTTTGGTCTTTTTTTGAAAGAGGTCTGTGAACTGCTTTGTAGACCAGGCTGGCTTTGAACTCAGATCTGACTGCCTCTGCCTTCCAAGTGAGGTGATTAAAGGTGTGTGCCATTGAAGTCACCACTGGCTTTTGTTGTTTTCTGAGGCTGTGTAGCTCAGACTGGGGTGGCATTTCATGTTGTTTTTAAAGACAAGGTTTCTCTGTAGGCCTGGCTGGCCTGGAACCTGCTCTGTAGACCAGGTTGGCCTCAAACTCAGGGACGTACCTGCCTGTCATCATCCCTGACCTTTTCTTCCAGGGCTGGGATTAAAGGTGTGGGCCACTATGCCCACGTCAGAGATACCATGTCATTGAAGTTATTTAACAGGAAAGCTTAATGCACGTGTGTGCACACACACACACAATCCTGTTAAAAGAGCCACACATTATAGGGTCTCTCTGTGTTAGCTGTGGTTGTCCTGGACTCCCCCTTGTAGACCAGGCTAGCCTTGAACTCACAGCGATCCGCCTGCCTCTGCCTCCCAGGTGCAGGGATTAAAGGTGTAGCCACCACGCTTGGCACTGGAGCCTTTTTCTCATCAAAGGAAAGGTTCTGGCAGAACAGTATTTAGAAGAGGAAGCTTGGACTCAACCTTGGCAAGGGTTTGATTGGATGAAAGTTTTAAGATTCCACCCTGGCTACCGTTTTTTAGAATTGCCTAGAAAGTCCCTGAAGCGATGGGAAGCACAGCGTGCTTTCATGAGTTGTACTGGCACCAACATTTTCACATACATCAAGTTACAGAAGATGAAAACATGAAGGTTGGTAGCCAACCAGCAATGACAACGTACAGGGGACTAGGGAATGGTGTGGGTGCACATGCTCATTTGCATGCCTGTCTGCCTTAATTTTGTAGGTGAAACTGTTGTTGGCACTCTAATCACACTGTACTCACATAACTGGGGATTCGCTAGTTTTTAGGGTTCACTTCTGGAGTACTAGAACTTTTCTGTTCTGCTGTGTTTAGAGGGACATATATTCATGCCGTCTTTTCTAGCTCTTGGGTGACCCAGAACTCCTGTCACAGCTTCCTGCGTACTGGGATTACAGAAGTGTACTACTACACCTGTTGGGGGTTTGGCTGTTTGAGACAGGGTTTCAGGTAGTCCACACTCTACAGCCAGATATAACCTTGAGTTGTCCTCTCAGCCTTCCAAATGCTGGGATACAAGGTGAGCCGCCTTCACTCCTGGACCATGGTGCTTCTGGAGGCCAGAGGGCAGCTTACAGGAGTGGCTCTCCACTGTGTGGGTTCTAGAGAGTCAGCTCAGGCCGTCAGGCTTGGTGGTCAGCCACCTCTCCTATCCTAGATGATAAATTGCCTCCAGCAAGTGAATATAGACCTAAGTGAGTGTCTCTGAGGTTGTGAGCATCACTTTCCTTTCAGCCTTTTCCTATTCCAGAGCTAACAAGGCCTTCCTCCCAGCTTGAGGTTCCAATATAGTATTTCTTTGAGCATCATCAACCCTCAAAGCTCGTGAGTTCCAGAACTGGGTGCAGACAAGTCAAACCAAGAGCTCTACATTTTAGCATTCTGTCTCTAGTGTGTTAAACAGGGCACTGTTGGGTTTTTTTTGGGGGGGGAGGGGTGGTTCTTCCCCCCCCCCCCCAGTGGGAGTTCATGACTGGCATGTTAGAATTTTGTCTGAAAAGCAGACTTGTTTTAGAACTAACGTTTGTTCAGCAACCCTGTGATTATAACCTTCTTTTTCCTTTCTCTTTTCATTTATTTGGGGGTTAGGGCTGAGACAGGTTCTTGTCGTGTAGCACGTCTCCAGCACACACTCCTTCATCTTCCCCCACTAGACATTGGGATTACAGACATGCAGGTCCACGTGGCTCATCCACATCCTCTTTCTGCTCAGGGTCTTTCTGTGTGAGCTCAGGCTATCCTAGAACCTGTGGTTCTGTCTTTCTGTGTGAGCTCAGGCTGGGATTATAGGCAGTGTACTACTATACTACCAACCATCCTAAGCCCCCAGCACAGACTTCACTGAAACATAAATCAGTGCTCTTAAACCTGAAGGGAAGGTTGAGAGTGTCACACTGTAGCCAGGTTCCTCTTGAACTCCTGCCGCAGACACTCAATCTGGCCAAACTGTTACATTTTGTTTTGTTTGGTGCCAATGGCACCTTTCTCCTTTGCCTGCCTGATTTTCGTTTATCAGTGATCACTATGCCAGCTGCGTGAATCCCTCATATGCGTGAACCATTGGTCTGAGCATGGAGCAAGTGCTGGACCAGAACTTGCCTGAAGCAGCCAGGCTGTGCCCAGAACACTAATTAGCTTGTGTGCTCCCAAGACAGGACAGTTGGAAAAGTGGGCAACACAAAGGAAACTCTGCTTCCGTCTCTTTCCCCCTTTTCCAGCCCGGGAATGGATGCTGGAGCAGCTGCTTGCCCTGCCTTCTTGGAGCCAGGTCTGACGGGGATCCCTTCCTCAAGGGACCCTAAGGAGAACCTATCAGTGGAGAAAGAAAGGACGAGTGGGCAGATTCAGAAAGCGCAGGGGCCAGCGGGTTAGACCGTGGCTGTCCGGCACGTGGGCCAGCCGCTAGGCTGTGTGCCCGTCCTTCCTCGTCTGCCGGAGGATGAGGCTGACTGCGGAAGGGAGGCAGCGGCGATTACAGCTTTAGGGGCAATTGCTCTGGGTTTCTGAGAGCTGGTGTTTCTCAAACTGCATCTGCAGATGTGCCTAAAAATAGAAACACACTGCAAACATGTCCTGCAAATCCCATGGGTACAACGACGCTGCCAAGTTGCCGGTTCTGAGAGCGCTGAGGCTCTTAGCCGGCCTGTGAACCCAGAGGAAGACCCTGTGAGGGCAGATGGCATGGGAACAGTCTTCAGTCCTCAGAGAAGACACTTGATTTCACTTCACTTCAGCTTGTTTCTTTCATTTGAAAGAAGATTAATAAATTTTAAGATGTTTGTTTTAACTTTGCAGGGTTTTGTTTTTTTTTGTTTTTTTTTTTTTAGGAAAACAAAAATCTTTTTGAAAAGCAAAAAAAAAAAACCAAAAAACCACTAACGGCTGTAAAGTTTGGCGCACATGTTTAAATCAGTGCTGCAGAGTCGGAAGCAAGAATATCATGTTTAAGGAAAGCTGAGCCACATAGTGAGATTGTTGTCTTAGATTTAGGATCTACTTTAAACTTTGTTTTTTTTTTTTTATTACTATATCAATATATGTGACTGCACGTGCCTGAATGCCATGACGCATGTGTGGAGGTCAGAGGGTCCTGTGCCTTGAACTAGTCTAGATGCTAAGCATCTTTATCCACTGAACCATCTCCCTGGATTCAAACTTGATATAAGACATCGTCATATTGAGTGCTGTTTGCCAGGCACCATTGACGACTGATTGGTTGGTTGGTTGGTTGGTTGGTTGGTTGGGACAGGGCCTCACTGTGCATTCCTGGCTGGCCTCTAAACGGCTATAGACTGGATTATCCTCAAACCCGACAACTCTCTGCCATGTGTCACCACCATGTCCTTTATACTTGTTACACTTTGCACAGTTCTGTGAGGGTGAGGTGGGTGTGTTCAGTTTCATAGAAGAAAGAACTTCTTTCTTAGGCAGGTAAGCAACTGTCTGGGTTGTGTTTTGTTTTTTGTTTTTCACTTTTTCGAGACAGGGTCTCTCTGTGTATCCCTGGCTGTCCTGGACTTACTTTGTAGGCCAGGCTGGCCTCGAACTCACAGCGATTCACCTGTCTCTGCCTCCTGAGTGCTGGGATTAAAGGTGTGTGCCACCACGCCCGGCTCTGTCTGGGTATCAAACGCTAAGTGTTCTAACAGGGCTAACGAGATGGCTCTGTGGTTAAGAGTGGCAGTGGCTCTCAGAGCCCCTGGGTTTGGTTCCTAGTACCCACATGGCATCTCACAACTGTCTGTAACTTCAGTTCCTCAGAATTTAAGGACCCCTCCCCCCCTTTCCCGCCCAAGACAGGGTTTCTTTATGTAGCCTTGTATGTCCTCAACTCGCTTTGTAGACCAGGCTAGCCTGGAACTCATAGAGATCCGCCTGCCTCTGCCTCTTAATTAAGACCCCTTCTGATCCGTAACTGCTAAGCCATTTTACCAGCTCAAATTCTACTTCCTTTTTTTGAGTCAGGGTCTCAACCATGTAGCTCTGGCTGACCTTGAAATAAAAGAGGTCACCATACCTCTGCTGGCCAATGGCTGGGATCAAGGGCACGCACCACCATACCTGGCCAAATTTCATTTTCTCTCTGTCTTTTTTTGTTTTTGTTTTTTTGTTTCTCAAGACAGGGTTTCTCTGTGTAGACTTGCTTGTCGTGAACTCGCTTTGTAGTCCAGGCTGGCCTCGAACTCACATGGATCCTCCTGCCTCTGCCTCCTGAGTGCAGGGACTGCTGGGATTAAAGGCATGCGCTACCACTCCCGGCTCAGGCAGGTTCTTTGGCCCCTCCCTTGGTCATCTGAGGGCTCCTCTCGCTGGTTGGCCTGTTAAGCATCTGGGCTGGGATTAGGGAACGCAACCAGTAGGCCTCCCTTAGAAGGCTGCAGTGAGGCTGTCTACCCTCTTGATTCCTGGTCTCCGGGTCAGCCTCTAAGGTCCAGAGGGGACCCCTTTGTCTCCATCTGCACAAAGTGCTCTGGCATGTAGCAAGAGCTGTCGGGAAGCCAGGCCTTATAATGTAGCAACTTTGAAAGAGTTGAAGGAAGCTTTTGATTTTCACTAACCCTTTTAAATCCTTGAGTTTGTTTTAGTAACGTTGTCTTTAAAATGATTAGAACATATTATTCTTGCTGCTTTGCCTTTTGTGTGTGAGGGACTGAAAAGCCACCACATGGCTATTTCCTATCTGTGAGGCTCACAGACTTGGGGTACTCTGTCTGGAAGTGGGTGTATAGCATTGCTTCTGGAAACAGTCCTTGAGGGGAGGAGGGTTTGTGTTTGAATGGCCTGAGGTCAGGACTGCTTCGTCAGCCGGTGACCTCAGCCTGCTGGCAGCCATCATGGCAGCTTCTGATTCAATGGAGCGGACTCCGGAGTTGGCTGGCTGGGACTGAACCCTAAAGTTTTACGAAGCCCCCTAGTACTTGTCATTTCTGGCCTGCTGCTCGTCCTGTGTGACACTGCCCCTGCTCTCCTCACAGGGTCTCGTTTGTTCTGTTCTGGCGAACTCAAAGCATGGGTGCTGCACCACTCCAGCCACCCACTGGCAGCCCTAGGAAATGGTTCTTCTGGAACCTAGGGACCAGTTAGGGGAGAGGTGGTGGTCCTTTAAGGCCAGCCAGAGGAATTGCCACATGGGATATCCCTGCTTGCATCATCCATCTGTTTCTTAAGGGCTGGTTCCCTAGTCAGATTCCTATATAGCTCCCTGCTTACTCATGGTCCACTTGGCCAGCCTTTCTAGACTCCTTTTCTGCTCAGCTCCCGCCTCACCTTCCTCCAGGGTGCTCAGCTCCCAAGGACCTCCAAAGAAAAGACTGCTTCTTATGGTCTTATCACTCTGACCAAAGATGCTCAGCAAGTAGTACGTTTTCACCCCGATGAATTGCTGACTTCATTCAGGCATGTCCAGTCTTTTGATAATGTGACATCATACTAGTATTAATGAAGTTCATGATGAAGACAGTGACAAATTACAAAAGAAAGTTCCAAATGTCTTGTTTGCAGTTTTGTTGAGCCATATTTACAACACAACCTGTGGGCCACAGGTGAATGTGTCTGCTAGACTATCAATTTCCTTATGCAGTTGCAAACCCTGTAAATGACTAAGTCCTGGCCTCGTCCACATCTGGCCGACTTGTTCCTCCCCTGAAATTTAGCTCATTTTGAAAAAAATGTAGTGGGGAGGGGTGCTGCACGCTTTTAATCCCAGCTCTGGGGAGGCAGAGGCAGGCGGATCTCAGAGTTCGAGGCCAGCCTGGTCCAGACCTTCCAGGACTACGTAGTGATACCCTGTCTCAAAAACAAAAGGACCCCGAAACAATTATTTTCTGTATCAAAGAGTTTCATACTTATTATAGAATATTTGGAAAGTAGAGGAAATTCTGAAGACTTATCCCTAATCTTGCTAATTGGAGATAATTAACATTTTGGCATATTTCCTTCCAGCTGCCTTATGGCCTTTTAACATTACATGGTATATCCCCAATGAACGTTGAAGTATGTTACTATTAATTGGGTAGCCTTACAATGAACAATTGGTTTGAATTCTGCACATAATTTAATTCCCGTCTCTTCCTGCTGACTGAGGATTGGAAACCGCCTGCTTAGGAAATGTGTAGACCTTGACTTCATGGCTTTGTGGAGAGGAAAACACAGCAGTGATCAAAGGCCACTCAGTCTGTGGCACGTTTGGTTTGTTCTCTTACAAGTTGTGCTCAGCCTCTTGTACAGTTTGTCTGTTACTAATAGGCCAGTGGAGCTCTCCACACCAGCATCTTCCCTGGCCAGAGCAGAGGACAGGCGTGTGTGTGTGTGTGTGTGTGTGTGTGTGTGTGTGTGTGTGTGTGTGTGCGCGTGCGTGCCAGTTCTCTGCTCCTGACCTTTGCTTTGTTGACCTGCTTAGGGCTCAGTGTTTGATGACTTGTGGGTAATAGAAAGGTCTAGTCCAAGGTCTTTAGAATATGACTGTGATAAGAAAGATTGTTACATTTGGGTGAACACTGACAAACTTATTTCATAGGTGGATTTACTCCCTCCAGCAATAGCTTTGGTTACTCTTTGATTAATACTCTCTCTCTCCTGAAAGGGGAAAAAAAAATGTCTGGGTCTCTGCTGAGTTTGCTGATAGCTCAGTGTGTTAAGGTGTTTTGCTATAAAGCCTGACCATCTTGAGTTTTATTTCTGGGACCACATGGCAGAAGGAGGAAACCAATTCTCACAAGCTGAACTCTGACCTCCACTTGAGCACTGTGGCACAGCCATCACCTACCCCCCCCAACACACACACACATACACACACAAATATACATAAGTGTAATATGAATACTTGCAGCTGGATGTGGTGGCCTATCCTGTGACCTTCCTCAGCATCTGAGAAGTAGAGGCAGAAGAGTCAGGAGTTAAACCCTGTCTCAAAGTCTCAACCAAAATATTTCCTCCCAGTGGCAGTGAAGAGGCCATGGTCATAAAAAGGCCGAGGCAGAAGGGTTATCCCAAAACCAAGGCTGGTCTCGGCTGCCTAGCAAGTTTCAGGCCAACTTAGGCCACAGAGTAAAACCCTGTTTTGTTTTTAAAAGAAAAAAAAAAGGTTGCATGGGTTCCTGCAAACCTGTCGTCCCATCACTTGGGAAGCTGATTGGCATGGGTTACTGCTGATGAAATATTGTGATCAAAAGCAAGCTGGAGTGGAAAGGGCTGGCTTACCCTTCCACACCGTAGACCCTCAAGGAGGGCTGGAACCTGGAGGCGGGAGCTGATGCAGAGGCCAAGGTTTTGCATTTGGCTTTTCGAGACAGGTTTCTATGTGTGGCCCTGGCTGTCCCGGTACTCACTCTCTGTAGGCCAGACTGGCCTCGAACTCATTAAGATCCACCTATGTCTGCCTCTCGAGTGCTGGGATTAAAGTCGTGCACCAGTACCACCGGGCTCTCAGACTGCTTTCTTTTTCTTTCTTTTCTTTTCTTTTTTTGGTTTTTCCAGACAGGGTTTTCCTCTGTCTGCCCTGGCTGACCTGGAACTCCCGTTGTAGACCAGGCTGGCCTTGAACTCAAGAGATCTGCCTGCCTCTGCCTCCCTGAGTGCTGGGATTACAGGCATGGACTGCCACTCCTGGCTCGAGACTGCTTTCTTTTAAACCACCAGCCTAGGGATGGCACCTCCACAGTGCTCTAGCCTCACTTCACTAACCACTAGTTTTACAAAATGCCCGCAGCTGGATCTCATGGAGGTGTTCTCGCAACTGAGGCTCCCTTTCAGATCATTCCAGCTGGTGGCAAGGTGACAGAAAACTACCAAGTACACGGGAGGGTTTTCAGAGGTCAAGCCACATTCCCACCCCATTAAATCATGAGTGGTGGGAAACACTAAAGCTGGGGAACATATTTCAGTTTTTATTATTTTAAAATAACCATAATGATAGATAAAGCCACTACAAGGTGATAGTTAAAAATTTCACAATTTAATAGCTGTAGGTGTGTGTCTGTGTACCTGGAATACACGTAGTAGCCTAGGGTGGTCTCAGGAGTCACTGTGTGGTGTAGGTGGCCCAGCTGTTCCTCTACCTACTTCCATTATTTCCTGTGCTGGGATTACAGGGATGTACCACCATGCATGGCTTCAGACTGTGTGCGTGCGTGCGTGTGTCCACGTGCATCTGTCAAGGTCTCACATCCCAGGCTGCCCTTGAATTGGCTGTGTAGGTGAGGATGGCGGTCCTTCATCTTATGTCCTGCATGCTTCAGGAATGAGTTACCACATCTTGCACCCGGCCAGGTGTATGTGGCGCTGGGCTTCCAACCCAGGACATGGTGTGCCAGGCAAGCACTGTGCTTCCAGACCGGCACCCCCCAACCTTCCACTGTTTCTCTGGACACAGGCTAAAAAGTCAGGCTGTCCTTGAGCTCAAGATCCTGGGATTACAGGTGTGCAACTTGACGTTGTAGCCAGAGACAAGTATCACTATTAATTTCTCCTTTGCTTTGCCTAAACATTTCTGAAGTACATGGAATAGCTGCCCCATTAGGGAAAAACCGATTTATTTGTGCCTGTGTGTGCGCGTGTTCTAAGATCTAAGGTCTGCTGAGGAACACGGTTTTGAAAAGGAGTGTGCTGGAGTGGAGGCAAGCGACAGAACAGTGCGGTGGGAGCTGCTGGCTCCACCATAACCTACCGGTTTGCAGTTGGAAAGAATGTCTGTGGCATGCTAGGCATCTGGGTCTTCTGTGTCCACCCACAAAGAGCATGTGACCCTCTGCTAAGCAGATGACCAGGAAGTAGAGGTAGCAGTGTGATACACATCTCCTTTCTACTAGCCTGGGGATGCAGGGTGTGACCTGCCAGGCCTCTTCTTGGAAGCTTCCTGCAGTGTGGAGGAAGGGATGTGTCTTTCCAAGCATGTGTCCGCCCCGCTTTTCAGGTAGCGTTCCTACAGCAAAAGGAGATTTGGATTCCTCACCTGCTGCTGGAAACAAGACCTGGGTCTGGAACTCGGTTAGTGTTCCTCAAAAGCGCTTCCTAGAGGACAGCAGGTCATTCTGTTGCCTGCCTGCCTGCCTGGGTAGGAGGTACACACTGACTGATTTTTAAGCCTGGTCACTGTGGGACCCTGAGCAAGCTCCCTGGCTCAGCATTCCGTTGTAGGTTTGGGATTAAAGTTGCCCTGGGCTAAGGCAGTGTAGACCAACCAGGGCCTCATCCCACTCCTCAGCACAGAGCAGAGGGAGTGTTACAGAGCAGGAGCACTCTGGGTGTCCTGTGTCCAGGAGGCCAGGCCGCCCATTCACCTCTTACTAAAGCCTTAGGTCCTTGCGGTCCCTCTGCCTGCAGGAGGCGCACATGCTGCGGCTCCTCCATCGTCAGGGTCTGGGCCTCACCATTAGCTGCTACATTTTCTGGTGTGGCTTCCCGTGCATGGTTCAGAACATCTGGCTCACCCAGTCTCATTTCAACAGATTCCATCTGTCTCTCAGCTCCATGGTGCTCCCTGTGTGACTAGCACATAGTAGGTAGGCAGATATGGTGGTAAGTCTCTCTCATCTTCCCTGTCTTCTTGTGTCTGTTCATCCCTTAGTGGTTTTTCATCTACCCCGAGTCTTTGCACTTTTTATCCCTCAAACCATCTGCTGTCTCCTCCCCTTCCTACTTTTCCTCCCAAGAATAGAATGTGTAACTGGGCTTGGCAGGTAATACAGGCTTGTGTCTCAGCATAGATAGAATGGAGTTCAAGGTCAAGCTAGACTACCTAAAGGTCAAGGTCAGCTTGGGCTACACAGCAAGATCCTGTCTCAAAATAAAACCTGTGTAATTTGTAGACGGTACCTGCTTCAGACAGCCTGTCAGAAGTTTCTCCTTACCCCTTTTGCTGACCTTTGACCTCATTTGGAGGGAATGGGGTATGTGACTATGTGGCAGTGTTTCCAAAGGCGTCTGTCAGCAGGCTTGGGCACTCTGGTGACCTGAAGTATGTTTTCTGACCAAATCCCTGGGTCGATCGCCAGGCTGCACTGGGAGTAATATTTGAACTCCTTGCCTGATGTTTGTCAACTTCCTGACTGCTGAGGGACTCCATCTTAGGTGAAGATCTTACTTGTTGAGGTGGATGGAAGTCGGCACTAAAAGTCATCTCTGAATGCCGGGCAGCGGTGGCGCACACTTTTAATCCCAGCACTCAGGAGGCAGAGGCAGGTGGATCTCTGTGAGTTTGAGGATGGCCTGGTCTAAAAAGCAAGTCCTGGACAGCCAAAGCTGCACGCGTGCGCACATACACACACACACACACACACACACACACACACACACACACACGTCATCTCTGGTAAAGACTGCGGACCCTTAAAATGGGTGTTTTGTTTTCTGCTGGAGTTGGTTTGTATAGTTCAACTATGAGATAGCTTTGTGAGTGGGGGCTATTTTTTAAGCTTTTAATGATTCTTTGTGAGTTTCACACCATATACTTCAGTCCTGCTGATCTCCCCATTTCCTCGTATTTGCTCTTTGATCTTGCTTGCAACCTCCCCCTCCAAAATAACACACACCCCCCGCACAGAAAACCATTTCATCATGGAAGCCATAGTGTGTCACAGCATGTCCTACAATATATCCCCTCCCCGTCCACACATCTTTACTTGCAGTTGTTAATTGCAGTGAGTCATTGGTCTGGTCTGAGGTCTCTGGCTTCTTTCACACCATCATTATTGCATTCTACTGGGCCTCCTCTTGGTTATCCTGTTACTTCCTGTGTCATGGAGATCCTGAGGCATTCCAGCTGTTCCCAGATAATACAGATTTTGGGGTGGGCCCAACTCATAGCCCTGGATGTGGGGGGCCTGGGTGGTAGCTGAGCTGGTCGGCGTACCTGCTTTCACTTACCCTCACCACCAGGGTAAGCTCTCCAGCACTGCTCTGGCTAGGCCACCCAGTGCCGCCATTGTCAGGAGGCAGGATCAGCTCTCCTGCTCTCATGCCCTTGGGGCCAGCTCCACTGTGCTGCCCAGTTTCCCAAGTGCTGCAGCCAGGGAGGGGCTGGGCCAGCTCTGCCAACTACTGCACACTTGCGCCTCCTCCACCGGGACCAGCCCTCCCAGCTGCCACAGGTAGTGAGGGGTAGAGGTGGGGCATCATCCCAATGTGGGAATTATTATTTTGTTTGTTTGTTTGTTTGTTTTTGTTTTTTTCAAGACAGGGTTTCTCTGTGTAGCCTTGGCTGTCCTGGACTCACTTTGTAGACCAGGCTGGCCTCAAACTCACACAGATCTACCTGCCTCTGCCTCCCTCAGTGCTGAGATTATGGGCCTGCACCACCATGCCCAGCTGGGAATCATTTTTAATTGCAAATACATCTTTTGTCTCTGCAACAGTAATGCAGAGATGAAAGGCTGATGCCTGATTCTGGGCAATGCTTCCACTCCTTAGAACATTGCTTTTATGCAAGTGTTGCTATCACTGGGTTTGGCTGCTGTTTTGTTTTATTTTGAAGCAAGGTCGCTCTTTCTGTGTCTGTTTCTCTCTGTCTATCTGTTTTTTTCCCTCTCTGCCCCCCCCCCTTTTTTCCCTCTGGCCTTGGATGTCCTGGAATTTGATGTGTAGACCAGGCTAGCCTGGCCACGCATTCAGAGATCCGCCTGCCTCTCCTCAGAGTGCTGGAGTTCTTGCACAGTTGTGCACAGCCTGTTAACCGACTCTGACAATATGACTAGATCACCTAGACACTGTCTCTTTTGTCCTCTGCTTTCCATTTGCAAAACTCTCTTTAAAAGACAGCATGTTGAAGACACGACAGGCCGTGGCTTCCCCATACAGTCTGCTGGATGCTGTAGTAACATCTGTTACAGAAATGTCTCGAGATACACGCTGCTCCCACTTCCTCTGATCCTTAACCACAACAAAACATATGTTTGTAGTTTCCTAATCGGTTGTAGGACCCGCAAGTCCCTAGTACCAACTTTAAAGGATGTGGTAAATACATTTTTCCAAATGTCACTTGGATTTGTGTGGGTTTTTTTGTAGAGTTGGGGGGATACCAGAGAATCACTGGTGGTTTCAGCGATGGTGTGAGTTCCATCCTGGCAGGCGAAGTTGGACAGGGATGGTTCTGTCTCTACAGAGCACCAGCCCCTCCCCTTACCTCAGTCCACATTTGGTCTGTTTGGATTTCCCTCCAGGTTGCTTCTGAAGGAAGGGTCGGACAAGTGTTGTGCAGTAAAATTATAGTGGGACCTCATGTGTAGTTTTAAATTTTCTAAAAGCTTTCTTTTAAAAATAGGTGAAATTGGGAGAGATGGCTCAGCGGTTAAGTGCTCTTACAGGGGACTTGGGTTCAATTCCCAGCACCCACATGATGGCTTACAACCATCTATAACTCTAGGCCCTGGGATGCTATGCCTTCTTCTGGCATAGATATATGCAAGCAGGACACTCATATACTTAGGTAAATATAATTTATTTGAAAAAAAAAAAAGCAAGTGAAATTAATAAATAATTTCCTTTAGCTCAGTAATTCTAAAATATTATTTTTGGCATCTAATAAATGCAATTGTTGATGAGATAGTTCACATTGTTTTTATTTTGCTGTCTGGATCCATATGCATTGATACTGGAGCACTTCTCTATTTGGACTGACTGGGCCTTGACTATCTGTGTAGGTGTCATGTGTAGTCACATCTCTAGCTGCACAGGTGTCTGTCTGGAGTGCTGGTCCATCAGCTCTGATTATTGAGACCACAACCGCCCTCCCTCAACTTTACTTTTTGTTGTTGTTTTGTTTTTTTAATATAGGGTGGTGTGTGTGTGTGTGTGTGTGTGTGTGTGTGTGTGTGTGTGTCTTAGAAGGTCGGTTTGTTTGCTCAGGAACATTACTCAGTCAACACCGTGTTCATATAGACTGTAGTGGGCTCCAAGTAGGTAAAAGGCATGGCTGTCTGCAGACATGGTGGTGCACACCATTAATCCAAGCCCTGGAGACAGAGGAAGCAGATCTCCGCATTCAAGGCATGCCTGCTCTACATAGGGAGCTCTAGGCCAGCTGGGTACTTAGTGAGACCCCAGATCACTCTCTTGGGGTGGGGGGTGGGGCACACTTGCTTACATCTGTGGCAAAGCCCTTAATCATTGCTCCCAGAGCTGGGCTGGGGGATGAGGGAGTTTCTCTTGTGGGTAAGGAACATTAAGAAATAAATCAAGCAATAAACGAAGACCTTGTCTTTATCTCTTTATTTAGTGGAATAGAAGATGAACTCAACTGAATTCAGTGAAGATGTAGAAGAAGGTAAAGAAAAGTTTTTAACTGACTATTTTTGGATAGGTTACACATATATACTCTCAGATTTTAAAGTGTATTTAATGAAAAGCCTCCTTCCTACCCATTGTTGGCAGCTCCTGTTTCAAGTTGCTTTAGCTCAGAGCTACTATTTAGGGGTGGGGCTGTAGTCCAGTTTTGGAGTCCTCAGCTCTGGGTTGGTTAGACCTGCCACACACATGAGGTATTTATTTTTGCCCCCCCCCCCCCCCCCCGTTTATTTCCTCTCTGCAAGACTTTTTAACCCGCTTTGAATTGAAATGTGATCATACTAGACAGCACTGGCAGGCAGTAGGGAAAAGACCATGCTGCTGGGATGTGCCAGTCTGCAGCATCCTTTAGTGACAGTGCTAACGTGTGGCCCACAGACACCTGCCACCCAGAGACCCCTACTGCTCTCCCAGCAGCCCTGGTCTTCCCTACTGAGCCCCGTTTCTTCTCTGCCATAGTTCTAAAAAATAACACTGTGAAGGCAGAGGGCGACGATGCTGCGCTGGACTGCTCGCGGAACTCCAGGGCCTCTGAGAAGCACCCTCTGGACAGCGTCCTCACTGCCCTCCAGGATTCCAGCAAGCGGAAGCAGCTGGGCAGCGACGGCCAGCCAGACTCTGTCCCCAGTGTGAAGAGGAGGCGGTTGATTCCCGAGGTGAGGGCCTCACTCTCTCTCGTCCAAGATGAATCTCTGCACTCACGGGCATCTGGCCAGCTGTTGAATTCTAGGGCTCGAGAGCGGTTTCATTTAAGCTGTCTCAGGTCTCTAGCATCAGCGTTTAGAAAGTGTTCAGCTGAAATCCTTACCTGTGTCCTTATGGGAAGGGCAGAGTCTTCATAACACAACCGCTTTTGAGTCCTTTGTTCTGCTCAGCCTTTAGGGGTGTGGGGGCAAGAGTCTGTTAGAGACAAAAACTGTTAGCAGATGCCCACTGCGGCTGTGCATGCTAAGCTGATCCCGGGGAAGTAAAGAAGCGATCCCTCCTAGATTAAGCCCATCATTTATATATACAAGGGACTGTTCCCTAAGGAACTCTCAAGTGAATCGTCTTTTCTGCCACAGTTCATTCTCGCCTGCACACCCCCCCCCAGGCCCACCTCCCTCCCTCCCTCCCTCCCTCCCTCTCTCCCTCCCTCCCTCCAGAGTCTCTATTTAGCCCTGGTTGGCCTCAGACTTACAGAGAGCCACTTGCTTCTCCTTAGGAGTGGTGGGATTCCAGGCATGCCCCACTGGGCCTTGCTTTTTCTTTGCTTGGTGCTAGAAATTGAGCTGCGCTGCAGATCTCATCACCTTGCCTACTCTGGGCTTTTGACTCACTTTGCAGCCCAATAGGTCTTGAACTCACCATCCTCCTGCCTCAGCCTCCTCAGTAGCTGGCATTACCCTTGGCTGGATTTGCTGCTTTTTCCTCCTCCTTGACAAAGTCCCTCTGCCTTAGCTGACCTGGGTGCTACGTGTGTAGGCCAGGCTGGCTTCAGACCTGCGGAGCACCACCTGCCTCTGCCTGCTGCACTGTGATTTTTACCACCACGCCCCGCTCACTGGAAACTCCAACTTCTAATTCAGACCCCGGGTCCCTCCATATGTCTCTCTGTATGATTCTCTGCCTTCCCGCAACCTTCATACAGGGTCTCTTCCCTTTCCACCCTACGTCTGATTCCCTGTGGAGCCCTACCTCTTAGGTGTGAGCAGGATCTCCCTAATTGTCTCCGGAAACCCCTCTCAGCCTTTTCTCCCAGCCCACCTCTGTTTGTCTCTGCCGCCCACCAACCTACAGCAGCACCGTCTGCCAGGCCACCGAATGAGACCTGTGAAAGTTCAGTGGGATAGAATAATGAAAGCAATTCATGAGTGACAGAATTTAACAAAGAAATAGAATCGCCAAGAAAACCCAAAGTAGGATAAAACTGGAAATGAAAAACTTAGGAAGGCAAACAAAAGCCTGGAAAGGACACCCACCCACAGAGGCATTTGCTTGTTGTATTGAACTGGGCCAAGGGCAGGTTCGCCTCTCACAGCCTGAGGCTCAAGAGGGAAGTAAGCGTCCTACATAAAGTAGTAGGGTCTGGAGAAGGGGCTTGTGGGAGGTGCCTAGCCTAGGGTGGAGCCTGTGGTCCTGTACCTAGTTCCAAATCTTCTGCCTTTAGCCCCACGCTGTTGCCATACTTGCTCTTTGGGAGAAGCAGAAATGCATTCTGACCTGCATGTGCACACAGCCTGAAGTTTTCAGTAACTGTAGTTTATGGGTACTGGGGATGGAATGTGGGGTGCTAGTCAGTCAGTGTACCAGCTGAGCTCCCTATCCAGCTGTGGTCATTGTTCAGTTGCTGTGAAGAGGTGCCATGGCCAGGCCAACTCTTATGAAGGAAAGCATTTGATTGGGGGCTGGCTTACAGCTTCAGAGGGTGAGTCCATAGCCGCCGTCATGGTGAGGAGCATGGCCACATGGACCAGGAGCTGAGAGCTAGATCCTGATCCACGCCCGCCCCCAGCGACACACCTCTCGACAAGGCCACACCTCCTCATCTCCACTCCCCCCCCCCCCCCCCCCCGCCCCGCTCCCTGGTGACTAGTCCATGGACCTCTGGGAGGGCATTCTTACTCAAACCACCACCCAAGCCTTAGTGACTTTAGAGTGCTCTGCAAATAGATGTGTCCTATCAGATTTATAGCTAAGCCTTTCTTTTGCTCTGGTGTGTGTGTGTGTGTGTGTGTGTGTGTGTGTGTGTGTGTGTGTCCTGATGTGCATATAGAAGTCAGAAGACAACTTGTAAGTTATGTCTCTCCTTCTACCATATTCTGGGACTGGAACTCAGATCACTAGTCTTGAAGGAAGGCACCTTTAGTTAGATTTTACTTAATACATTTCGTGAGCATCCATATTTTGCCAGCATTTATGTCAACATACCATGTGGCTGCCTCCTGCTCTCAGAGGCCAGAAGAGAGCACTGAACCTCCTGTGCTGGAATTACAGATGGATGTGAGCCAGAAACCAAACTTCAGTCCTCTTCTTTTTTAAAATTTATTTATTTTATGTATATGAGTCCTCCATCTGCGTGTACACCTGCAAACCAGAAGAGGGCACCAGATCACAGTATAGATGGCTGGGCCACCATGTGGATGCTGGGAATTGAACTCAGGACCTCCGGAAGAGCAGCCAGTGGATTGCTCTTAACCATTGATCCGTCTCGCCGGTACGTGAAAAAGTTTTTTGGGATTTTTGTTGTTGTTGTTTGAGACAGGGTTTCTCTGTGTAGCCCTGGCTATCCTGGACTGACATTGTAGACCAGGCTCGCCTCACAGAGCTCCCCCTGCCTCTGCCTCTGCTGGATTCAGGCCTGTGCCACCACACCCAGCACATGAAAAAAAGTTTTAGCTCCTTCCTTCTAAAGGAGTTTTCTTTCCATATTTTATTAGCATTAGTACAATGTTGAACAGAAATGATAGGAGGAGGCTTTATGTGTGTTTCAAATGATCAGAGGGTTTCTAGTTTCTCGTCATAGACTATCAGGTTAGTGTAGGTCAGAGGTCAGCTTATGATACTCATTTTGGTTTTCTTTCTTTCTTCTTCTTTCTTCTTCTTCTTCTTCTTCTTCTTCTTCTTCTTCTTCTTCTTCTTCTTCTTCTTCTTCTTCTTCTTCTTCTTCTTCTTCTTCTTCTAGTTGTTGTTGTGATTATGGTCTGTAGTAGATGGGTTTTCTTCTTGTTCTTTAGCTCCCGGAATAGCGATTCATGAGACTCATTAAATACTATACTAATACCTAGGCCGTATATCTAGCTAGGCTCTTCTCTGACTACCTCATAACTTAATAACTCATTTATACTAATTTATATTCTGCCATGTGGCTGGTTACCAGAACTCAGACACCATTTGGTCTGTCTTCCTCACATCTCCCGTAGGCCTGGCATCTCAGCATCCCTCTGCCTACTGGATGGCCCCCTCCTGTTTCCTGCCTAAGCTGTAGGCCATAGATTTTTTAATTGGCAGGTGTTGCATCCATACAGTACACGAGAGATTCCTCCTGCAAGCGTCTCTCTCTGGATAGCTCTGGCTGTCCTGGAACTGACAATGTAGACCAGGCTGGCCTTCAACTCACAGAGGCCTGTCTCCTGAGTTCTGGGATTAAGGGTTTGTGTTGGTAATTGGTTCTCTTCTTCAAACATATGGGTTCCAGGAATTGAACTGAGGTCCTCAGCTTAGTGGCACGCTTCAGCCATCCAGCCCCAACACTATCCCCAGATATTCCTGTACAAGTTTAGCTCCAGATTACTTAGAATTTTTATTATGAATGATTTTCTATTTGGCCATTTATTGATATAATCACATGACTTTGTTTCTCCTTTATTTTGTTGTGACATTACATTAATTGTTCATTTCAGATGTTGAACTAACCAAGATCTGGCCTGGATCATTGTATATACTTTTTGTTTGTTTGTTTGTTTGGTTGGTTGGATTTGGCTTTTTGAGACAGGATTTCTCTGTGTAGCCCTGGCTGGCTGGAAAAGTAGCCAATGACCAGGCTGGACTTAAAATCAAGGATCTGCTCACCTCTGTTTCTGGAGGTGTTTAAAGGCGTGCTATATACTACACCCAGCAGTTTTTTTAATTCACTGTTAGATTAAATCTATGATATGTATCATACAGTATGATAGTAGTAAGCATTCCTGTGTCTGTGTATGGGTAGAACTGCCGTGGCACTTTCTTTTTTCTTTCTTTTTGTTTGTTTTTCTTTTTCTTTTCTTTTCTTTTATTTATTTATTTATTTATTTATTTTTTGTTTTTCGAGACAGGGTCTCTGTGTAGCCTTGGCTGTCCTGGACTCACTTTGTAGACCAGGCTGGCCTCGAACTCACAGTGATCCACCTGCTTCTGCCTCCCGAGTGCTGGGATTGAAGGCATGTGCCACCACGCCCGGCTCTTTTTGTTTGTTTTTCAAGACAGGGTCTCTCTGTGTAGCCTTGGCTGTTGTGGACTCTCTTTGTAGACCAGGCTGGCCTTGAATGCACAGCAACCCACTTGCCTCTGCCTCCTGAGTGCTGGGATTAAAGGCGTGTGCCACCACTGCCTGGCCTGTTGTGGCGCTTTCTTGTTGTGTTTTCTGGCTTTACTATTAAAGCAGCCTGGTCTCATTGAAGGAGTCAAGATATAAATGTCTGTCTTCTGCAAGATACTGTGGAGAAATTCTATTGGGCAAGAGATGTGATTGACTTGTGCTTATATAGGATGCGAAAATTCTGGCTTCAACCTCTAGCACCACATATAATGAGTGAGTATAATGGTGCAGGCCTATAATCCCAGCATTCTGGAGGTGGAGGCAGGAAAATCAGAACCAAGGTCAGGGTTATTCTCAGCCGCTTAGCTACACAGCGCTAGGTCCTGGGTGGGAGGAGCTTATAGTTTAAAGACATGAAGACTGTCTTCTGCTTCCTAAGTGGTAGGATTACGGGTCTTGAGACAGCAAGCCTGCTTAATTCAGTGCTGGAGGGTGAACTCAAGGCTTTGTTCATGCTCAGCAAGCACGTCACCAACTGAGCTACACTCTCAGACCCTAAGTTTCTTTTGGGGGGTCAAAAACTGACTTTCTTCCCTTTTTTTCTTTCCTTCCTTCCCTTCCTTCCTTCCTTCCTTCCTTTCTTTCTTTCTTTCTTGTCTTTTTTTCATTTTTCTGAGACAGGGTTTCTCTGAGTAGCCTTGGCTGTCCTGAACTTGCTTTGTATACTAGGCTGCTCTGGAACTCACAGAGATCCGTCTGCCTCTGCCTTCTGAGTGCTGGGATTAAAGGCCCGTGCCATCACTCCCGGCTAGGACTTCCTATGCTATGAACCTTAGTCTGGCCTGGCACTTAAGCAAGTAACCCAGGCTGACCTTGACTTCATCAGCTTCTACCAGTTGTGTGAACATCTCAAGTATCTATAGAATATACCTTTGAAATCATTTGGGCCAGTTGGCTTCAGTTTTGGAAGACTATTCATTTTCCAATGTTTAGCTATATTCAGATTGTCTGTTTGTTATGTGAAGTTTAGCAGATTGTGTCTTATGGAATTAGTCCTTTTTCTTTTTTTTTTTCTGTTTTCTGAGGCAGGATTTCCCTGTGTAGCCTTGGCTGTCCTGGACTCACTTTGTAGGCCAGGCTGGCCTTAAACTCACAGTGATCCGCCTGCCTCTCCCAAGTGCTGGGATTAAAGGTGTGTGCCACCACCACCCGGCTTCAGTGGCCATGAGCTCTTTAGTGATAGCTCCCTGCTTTTTTTTTTTTTTTTTTTTTTACTTTTGGTCTCATGTAATTCAGGCTGGCCTCTCACACTATGCACCAGGCTTGACACTGAACTCTTGAATCTCCAGTTGTTACCACTTGCTGGATCATAGGTGTATGCCAACATGCCCAGCCTTAGATCCTGTCTTTGGTGATGTATACTTTCAGTGATGATGCATGTTTTCATATCTTAATCTTCAAATTGATAAGTTGTGTTTTCACTTAGTTCAAAATATTTTTAATTTTCCTTTGTGATTTCCACTTTAACCCCATGTGTTATTTTAACTTTTAATATTTATTTCTAGCATTGAGGATTAAACATAGCTCCTCGTGCATGTTAAGCAAGCCCTGTGCTGCTGATGTGCACCCACAGCTGAAGTCCAGTTACCGAGTCATGTGGTAGTTGGTAATTACCAACCTGATGGTCTGTAATTACCTGGGCAGAGAGTGTCTGAGAGTGTCACGGAGGCCTATTCTGGGTTAAGTGGGGAGAACTGCCCACTGTGGGGGGCACCACTCTCTAGCCAGGGAAACTGAGTAGAGTGAGTGGAGAAAAGGAGCTGAGCTAAGACATGAGACAAACAAAAAGCCACAACAAAACCTCCTGCAAATTGCTACTGGTTACTTTAGCAATCTGTCTCTTTGTTACATTTAGGTAGTTTATTACCACAGTTGTTTTAATAGTTTACTCCTGGATAGCACTAGCTAGCTTCTGGGAGACTCAGCCTCCTAACTTGCTATAGAAGTGCTGGGGCAGGTTAGAGAGATGGCTCAGTGGTTAAGAGCGCCACCTGCTCTTCCAGAGGTCCTGAGTTCAATTCCCAGCAACCACATGGTGGCTCCCAACCATCTATAATGTGATCTGATGCCCTCTTTTGGCCTGCAGGTGTACATGCAGGCAGAACACTGTATACATAATAATAAATAAATCTTTTTAAAAAAGAAAAAAGAAGTGCTGGGGCTACTGCAGACCACCACGTCCAGCTTTTATGTGGGTTCTAGTAATAGTGTTGTCAAACTTTCAAAACCGAGCCCTGAAACTGGTTCCTATTTGTTGTTGTTGTTCTTGTTTTTGTCTTAAAGTTTTTTGTTGTTGTTTGTTTTGTTTTGTTTTCATTTTTCAAGACAGGGTTTCTCTGTGTAGCTTTGGCTGTCCCAGACTCGCTTTGTCGGTCAGGCTGGTCTCGAACTCATAGATCCACCTGCCTCTGCCTCCCAAGTGCTGGGTGGTTTAGTGTTTTGTTTTTTGGAACAAGGTCGTCATCCTCCTCCTCCTCCTCGATTAATTTGTTTGTTTGTTTGTTTTTCAAGTCAGGGTTTTTCTATGTAGCCTTAGCTGACCTTGAACTCAGAGATCTACTTGCCTTTTCCTCCCAAGTGTTGGTGTTAAAGGAGTGCACCACCGCCTCTCAGTGGCCCATGGTGGCCTTGAACTTGCTCTGCATAGAACAGCTTAATATTCACAATGCTTCTGCCTCGGTCTTCATAGTGTTGGGACTGTAGGTGTTTGCCGGGATGGCTGCCTCTTCTTAAGTTTTGTGGGGCTTGTTTTGTTTTTGAAGCATGGTTTCCCATGTAGTCCTCCTGTCATCTGTAGTCTTGCTTGGTGTAGGTTCACTATATAGACCAAGCTAGCTTAAAAATTAGAGAGATTGGGGCTGGAGAGATGGCTTAGCTGTTCTTCCAGAGAACTGGGGTTCAATTCCCAGCACCCACATAGCAGCTCAGAACGGTCCAGTTCCAGGGGATCTCTCATCCTCACACAGACATACATGCAGCAAAATACCAATACACATAAAAATTTTTAAACATTTTATTCTATTTTGTTTTTTGTTTCTTTTTTTCTTTTTTTTTTTTTTCAAGACAGGGTTTCTCTGTGTAGCCTTGGCTGTCCTAGACTCAATTTGTAGACCAGGCTGGTCTCAAACTAACAGCAATACACCTGCCTCTGCCTCTGCTGGGATTAAAGGCGTGTGCCGTCACCACTCGGCTTTATTTGTTTTTTCAAGGCAGGGTTTAGCCTTGGCTGTCTTGGACTTTGTAGATCAGGCTGGCTTTGAACTCACATCAATCCCGCCCATCTCTGCATCCCAAATGCTAAGATTATGGGCATACGCCATGCCCAGTTTACACTTAAAACTCTTGTTTGTTTGTTTTTTTGAGACAGGGTTTCTCTATGTTATCTTGGCTGTCCTGGACTCACCTTGTAGACCAGGCTAGCCTGGAATTCAGCGATCCACCTGCCTCTGCCTCCCAAGTTCTGGGATTAAAGGTGTGAGCCACCACACCTAGCCACACTTAAATTTTTTACATTTATTTGTATACAAGCCCACATAGTTTGGAGGTTCGGGGACAGCTTCCATCTGTGCGTTCCACACCAATAGCCCAGTGTCCTGCTTTGTTCTCCATTTAGCAGGCCTGTGCTGCTCCTCTGTCCTCAGCTCAAGGTCCCGTCTTGTCCTACTCCAGACCTCCCAGCCCCCTTTCCCTGCCCAAATGGCGTCTCCTTCCCTCAGGTCATACAGCAGATACACCATACTGGAACATTCCAAGTAGTTCTGCTTTCCTCCACCATGTCATGAAGGAATTCTTCTCTGACATTTACTGAATGTTTGAAGGGTAAAACCCACAAAAACGTGGGCGTCCTCTGACAGAGACCTGTTGGGGTTTTCACGTCTGAGGCTTGTCCGCCTGGCTCATCTCACTCTGAGTTCCCCTCCCTCCCTCTGCTCCCCTGGAGATCTCTGCTCTTGGCTGTAATTCTCCGCACTCACGGTCCAGTTTTGGGGTGGCTGTTGGTCTGTGCCCTCTCCTGTCCTAGGAGAGTTTTGGTTTGTTCAAGCTGTTAAAATGGGATAGGGCTTCCATGCTCTTTGCACACAGAACCAGGATCCCAAAAGCACCCCATTCCAGCTAGTGAGTAGCCCATGGTCTCTCTCTGTTTCCCCATTGGTCAACTGATGGCCATGTGGGTTGCTCCCATTCTGTTACTGTGGTAATAATTAGATAAGACAGTTTTCGGGAATCTCTCTGTGGGTGTGATGCATGTGCACAGGTCTGAATGTGAGTGCAGGACTTGTGTGTTGGAAGTCAGTGGATGGCCAGGCGCTGTGCTCTCCCTCACCTTCCACCTTGAGACAAGCTGTCTTCATTGTTTACCTCTCTGTGCGTCAGGCCAGCTGACCCGAGAGCTCTCTGTACCTCCCATCTGGGCTTAGGAGCCATGGCATTTTATTTTGTTTTATTTTATCTTATTTATTTTGGCTTTTCGAGACAGGGTTTCTCTGTGTAGCTCTAGCTGTCCTGGAACTTGCTCTGTGGACCAGGCTGGCCTTAAACTCATAACGCCTGCTTCTGTATCACAAGTGCTAGAATTAAAGATGTGTGCTATCATGCCTGGCTTATTTATTTTTACTTATTTTTGGTATTTTAAGACAGGATTTCTTAGGGGGGCACTGGTAACACACACCTTTAATCCTAGCACTTAGGAGGCAGAGGCAGGCGGATCTCTGAGTTCCAGGCCAGGCTGGTCTACAAAGTCTAGGACAGCCAGGGCTACACAGAGAAGATCTGTCTGGGGGAAAAAAAAAAAGACAGGACTTCTCTGTGTATCCTTGAACTGAGAAATCGGCCTGCCTCGCCTCCTAAGTCCTTTTGAAACCTGGGGGGCCTCATTTTAGGCCAGAGTTCTACATAGTCCCTGACCTTTGTTTTATGTAGCCCAAGCTATCTTCAAATTCCGTATATGGCTGGGCATGACCTTGAACTCCTGATCCTCACAATTCTACTTTTCAGAGTTGGGATTACAGGCGGCTCACACCACATTAGGTTTATATGGTGCTGGGGGTTGAACCCACAGCTTTGTTTGTGTCAGTAAGCACTATTGACTGAACTATACCTCATCTATCTTTTGTTGTTTAAATGATATTTTATTGTCCTTTCTCCTAATTTCTCCTTTTTTCTTTCTTTTTTTTTTTTTTTTTCCTTGGTTTTGGTTTTTTGAGACAGGGCTTCTCTGTGTAGCCTTGGCTGTTCTGAACTTGCTTTGTAGACCAGGCTGGCCTCAAACTCAGAGTGATCTACTCTCGTTTGCCTCCTCAGTGCTGGGGTTAAAGGTGTGTACCACCATGCCTGGTGGTGGTGGTTTCTATTTTTATAATGCTAGAGGGACACCATCCTTATACATAGGCCTAATCACTGGTATAAACGTATCTACAGACTAGATTCCTAGAGGCTATTTGGAGAGTGTTTGGAAATACTCTAGAAATTAAGGTGTGGTGGCACACACCTTTAATCCCAGCGTTTGGGAGATATAGGAAGGCACAGCTCTGCGAGTTTGAGGCCATCCTGGTCTACAAAAGCTAGTCCAGGACAGCCAGGGCAGCACAGAGAAGCCTGTCTCGATCGAGGCATATTGGACCATACCCCTCCCTCTTTTAGTCAAGGATGACCTTAAACTATTCTCCCGACTCCGCCTCCCAAGTACTGACGTTACAGGTACGTATCTCTGTGCCCAGCTCCCCTCTCTCTCTCTGACTTCCCGTCTCTTGAGGCAGGGGCTCACTGTGGCTGGCTAGTATTCGCTTTCTTGAAGTTAATGGAAGTTTATGTGTCAGTAAGCAGTATTCTTAGAACCCTAGAGACTTGAGAATTGAAATTTTCCAGATTAGAATGTACTCAGATAGGGTTGGTGCTTGCCCTTTCCTGGCGTTCCTGAGCCTTGTGTTGTGATACTGGGGCCAACAGGGAGCATGAGTTCACTTAGCACTTTCGCCACCTGGTGAGTGGGGAATCTGAAGGCTAGTAGGTGGTCATCATAAAGGGTGGAAGGGGCCACTTACACTTACCAGGTCTGTGACAGAGTAAGATGTACAGCATACCTAATGTACACGCAGCTCTGGGTTCAGTCTTTATTAACAAGCCCATGTGTTGTCCAGGGCTTTATAATTCCTGCTCTCAGAAAGCAGGGGACAGAGTTTGAGAGTGGCCTGGATTCTGTAGTGAGTTTAAGGACAGCTTTGCTCAGGGAGGGGGCAGCAGGGGGCAGCAGGGGGCGGGTAACATGCTCGTTTTGTAAAGGTGCTTGCATCCAAGCCTGGTGACCAGGTCGGTCTTTGGATTCACAGGTGGGAGAGAGCCGTCGTCTACACGCGAGTGTCTGGCCGCCACTTACTCGCTGTAACTACTGTACATGCAACATGCACAAAATGAATAGAATAAGATTTTGTTTTTCTTTTTTGAGGCAGGGTGGAATACATTTTTAAAGGAAAGCTAGAGTGTAGCTCTTTGATAGAGTGCTTATCCTAGTACATATAGTTCAGGGCCTGATACCTACACAATAAAAATAATAACATAGTCAGGCAGTGGTGGTGCACGCCTTTAATCCCAGCACTTGGGAGGCAGAGGCAGGTGGAGTGCAGTGAGTTCGAGGCCAGCCTGGTCTACAAAGCAAGTCCATGATAGTCAAAGCTATACAGAGAAAACCCTGTCTCAGAAAAAGAAAAGAAAAGGATAAAATAGTAAAAGTTACAGTGTTTTTGCAGGTGCCAGGATTGGTTATGGTTATATAGACCATCAAAGAAAAGCATTAAAAACAAACAGACAAAAGCCCCTGCTGTGGAGAGCTAGCTTAGTGGTTAAGAGCAGTTCCCAGTGCCCCCATGCTAGCTCACAACTGTTTGTAACTTCAGTTCCAAGTGATGCACACCTTTTTTTGGCCTTTGAGGGGAACCAGTCTAGCATGTGCAGGCAAAATACTCACACACATAAAATAAAAGGCAATTCTTTAAAAGTAAATACAAAGAATTTTTAAAAAACAAACTGCTGGTCAGTGGTGGTGTACACCTTTAATCCCGCACTGGGATGGAGAGACAGATTGATCTCTCTGAGTTCGAGGTCAGTCTGGATTAGAGTGAGTTCCAGGGCCAGTGAGGTTACACAGAGAAACCCTGTCTAAAACAAAAAAGAAGTCTTTTGTATTTGAAACAGGCTGTCCTTGAACTCAGATCTGGCAGTCTCTGCCTTACCAGTACTGGGATTTAAAGGCATATGCTGCCACCTCCTTGCTAATAAATCTTAAAACAAAACAAGAAACCCCTTCTTTTCCTACCTGAACCTCTGGTTTTAACTCCCTAACCTATGGACCATCTTCAGTTGCCTCCTTGCAGATTTATCAGAGGGGAACTAGCACAGGACTGTCGTCGGACACATGCCTTGGTGCCACCCCAAGTCAGCACAGATGGCCTTCCATTGCTGCTTCTGTCTTGTAGAGGGGTGCAGAACAGGGACTGCTGTAACGTGCACTGCACTGAAAAGTTATCCATGCTGACACCAAGTGTGCATGGATATGTACCTGCATGTAGCACGCTCGTCACGTGAGTGCCTGGGTGCCCATGAAGATTCAGAAGAGGGTATCGAATGCTCTTGAACTAGAGTTCCAGACAGTTGCGGCCATGTGGGTGCTGAGACTTAAACCCAGAACCTCTGATAGAGCAGCCACCTGCTCTTAGCCACCTAGCCATCACCACAGCCCCCTGACACCTTATTTATGATTGACAGTTAATGCTGGAACTTAAAACAGGCTGGGCGTGTTGGCGCACGTTTTTAATCCCAGCACTTGGGAGGCAGAGGTAGGTGGATCGCTGTGAGTTTGAGGCCAGCCTGGTCTACAAAGTGAGTCTAGGACAGCCAAGGCTAACACAGAGAAAGCCTATCTTGAAAAAACAAAAAAAGGAGGGGGGAAAAAAAGAAAAAGAAAAACAGCATTTTTTGAAGTCTGACAAGGACTGTAGGAAGACTGGCTGTGTGTGTGTGTGTGTGTGTGTGTGTGTGTGTGTGTGTGTGTGTGTGTGTGTGTGTGTTGTGCGCACATGCATACGCTATGGCATGGGGGGGGGTTTCAAAAGACAGTTTATAGGAGTTGATTCTTTCCTTCCACACTATGGGTCCCAGGGACAAAACTTGGGTGGTCAGGCTTGGTGGCAGGCCTCTTTACCTGCTGAGCCAGCCCTGCCAGCTTGGTAATCATCTCTCTGCTCACGGAGGTGGTGGTCGGGAGCTGTGCCAGGCAGGCGTGGTTACCTGTGCTCTCCCACGGCTTTTTGTCTGTGGCGATCAACTGTTGGAGAGCAGAAATGCCATTCATGCTACATGGCCGTGCCCTGTGCACATCTGCCTGCTGAGGCCTCACAGAAACAGAGGCAAATAGAGATCGCCAGTTTTCCCCACTAAAGCCAGGAAGCTGAGAACTTGGTGCTACCATGCCTGCTTCATCCTTGTGCACTTAACCGGGAGCCAGTGGGGTGAGGGCTGCAGGGATGCTTGTGGGGTGCCAGGGGAGGCTTACGATAGGGACTCCAGCCGGGCGAGGTGGCGCACGCCTTTAATCCCAGCACTCAGGAGGCAGAGGCAGGCGGATCACTGTGAGTTTGAGGCCAGCCTGGTCTACAAAGTGAGTCTAGGACAGCCAAGGCTACACAGAGAAACCCTGTCTTGAAAAACCAAAAATAAGGGCTGGAGAGATGGCTCAGTGGTTAAGAGCACTGCCTGCTCTTCCAAAGGACCCAGGTTCAATTCCCAGCACCCACATGGCAGCTCACAACTGTCTGTAACTCTAAGATCTGACACCCTCACACCAATGCACATAAATTAAAAAAATAAAATATTTTTTTTTAAAAAAAAGAAAAACCAAAAATAAAAACAAAACAAAACAAAAAAACAACCCCAAAACATTAAAAAAGAAGTCGGGGACTCCTTCCGGGTTCTGTGAACAGCACAGGAAGCCTGAGGAGAGAGCCATGAGAGGCCGTCTGAGTCTGACTCCTTCCAGTGTGCTCAGGGTCTCGCTTAGTTCCCAGGCACTCGGGGACATTTGTCTGTCAGCTGTAGTGAGCCCAGGAGACCACCGCTAAGTGGGTCTGGGCACTTGTGGAGAGTTCTGTTGAGAATGCATGGCAAGTATTGCCCGCACTGCCCAGATTCCACAATGGTGGCGCTGGCTTCCTGCTGCCACATCACACGGCCTACCCTGTGCGGCACATTAATTTTCCACCCCTGCTTCCCACAGGCCTGCTGCTTTCTTGGCCTTCTGTGCTGACTCCCTGGACACTGTTTACCCCTCATCATTCACTGAACTGAATTCAGTAACTGTCGTAGGCTCTGGGGTCTGACGGTGGTGGCCAGTACTCAGCGCACTGGTGGCCGTTTGCCTGGTATCTCTCCAGCATGTCTGCTGCCTTCGCTTGCATGCCAGGGTCGGCCTCGCGTTTATCCTCCTTCTCCAGCTGAGATCTTGAGGCCGTCCCTCGTGAGTCTGCAGGTGCTTCTGAATGAAGTGCCGTCAGGATCCAGGCTAGATGCTGGCACCAGGGCTGGAGCTGTGCCACAGCGTCCCCATATGGCTGGAAGATGCACCTTGGAGAATTGGGAGCTGTCAGCCAGATACGCCGTGCCAAGTAGCACAGATTTAAAGATTTCTTGATATCCCTAGACAGCTGAGCAGAGATTTTTATCATCGGCAGTAAACGCAACCAGCGCACCATCGCCTTGGCAGGGTTTGTGGAATTAATTGAGCACTGAATTGACAGGACACCAATGTAGGGATAGCGGAGAACCTTCCCTTTAGTGCGTGTGTCTTGTGTTGAATTGTGTGTCCAGGGTTTCTGTGAGTGAGGACCATGGCCCTCTGCTGGGGCTCCTAACTTGTTATTAAGCAGTTTAGTAAAGGCTGTTAACATTGATATAAGAGCTCCTGTCGTGATGGGTATGGCAATGTTTGTGTCCCAGAGACTAAGCCTGGACTGAGAAGGGGGTTTCCAGGCAGATAGTCTCTGACATCTGCCTGCACAGGACTGTGTCGGGGGGATCCAGAGGTTCAAGGTTGGCGTTGAGTCAGTCTGCTAGGAAGGACTCTTACCCCATACTTACTTCCCTTCCATATTGTCCACTTGGGCAAGGCTCCCTCCAGAACACTCACTGGATAGTAATTCTATTGTACAGAATTCTATTCCATGTGTGCCAGCCTAGCTACTTGTCATGAAGCAAACACTGCTCTCAAAAAGCTACATTACAGGCCAGTACTCGGGAGGCAGAGGCAGGCTCGAGTTCCAGATACACAGTCTGTATGTGTGTCTTTGTGGGTATGTGCCCATGAGTGCGGCTGTCCAAGGAGGCCAGAGGTGTCTGATCCCCTGGAGCTGGACTGGGCGTGAGCTACATGAAGTTGGTGCCAGGAACCAAATTTGAACCTGCAGGTATGCTCTTAACTGCTGAACCATGGCTCCAGGCACACCCCCTGACCACCAAAATTATTTTCATGCGATAGAACAAGAGTGTGCTAGGGCAGAGCTCCTGTCAATGACCTACAGTTGCAAACCCCTTTAGAGCAAGGCTGTACAGGTGTGTTCACAGGTGGTCATGCACAGGTGTGTTCACAGGTGGTCATGCACGGGTGTGTTCACAGGTGGTCATGCACAGGTGTGTTCTCAGATGGTCACGCACGGGTGTGTTCACAGGCGCTCATGTACAGGTACACACAGAAATGGAACCTCAAATCGACAACAATCCTCCTGCCTCTGCCTCCCAGGAGCGTGCACCACCACAGCCTGGCTGTGTTTCTTACTAGGAGGGGGTAGGCCTGGAGAGAGATGGCTCAGGTTAGGAGCACAGGCTGTTTTTCCAGAGTTCAATCCTTAGCACTTAAGTCAGGCAATTTACAACTACATGTAACTCTAATAGTTTTCTGAGCTCTGTAGGCACCTGTAGTCACATGCTTATAACCATACACAGATAAATACATACATATAAGTTAAATTTGATCCATTTTTCAATTAATTTTGTATTGAGCTTGAAGTTTGGGTTAAAATTATTCAATCTTTATTATATATGGATATATATGGCTGTTTAGAATTATTTGATGGAAAACTCTCTTTTTGCCCCCAAATTGCCTTTGATTCTTTCTTTCTTTCTTTCTTTCTTTCTTTCTTTCTTTCTTTCTTTCTTTCTTCCTTTTCTTTCTTTTCTTCTCTGTGAAGCCCTAGCTGTCCTGGACTCACTTTGTAGGCCAGGCTGGCTTCTGCCTCTGCTTCCTCCCTGAGTGCTGGCTCCATGGGCTCCGGGAGGTTCTGGGCCAGCCCTTGTCTAATGTGAATCAAGAGTGAGTCCTGGCAGCTGCTACTGTGTGCCTCATGGAAACTTGCTCGTGGAAGCTACAGGCTGAAGCCACCTTAGCCAGGAGCCACTGTTCCCATATGAGAGCAGTAAGGTCTGGGCCAGGAGGCGACCTTCATAAGGCCAGGCAACCACAGGATCTCTTCATTTGGGGTCTCATCTGTTCTGTAAGTTCTTGCCCAGTCTTCCCAGCCTGGCACAAGTATTCTCTAATGGCAGGAGCCTCCCTAGGTCTAGTCTAAGCTTTCTCAGGGAGTTAGGGAGATGGAACAGGTTAGCCCTCAGATGCTACTGTGTGTTTGTGGCACGTTCCTGGATGGGCAGAGTGGTTTGGAAGCATTGACCTTGGGCCCTTTGTGCTGCCCCGGCCCAGTTTAGTGCTGTGTATCAGAGCACAGGCCTAACTCTGCACAATGGTTTCTGTTTCTTAGGCGCTCCTGGCAGGCATGCGTAATCGCGAGAACAGCCCACCCTGCCAGGGAAATGGAGAGCCTGCCAGCAGGGGCCGGAGTGGGAGCTGCGTGTGGCCGGCCGAAGAGGAGCCTTCTGCCGAGGCCACCACTCCTTCCTACAAGAAGCCTCTGTACAGCATCTCCCACAAGATCCTGGAGAAGAGGAACACTCCCTCGGGAGACCTGCTCAGCCCCTATGAGCTCTTTGAGAAGGCCAACTCCACCAACAGCCCTTCTCCCCTGCGCCTGCTGAGCGAGTCTCAGAAGCGGGAGTGTGGTGCCGGGGTTGCTGCTGCTGACGGGGACCCCAATATCTACTTCCTGATGCAGAAGATGTTCTACATGCTCAACACACTCACGTCTAACATGTCCCAGCTTCACAGCAAGGTGGACCTGCTCTCCCTGGAGGTAAGCCGCATCAAGAAGCAGCTGAGTCCTCCTGAGCAGGTGGCCAAGTTCCAGCCTCCCCCCGAGTACCAGCTCACGACTGCCGAGCTGAAGCAGATCGCCGAGCAGAGCCTGTCCTGTGGCGACCTAGCCTGCCGCCTGCTTGTGCAGCTCTTCCCGGAGCTCTTCAGCGACGTGGATTTCTCGCGTGGCTGCAGTGCCTGTGGCTTTGCCGCCAAGCGGAAGTTAGAGTCACTGCACCTCCAGCTGATTCGCAACTATGTGGAGGTCTACTACCCCTCCGTGAAGGACACGGCGGTGTGGCAGGCCGAGTGCTTGCCACAGCTTAATGACTTCTTCAGCCGCTTCTGGGCCCAGCGGGATATGGAAGACAGCCAGCCTGGTGGCCAGGTCACTAACTTCTTCGAAGCTGACCAAGTGGATGCCGGCCACTTCCTGGACAGCAAGGACCAAGAGGAAGCTCTGTCTCTGGACCGCAGCAGTACCATCGCCTCTGACCATGTTGTGGACACACAGGACCTCACTGAGTTCCTAGATGAAGCCTCCTCCCCGGGTGAGTTTGCCGTGTTCCTCCTGCACCGGCTCTTCCCCGAGCTGTTTGACCACCGGAAGCTGGGAGAGCAGTACAGCTGCTATGGCGACGGCGGCAAGCAGGAGCTGGATCCGCAGAGGCTGCAGATCATCCGCAACTACACGGAGATCTACTTCCCTGATATGCAGGAGGAGGAGGCCTGGCTGCAGCAGTGTGCCCAGCGCCTCAATGATGAGCTGGAGGGCCTGGGGCTGGAGGGGGGCAGTGAAGGCGAGGCCCCGCGGGATGACTGCTACGACTCCTCCAGCTTGCCAGACGACATCTCAGTGGTCAAGGTGGAAGACAGCTTTGAAGGCGAGCGACCTGGCCGGCGCTCCAAGAAGATATGGCTGGTGCCGATTGACTTCGACAAGCTGGAGATCCCACAGCCTGACTTCGAGGTGCCGGGCTCAGACTGCCTGCTGAGCAAGGAGCAGCTGCGCAGCATCTACGAGAGCAGCCTGTCCATCGGCAACTTTGCCTCCCGCCTGCTCGTGCACCTGTTCCCGGAACTCTTTACCCACGAGAACCTGCGCAAGCAGTACAACTGTAGCGGCTCCCTGGGCAAGAAGCAGCTGGACCCCGCCCGCATCAGGCTGATCCGCCACTACGTGCAGCTGCTCTACCCGCGGGCCAAGAACGACCGCGTGTGGACTCTGGAGTTCGTGGGCAAGCTGGACGAAAGATGTCGGCGCAGGGACACGGAGCAGCGGCGCTCCTACCAGCAGCAACGCAAGGTTCACGTGCCTGGCCCCGAGTGCCGGGACCTCGCAAGTTACGCAATCAACCCTGAGAGGTTCCGAGAGGAGTTTGAGGGGCCCCCGCTACCTCCTGAAAGGAGCAGCAAAGACTTTTGCAAAATACCCTTGGACGAGCTGGTGGTCCCGTCGCCCGACTTTCCGGTGCCTTCCCCTTACCTGCTGTCAGACAAGGAGGTACGTGAGATCGTGCAGCAGAGCCTGTCGGTGGGCAACTTTGCCGCCCGCCTCCTGGTCAGGCTCTTCCCTGAACTCTTCACGGCCGAGAACCTTCGGCTGCAGTACAACCACTCCGGGGCTTGCAACAAGAAGCAGCTGGACCCCACGAGGCTGAGGCTCATCCGCCATTACGTGGAAGCTGTCTACCCCGTGGAGAAGATGGAAGAGGTGTGGCACTATGAATGTATACCTAGCATCGATGAGCGCTGTCGCCGCCCCAACAGGAAAAAGTGTGACATCCTCAAGAAAGCCAAGAAAGTGGAGAAGTGACAGGTCTGGGGCTGCCCAGGGTCTGGGGTCACCACAGGCTGAGCAACGGGTGCCCTCGGGACTGAGCGTCGCTCTGAAGCTCGTGTGTGGTATCCACAGACAGGCACCTTATGTCGGTGGGGAGTGGTTTCCTACATTTGCACACGTAAACACCTACCCAGCCACAAGAAAGAAGCCTTGAATTGGGTCTCTTGTGCTCACGACTGTTCTGTGCTCCCGGGTGGCACGGCCACAGTTAGGGGGGTGGCCAAGCTGTGAAATCAGAATTGGTAGGGTTGGGTCCCTTCTCAGGGCTGGGGTGCCCTCCCTAACCCTTACAATTAAATACAAATTTAGACTAGATGTGGTGACTCACATCTCTGGGCAGAGGCCGGTGGACCTCTGTGAGCTCGAGGCTAGTCTAGTCTACGTAGTGAATTCCAGGCCAGCCAGGGCTGCATAATGAGACTTTGTCTCAAAAACAACAATGCAAACTGAGCAACATTTTCCTCTCCCCAAGTTTTACATCTTCCTTTTTTTTTTTTATTTTTTTATTTTTATTTCTTTTTTTTTTTTTTAAATTAGAATGAAACCATTTTTAAAGAAAATCATTGGGCTCTTTGGGAGCCATTTTATTTAGGAAAAAAATTTTTAATATTTGAGATGAGATGCTGTAAGGTTACTTCGGTTGCTGGGATTTTTAAAGATGATTTTAGATTTATGTATGTTTGTTTTTTTAAAGAAATGCTGTATTCAGGCATTATGGCTGACTGTGGCTTCAAGTGGCATAGTGGCTAGTTCTACTAATGCTGTGTTTGACATCTGATTTTAGAAGAGTCCAGAGGCCTCTTGGATTCAGCAGACAGGATGGATTGTAGGTAGTGTAGCCCCTTCTTATTATGCGAGTCTCCCTTCTGCTGCGGTCCCCAGAAAGGCGACTGTGGCTCAGCCTGTCTGCCACTGCCGTGTGGTGCTCACTGTGAGGACGAGAACACTGGAAGATGATGTATGAATGTAGTTAGGTGTGCAGGCGTGGTTCTCACTGTCCTCGTGTGAGCTACGTCCTGCCACAGCCCTGCTCCCTCGCCGCACACACATGGTGGTGGCTCACAGGGAGGACACATTGCGACACAATGTGCAGGGACATTTCTGTGTGATTTATGGGTGGGCTCCTTTCGGGTTCACCAAGAACTGTTTACTTTCCGTGTATTTGTACAAAGTCCGTGTCCCCAGACCTCAGTGTTAGCTCCTCCCACGAGCAGCATGGCCTTGTACCTCCAAAGCCCAGGCCTAGGGCTCCTCTGCGGGTGTTGGAAGGACCCAGACCATCTTAAATGAAGCGCCCATACCCCTCCCCGGCCCCACTCGGACCTTTTCCCTCAAACCTTCCAGGAAGTTCTGCCGTCCTGCCCTGGCCCACCGCTAGCATGGAAGTGCACATCTCTTTCCCCTTCTGCACTGGGGCCAGATGCCTAAGAAGGAAAAGAAACAGTGTTTCTCAAACTGAATCCATCTCATCATTGACCTAGAAGATTAATTGAGTTGCCCAGGGTAGTCATAAAACCCTTTTGGGACATTACACATATGATAACTTAATGACTTAATATTTTGCTACCTTAATATGCAGAAATGACAGAAATCTATGAATTTTTTCATATAGATAACTTTAGTTCTAGTAGGCAATATAATTTTGCATGTACCCGGTGGGCATTTAAAAAAAAAATAACAATTTTGAATACTATAAAGCTTCTGTTCATTGTCATTTTCATATTATTTATGTTATAACTGTAAACCTAAATTATTGACATTGAGAA
>NC_140485.1:92813453-92925953 GCF_964271855.1 Acomys minous | reverse complement strand
TCTCTCTCTCTCTGTCCCTCTCTCCCCTCTCTCTCTCTCTCTCTCTCTCTCTCTCTCTCTCTCTCTCTCTCTGTCTTATTTCCCTTACCTCCTCCTTCTCCTCCTCCTCTTCCTTCATCTTCTTTTTTAAAAGACAGACTCTCACTATGTCGCCTTGGCCTGGAACTTGCTATGTGAGCCATTGAAACAAATACAATGAGCAGTTGAGCACTCAGTGGCCATCCAGTTGTTACCAACAAAAACCCCACCATTTCTGCATGCAGAAGTTTGTACATAAAAAGGTCAGCATCTCACTGCGCTAGCCAAATAAATATTTTCTAATTCCATCTTCAACTTTGTTATTTCACTCCCTTAATCTTACCCATGTGGCTCAGGAAGAGGGAAGAGAAGAGGAAGGAAAAAGGACGCAGCAATGGGCTTATGAGGTGGCTTGGCAGATTCAGGCGTTTGCTTCCAAGCAGGGCAGCACGAGTTTATTCTCAGGACTCACATGGGAGAAGGAGAAAGTGGATTCCTGCACATTGTGCTCCGCCCTTCACACTCACAGCGTGGGATGCACATAAGTCAATGTAGAAAGACGCACTAGTAGATCGGTAAGATTACAAAACTACTTGCTGTCTATTTACTCACGAGATTTATATGAAGCCATACTGGAGGACGCACTAGATAAGACTCTGTAGTTCTGGATTACCACGTTGACTCTCATTAAAGAGTCTCATGCCTCGGTGCGTGAAACAGAGACCACCCAACCAAAACCCGTCTAGGAATATCTAGGAATCCATGAGCTGCCTGTATCCTTAAGAGAACCGTGCTGTGTCCATAGGAGAAAGCTGACCTTGTGGTTCTGGTGGAAGAGGAAATGTGCAATTATGTGTCCAGCTGCTGTGATTCTCCACAAACCTTGGTCTGAACATCGAGTGGCCCTCATGTTGTTGTTGTGTGTTGTATGTTGTTGCCCTCTGGCTGCTCCTCTGGAATGTTGAACCTACTGGGTGAGTCTTGAGGGTTATAGGCCGGGCCCACTTCCAGCCAGGATGCTTGCTTCCTGTTCCACATGCATAAAGTGACCAGCTTTCTCACACCCTGCAACCACACGGCATTCCCACCGCTGTGGCTTTCCTGCCATGATGGACGGTGTCCTTTGAACTGTGAGCCAAATAAAGCTCTCCTCCCTTACATCTCTTCTGTTGGTTGTTTAGTTAAAGCTAGCAGAAGATGACTAATATAGTCAGGAGGCAAGCACCAGGGAGAGGAGGGAAAGACAATGGAGGGACTGGAAGATGGCTCAGTGGTTAAAAGCACTTACTGCCCTTGCAGAGGATCAGCATCCCATTCCTAGAAGCACATCAGTAGCTATTAGCAGCTCCAGGTCCAGGGAGTCTGATGCCCTTTTCTAGCTTCTGCTAACATGCATATGGCATACACCACACACACACACACACACACACACACACACACACACACACACACACACACGCACACACACACACACGCACACAAAACACAGACCTTTAGGGGAGGGAAGGCCAAGAGACTCATGTGAAGCCACAGCAACAGCCGTAGACTTCCACATGCCATTCCTTCTCCGAGTTTCCATCTCTTCTGCCATCAGTGGTTGTTATGAAAATAATTTTGTCATACCGAATTTTAAGAGAATTATCCTTCCACAGACATTCAGTAGATATGCTTAAAGTAATTTATTTCCATGGGCATGAAATAATAAGCAATTCCCTATATAGATCATGAGAATGTGCATACTACATATGTGGGGGGGCGCATTCACACGCATGAGCAAGTGCACAGGTATGCAAATAAGTATTTTAAAGGACTGGGGTTTTAAGTAACCCCATTGAGTCCTGGATTCCAGCCTGCATGGTCAAGCTCCTGTCAGTGGTCACCACTTTAGCGTCGAGAGGTGACTTGAGACTTAAAAGGTCCGTGAAGTCTTAACGGCCCCAGGAAGTTTGATGATTCCTATGGAATTTGTTCTAGAAAAATCATGGACTGTGATTCAGAGTTGAAACAAAGTGGAATGAAGTTAGCCGCCTGCCACACTAGCTCTGTGCCTCATTTAAAGACTGGAAAGGATCTTGCTCATATGTGATCACAAATCGTGAAAGTGCTTTCTCCAAGGGGAGGGCTGGAGCAAAGATGCAGAAGCAGACAAAGGATGCACACAGAGGACTTGACACATGGATGAGCAAGCCGCCCACGAACAAGAGGGAAAACCCAGGGAGATTTACCAGAAAAGGCCCACAGGCAGCTGCAACAACTGAGTCAGTAACAGCCAGACAAAACGAACAAACAAAAACAAGACCATTTGCCCTGGGATGGACCCTGCTCAGCTTTTAAGCACAGGTGCTAGGCCAGGGGCTGGAGGGATGGCCTCTTCCTCCTGTTCCAACAGTGATGCATATCCCTCTGCCCTACCCAACTACGTCCATTCGATCTAGGCCATTTCCCACTAGCACCAGCTCAGACCTGGACTAATTGAAGCCAATTAGCAGCATAAAGCCTCAAGACCAACAGAGCCAGCTAACCAGGGCCCAGGGGGGCCTGCTGAGACGGAAGCACCAACCAAAGACCACGCATAGACTGGACCTAGGCCCCCCTACACAGATGTAGCTGATGGGCAGCTCTGGCTTCGTGTGGGTCCTCTAGTAAGGGGAGAGAGGGCTCTCTCTGACATGGACTCTCCTGTCATCTTTTTGATCACTTCCCCCTGGAGAGACTGCCTTGCCAGGCTGCAAGGGAAGAGGACATGCTCAGTCCTGATGGGACTTGATGAGCTGGGGTGGTTGGGAAGGGGGCTCCCCTTTTCTGAGGGGGAGGGGAAGAGGGGTAGGGGAGAGGGAGGGAGGGTGGGATTGGGAGGTGAGGAGAGATGAGGCTACAGCCAGAATGTAACGTGAATGAATAAATAAATAAATAAATTAATTAATTAATTAATTAATTAAAAAGACCCCTAGGCAGAGGCAAGGGGTGGAAGTGTTGGCACTGGCAAGTTCTGAGCTACAGGAGAGGGCCACTGGCCAGGAACTGTAGACATAAGATACTGGACCAAATGCTTCTGACGGCACTAGTGAAAATCTACTGAATTGGTTTAGACGTCCATCTAGATAAACGAATGAAGAAAATGTCACAATATGTATGCACAAGATGTGGTTCCTCCACAACAAAGGATGAAAGAAAGTCGTTTGCAAGAAAAACGCAGAGAGCATCGCTTAGGCTTCTCTGTGCAGGGTGAGTATAGAGATCTCTACAAGTAGCTTTAGGAACTTAACCACTCACAAAGCTCACCCCACAACAGTGTGTCACTCAGAATGAAGGCGATTCTAAATCCTACTACAAATTCTAACAACTGAAAATAACACAAGACCAGGCTAGTGTCAAGCTCAGAGGCCCACCTGCCTCAAGAGCTCGAAGATGAAAGGCATGCTCTGTCGTCACGCCTGGCTTAGACTGAGGTTTTTGTGAGGGGGCTGTTCGTTTGTTTGTTTTATCTTGTTTCTGTTTTTCCCCTTTTATCCCTGCTCTACAGGTGTAATTTCCCAAACAGGCAATCTAGCATTTTGTACAAACATGAATGAAGACCTAGGGCATCTGGATGTGCCTATATCTGTTTACATGCAATCACACCCTGTGCACATCTGTAATCCGTCTTTAATAGAGATAGAAACACCATCCCTCTGGAGGAACAGATGCATTTGTAGCCACGCCCATGTGCACCTGCCCGGCCATCACCTGTGGCTCCCTGGAGCTCCTTCCCTGTGGAGACCTCTTGAGAGGTGCAAATCCTTTGTCTGCTGAAATCTAGGTTCTTTGTTCCACAGCCTCCGCGCCCATTTAGACGTACTCTTTCCTTTATCATACAGGTGAGCGTGGGGGCTTTTCTTTGTTTTAAGGGTGGGTATGGGAGCTCTCAGGAAGATGAGCGTGAGACTGTTTTCTGTAGAGCTTGAAGGGTTCACCCCGGGTGGGCACACAGAAACTGTTTGCCCTGTTTGTTCAGTGAACGGCTTTCACTCAATTCATACTTAGAGGCACAATCACTGAAGACCATACATCACAGAGCAAGATGCACTTAACAGGCAGATGCAGGAGGATTGCCATGAGTTCAAGACCAGTCTGGGTGGAGTATACAGTAAGCTCCAAGCAAGCCTGAGCTACAGAGTGAGACCCTATTTTCAAACAAACAAATGAATGAATGAATGAATGAATGAATGCACAAATGAATGAATGAATGACAGGGTGTAGGGGGCAGGAGCTGGGAGGAAGGCAAGCAATGCAAGAAGAAAGAAGAAAGGGAAAGGAAAAGGAGAAAAAGTAAAGAAATAAGAAAAGAGGGTCCAATGAGATGGTTCATTGTGTAAAGGTGGCAGTTGCCTGAGTTTAATTCCCAAATCTCACATGAAAGGTAGAAGGAGAAAACCTTCTCCATCAAAGATTCCACATCTTTCGAGTCAACAGTATCTCTTACAAATGGGGACCTCAGGAGTCATCAGTGTCCTGCCACTGTCAAAGTGTGGCGGGCCTGTGCAGGGTGAAAACCCTCACATTTGCCCCCTGGTTCTTTACATACGCAGAACCACTGGGAATGACGAGTTTAGTTAATGCTGAGTCACCAGTTCTCCCGCAAATCACCTGTCTCAGGTGCCCAGGAAAGACAGATGGCCATGATTTCCAGGGTATGGGATGTTTTCTTCCCCTTTTCTACAATGGGACCAGAGGGCTCATATTATCAAAGTAGAGAAAAGCTCTTTCCTGGTTTTTAAAGGGTGATAACTCTAATAACATCCCAGTGAGGGTTTCTACTGCTGTGAAGAGACACCAGGACGCTGGCAACTTCTAGATAGGAAAACATGTCATTGGGGTTGGCCTGCAGTTTCAGAAGATGAGTCCATTGTCATCATGGTGGGAACATGGCAGCGTGCAGGCAGACATGGTGCCGGAGAAGGAGCCACGAGATCCACAGGCAGCAGGAGAGACTGTGTTCCACACTGAGCACAGCTTGAGCCTATGAGACCTCAAGCCCGCCCCCCACAGTGACACACTTCCTCCAACAGGGCCACACCTCCTCCGAGTGCCACTCCCTGAGCCAAGCATTCAAACGCGTGAGTCTATGGGGCTCGTTCCTAGTCAAGCCACCATAGACAGTAAACGGTATCTAGATTTCTTCTCTACCCTCAACCCCTTTATGAGACATGGTTGCCTGTAATACAGTCGGGTCTCTAACTTGCGATATAGTTGAAGACTGTGAACTCGCAATCCTCCTGACCCCACCTTCACCCCCCTAAACGATAGGATTACAGGTGTGCACCACCATGCCTGGGTGGATAGTTTTCTTCTTTAGCCAGCTACGCCCCCTATGTGCAAACACCCTCCAACAATAGCTCATTTGATAGGGTAATTTAGTTTCCTCAAGGATTGGTGAAAATAGTATGAGTTTGGGCATCAGAAGGACTCAGGTTCAAATGTCCTGTACCTAGTCCTGTCTCTTTCCGGTCGGTTCTCTCAGAGGTCAGTTTAAGGCGGCATGGCTCACTCTGCACAGCTGTTGCAGAGATTTGGTAATGCACAGCACGGGAAAGCAACTGTCGGGTATCAGAGCGCTCAGCATCTGTGTGTGCCTGCTGGCCTCCTTCTCTCTCTCTCTCTCTCTCTCTCTCTCTCTCTCTCTCTCTCTCTCTCTCGTTCCTTTGTTTGTTCATTTTGAGACAGGGTTTCACTGTGTGTCTCTGGCTGTACTGGAACTCACTATGTAGACCATGCTGACTTCAAACTCAACAGAGATCTGCCTGCCTCTGCCTCTCAAGTGCTGGGATTAAAGGAGTGTGCCATTACACCCTGCTGGCCTATTTCTTCTTGACCAAAGCGCCTGTGTTCATTTGATTTATAGGAGAGACTTGGGAATTATCCAGTTACAAAGAATTCTCTTTTCCCATTACCCCAACGTTATGTCTATTTTCCTTAGAAAGCATGTCCAAACTTGATTTACTGTCACTTTTGCCCTTTGTTGATCAGTTATGGAGCAGCATGAGGACAGAAACGTGAAGCCTGGTGTTTGTGGTACACGCTCAGAACCCCAACATTTGGGAGGTTGAGGCAGGACAAACAGGAGTTCATGATCAGCTTTGTATTAAGTTGGGGGCTAGTGTGGGTTACTGCTTAAATTAAATGAATGGTTTGTGTGTACGTGTGTGCGCATGCGCTTGCGTCCGTGAGTGTGTGTGTGTGTGTGTGTGTGTGTGTGTGTGTGTGTGTGTGTGTGTGTTCCTCTTTAACTTCTGTAGGTCTTCTAATGAACGGAACTAGGGCCCAGGCATGTTTACACACAGAGAAAGGCAACCAGCAAGCCCGTGTGAACAGAGAAGTCAGTGCACATATCGCCTGAGGATATTATCTACCTGCCCTTCCACAGTTATGATTCATAAGGGACTGCTAATCCCCTCTGAGGCATTTTTTAAAAAAGCTTTAATAAAAGTGAACTAACCGAGAAGGGTTCAATTAACTCTTAACAATGCAGAAATGCCAGGACATCTAGGGCAAAGGACCAGAAACTTCCGACAGGGTAAGCCCAGGACACCCTTAACATGCAAACTGGTGAGAGGCTAAGCTTTGAGCAAATGCCAGGCATTCCATCACGCTTTGCTTTTTATCTTGAAGAATAGCCAATCTAGCTCTTAGCCCAGCGTGTTTAGACATGCTTACCAACACACACAGGGACACCATTGCTTGCTTCCATTTAAAAATGATCCAGGAATAGACTCCTGATCAGTGGTAGTATAGACTCTAAAAATTTGTCTTGAATTGCTCATACTGAAACAGAATATCTTCTGGTAGTAATTACATTCCCTTGTTTTACAGGCAACAGCAACTTTCATGAGAGCTAAGCAGTGGGGAGCCAAGCCAACATTTATGAGGCAGCAGAGCCCAGAGTGGCTGGCAAGGCTTGGGTAAAACCTCAGTACAGAGGCTCAGAAAGGGTCTTCTCCTGGTTTCTTCACTTCAACCCGGCTGTCAGCAGTTGTTTCTGGCAACTCTTTCTCTACCAGCAGATGCAAAAGGAAACAAGCTGTGTATTCACGGGATATTCATGAGTCCACCGACATTATGAAAACTTTAAATGACGAATCATAAATTAAGCTGTGGTGGGCCACAGCTCCGGCATCAAGCTCCAGAAAGGAAGTTCCTGCACGTGGCGTAGCTTAATCCAGGCCAAACTCCTAACTGTAATGACCTTTTTACCTTTAGAATCTGCTTTTGACCAGGCATGATCACACCTTTAATCTCAACATTCAGGAGGCAGAGGCAGGCAGATTCGAGGACAGCCTGATCTATTTAACTAAGGTCAATAGCCAGGACTACATAGTGAGACCCTGTCTCAAAAACAAACAACAAACAAACAAATAAACACTTAAATAACTCTGCTTGTGGGCTGGAAAGAAGCCCAGTGGTTAGGAGCTTGTACTGCCCTTGCAGAGGACCCGAGTCCAGTTCCTGGCACCCACATCCAGTGGCTCACAACCACCTGTAACTCTAGCTGGGGGATCTGACGCCCTCTTCTGACCTCCAGAGGTACTGCACCCATGTGTACAAATAACCCAGACACATAATTTAAAATAAAACAAATATTAAAAAATAAATTTAAAAAATCTGATTATTAAAATTTTTTCCAAATTATGAATTCGGTTCATTTATTCCCTAAGGCCGCAGGGAAGGGACTAGCTAGCAGAGCCTCAGGAAGCCCTCAGCTTGTCAGTAACCAGTTTTCATAGGCAGACATCAGTCAACTATTAGTAACCCAGACTAGGGGGTCAGTCTGAGAGCTGTTGGCCATGGTCAAGGTGAGGATTTCCACGGGAACAGTCGCCAGCAGGTAGGTGAATGACTGGCCCCTGTCAAAGGTGGACAGAGGCTGGGAGCAGGCTGTGCAGGCAGTCACCTAGGAGACCTCAGAGTAAAAAAAAACCACAAACCTGAGTCTAGTTCTGACTTCTCTGTCTGGGTAGTGGTCTTCTCTCAACTTCTGTTTCCTGTGTACCCAAGGGTGTGGGCTCCACAGAGCCTGGCTGAGCCTCCACGGGATGATGGAGCAGTGGGCGTTTATAATCTGACAGTGTAGGGTCAATCTAAGGCGGAGCCTACGCTTCGCTGATGAGTCTCAAAGATACACCAGCAAGTGATTCAGACCACGCAGAGACCTAAAGTGAGAGCAGCTTCCTGCGTGAAGCGCAGTGCTAGGGCAGTTCTTGAGAGACTGTGACATCCCTACCTGGCCTGGCACCAACTGCGAACTTAAAGGGCCACACGCCTCTGAGTGTGCGCGTTCCTCAGCCTGTTCCCTACTGCTACAGAGAAAGCCTGGGGCAGAAGACAAGCCTGCCCCTCGGCCAGAGGACCCCACTCAGGATGCAAACACAATACTTTCATTTATATATACAGTAGTTGGTAGGGACTGGTTTATTTTCGTTTTATGAGTATCAGTGTCTTGCCTGGATGTATGTACATGCTAGTATGAACAGGAACGGGCCCCCATAGACTCATATGCCTGAGTGCTTAGGTCACAGGGCGTGGCACTGTTGGAGGCGGGGCCTCGTTGGAGGAGGTGTGCCTCTGCACTGAGGGGCATCAGTGAACCCTGCACCTCAGCCAGGGCTTTGATATCAGCTTGTCACTTTCTAAATCTAAGCTCTATTTCTACTGCAAGACGTGACCTAGACCCTGGGTGCTTCAAAGAGCTGGAGAAAAGCGTCTCTGTGCTACCCCGGACATGGGCCTCGCCGTCCCAGGTGCTACTCTGAACGTAAACATTTCTTGGGCTTCTCTTCTGGCCTAGGATTGAATATGATTAAAGATAATCCTAATCCAAGAAGGTGTGGAGCCTTTCCTGATTTGTGTATCGGAGAGTAAAACTCCTCAGAAATTATTCAATATGAATAAAATGTCATGAGAGAAAAAAAATACCTTCTGCTTCCTCAAGATAATCTTTTTGGCCTCGGGGTATCGGGTGAAGTCTTTTATTTCCGCTCTAAACGCATCATAGGCCTCTTTATTCAGTTTCGTCCACACGCCCCACCCTCCACTAGACTGAAATTTTCTTGGGTAGAATCTCTTCTACCGTCCTGGTTCTAGTCCCTCGTCTCAGGGTTTTGCGTTTGCTGACTTGAAGAAATGTCTCTTTGAAATTTATTTTGTCTTATCGCTGCAATAAGAGATAAAGGCTGCAGGGTAAAAGCCCATGTTTAGCAGCTTAAGAGCTAGTGAGACCTTGCTCATACACACACACACACACACACACACACACACACACGCATACACACACATTCACACACACACATGCATACACACACATTCACATACATACAAACACATATATAGACAGACACATAAACACACATACATACATATGCACACACACATATATATACACATACACGCACATCTCACATATACACATTCATGTATATACACACATGCACACATATACATACATACATACACACATTCACATACGTACATACAAACACATATATAGACAGACACATAAACACACATACATACATATGTACATACACATACATACATATACACATACATACACATCTCACATACACATACACACATTCATGTATATACACACATACACACATATACACACACATACACACACATTCACATACATACAAACACATATTCACACATTCACATATATACACAGACAGACACACATACATACATATACACATACACACATCTCACATATACATACACAGACATTCATGTATATACACACAGACACACATATACACACATGCACACATATGCACACATGCGCGCACATACATACACATACACACAAACACACACACATACACATACACACACACACTACAAAAGGGAACTGGTGCCATAGAAAAATCCATCAAGAATCCTAGAAGAGCGTTTCTAAGACAGAGTACACGGCTTTCATAAGCAGGGTCTCCAGGCCTTTTATACAAACGGATACAATGTGAAATCTCCACTAAGCCACCATTTGATAAGATTTCCAAGGGCAACAGAAAAGTACACAACTTTTCAACCCGGCCAGACACAAGTCTTTAAACAAACACACCACTCTTCTTGTACTCAGATGTTTCTGAAACACAAACAACCTGTCAGTGAACGCAGACCTTCAGGCAGACCTGTGTTTGGAATGTTCGTACTGAGATAGGCGGTTTTAGTGGAAACTGTTCCCAGTACCTAATATGTTCAACCCATGGATGCACTCGTGCTCGACAAATAAAGCAGATTTAAAACCAAAAGTTAAAGCAGCTGGGCCAGGGATATGGCTGGAGAGAGAAGGGTACGCCTGTCACGTGTGAGGCCTTAGACGTCTCCCTAACACCGAACTCTAAAAGGAAAAAGATGCAAAGCTGAAGCAAAAAAGAAGTGAGCGAAAGTCTCAAGGGTCTTTTAATTCTCTCCAAAAGGAATTATGTCACTTATCACCACATACATGGACTAAGTAAGGTATGACTCAGGGCATGGAGACAGGATGAATAAAGTGACAGTGACAGAGACTGGTGGCTAACTTTTCAACACTCGGCTTAGGCTCTGAAGTCACATCAGAAGCAACTCATTCGGGTTCTTTCTTCGGCTTCCTAATGAGATATGTAAAAATTCTTCTTTCTTTTTAAATTGTTGGCACTGAGGTTGAGCCTATATGTATTTAAATTATGAAATTCTTGGAAGGCCTTGCTCATGAATATGGACAAACACATCCATGGGCCGGGAATGGAGACACACATCTTTAATCCCAGCACTTGGGAGACAGCAGCAGGTGGATGTCTGAGTTTGAGGGCAGCCTGGTCTACATATCAAGCCCCAGGATGGTTGGGCTGCATAGTGAGACCCTGTCTCAAAAGAAGAAGAAGAAGAAGAAGAAGAAGAAGAAGAAGAAGAAGAAGAAGAAGAAGAAGAAGAAGAAGAAGAAGAAGAAGAAGAAATCCATATGATTTACAGAAACTCAAAGACTGTCAGAGATAGCTATAACTTCTTTTAGGCTACTGAAGTTCTTTACTTTCATTTGAACCAGTGTGTTCATTAAAGATACAGGCACTACTAAGATAACAATGACAGCTCTCACGCCATCATCTCCTGAAACCACCTTTCCCTGACAGGGTGGTTTGAATAAAAATGGCTCCCATAGATTCATAAGGAGTGACATTATTGGCCTTGCTGGAGTAGGTGTGTCCTTGCTGGAGTAGGTGTGGCCTTGCTGGAGTAGGTGTGACCTTGCTGGAGTAGGTGTGGCCTTGCTGGAGTAGGTGTGGCCTTGCTGGAGTAGGTGTGGCCTTGCTGGGGTGGGTATGGCCTTGCTGAAGTAGGTGTGGCCTTGCTGAAGTAGGTGTGGCCTTGCTGAAGTAGGTGTGGCCTTGCTGGGGTGGGTGTGGCCTTGTTGGAGGAAGTGGATCTCACATGGTGGGCTTTGAGGTTTTAGAAGCCCAAACCAGGCCCAGTGGCTTTTTCTGTACCTTTTTTCTGCTTCCTGCCAATCGAGCCATAGAACTCTCAGCTCTCTCTCCAGCACCACGCCTGCCTGCACTCCTTCGTGCTTGCCACCACAAGGACAGTGGAACAAACCTCCCCAGGTGTAAGCCAGACCCAATTAAGAGTAGCTGCGGTCATGGTGTCTTGTCACAGCAAAGAAACCATAACTAAGACGCTCCACCGATCATAAAAGTGAAGGGGAGCAGGCGCTTACCAAGGAGCTGTGGCGAGTGACAGACAGATAAGTCAGTGATGAAATAAACTGAAGATGCAAAGGAAAGATGCAAAGGAAAGAAGCGTGTGTTAACCAGACCAAACAAAAATCGACTTCCCCACTTTTTTCCCTGGGGCCCTGTGCATGTCGGCAAGCACGCTACCTGGAAGCTACCTACATTCCCAGCCCTGGCTAGATTCTATCGTTTTAGATAACAAGAAAGTCGACGGAGAGTTTTCCCATCATTCCCAGCCAGGCATTAAAGTCTGCAAGCCAGAATCGACTTTAAATCACAAAGATTAACGCTACAGTTCTTTCAAATAACTGATTATTCTTAGTTGAAAGTGGTGGTTCTCAACCTGTGGGCCATCACTCCCATTTGGGGGGGGGGTCCTAATGACTCACGAGGGACCCTAATACCGTCAGAAATCCCATATTTACCTCATGATTCAAAACAGTAGCAAAATTACACTTATGAATTAGCAGTAAAAATAACTGTGGCTGGGGGTCGCCACAAGTGAGGAACTGTATTAAAGGGTTGCAGTGTTCGGAAGGTTGAGAACCGCTGCCTCTAAAGGTAAAAACTTCAAATAAAAACCCTTTATTCTTGTGGCATTTATATATGTTTATATATTTTATATATATGTTATAGAAGATGTTTATATATCTAGAGTAAAGGGAAATAAAGGGAAGGTCTGTTTCATTACACACACACACACACACACACACACACACACACACACACTAAACGTTTTTTAAAAGCCTTTTTTGGGGTTTGTTCTTGTTTTTGTTTTGAGACAGGGTCTCGGTATGTAGCTCTGGCTGGCCTGGAACTTGCAATGTAGACCTCACAAAGATCTGCCCGCCTTTGCCTCCTGAGTCCTGGGATTAAAGGCACACACCATCACACTAGACTTTAAAATTAAATAACATTAAATAAAAAGATTTTTTAAATAAAGTAAAATGAAAAAAATTAAAACGTAAAGAGTCAGAGCGTTCTATGCACTCAGCATGCACCATTTGTTGTACAACTTGTACAACTTGTTGTTTTCTCTTTCTCAATGAGGATATTGTCACCGGCCAGGGTAACACAACCACGTGTCACAGCCACAGGAATTTAAACTCAGAGAATCCAGGCCCTTAATAAACTCTTTGCAAAACACAATTTCAATTAAAATGGGACAAATGACTGTATCTACTAAGGTCTGCTGAGGGGTGGGCACAGCTCCCGAAGCCCTCAGAGCACACTGTTGGCCTCCGATGAAGATGCTAATGTTTGAGAAGAGAAATGCTTTGACCCCAGAAGGCCTTAAGTATTTCTATGAAAAATAACATAGGATTAGCATGTTTGCCAAAGTCGGGGTACAAAAGACTTTAAGAGTCAATTGCCGGAAAAGAAGCAATGGAATTTGCCTATTTTATGTAAAAAATAAAAATAAAATAAAATAATTAAAAAGAGAAACAGCTGGCTTTAAGAATGGCCACACTACAGCCACAGGTGCCTACACAACACAGCAATCTAGAACGTCCATGAGCTTTGCAACGGTCAGCTTTTCTGGAAGAGTCACTTCCCCATCTCCCCATTTCTCCTTCGGCACCTTTGCTTGTATGATGATAGTTTTAAATTCACATTTGAAACAGGCAACACAGTAGCCTCCCTTATCTGGAGAAGAGGAAGGCTGATTCTAAGACAGCCCAGCCAGTACTGGTGGTACCAATCCTGCTGGAGGGGGGGGGGGCAGATTTTAGAGAGATTTTGTTTTGTTTTCTGATACAATCAGCGTCTACATCTCAACCAAGCATGGACTGAAAAATACCAGAGAGGGGTTTGGAGAGATGGCTCAGTGGTTAAGGATCCAGAGAACCCACATTCTTTATGCTGAACCTCTGATCTGTAGCTCGCAGTGGCCTGTGACACCAAAGGACCCGATACCCCAGAGTGCCTGTGCACTGCGCTGACACCCACACACACACAATTAATAAAAGTACATGTTAAATTTAAAAAGAGAAAAGCAAAAAGTATTGTATCTGTACCAAACATTTGCAGCTATTTTTTTTCCTTGACATTATTTCCTAAGTAAGATGTTTAAGGACCATGTAACACTGCACACAGCGTACTAGGTACCAAGGAAATTCTAGAGATGCTGAGGGCTAGGGGAGGAAGCTATGACGGTGGCACAGCCTGTATCCCCAGTGCATGGGGATGATAATTCCAGGACAGCCTGGAATATACAGTGAGACTCAAAGTAACAAAGAGAACAACATCAATAATAAAGTATTTGGTAAGACCTGGGCACAATGAAAGCCACACTGACCAGAAATTGGCCAAGCTCTTTAAATTTCAAGACCTTTCTCCTAGGTATAAATGAACTATTTGTGAAGATGCCCTGACAGAAAAACATTCCAAGGACTAATGAATACATTTATTTTTCAGACCTTTTGTTAGGACGCATTTAATCATTGTTCTGAAGAAAAAAACGAGGTGTTTCCTGACTGGCCTAAAATACACAGGGGATGTAGAAGGAAAAATCCTCTAGTTGCCATTTCAGTACCAAATTGTTTTCTTTTGAATAAAGTACCAAGCGTCACGTTTTGATAGTGAGGAAACAAGACTTGGATTCCACTGAACCAACCATCAATTCCAGTAGGACAACCGAATAGTTACATATTTACAATAAAGCCAACACAAAACCCAACGTATAACGTGAAGGTACCATAGCTATTTTTGCCCTTTATGTTTTCCGTGTTGAGCAGTGAACCTAAGAACGGGCACAAGCTAGGCCAGCACCCTGTCACTGAGGTATAGTCCCAATTTCTGTATTTTAAGAACAAGATATCTCTGGGTTTGCTACTCCCTGACACTACTATGGAGGCCCCGGGGCCTCCGTTTCTCTACATATTTAATACAGTCAGCTAGCCCCTCCACTTCCTCCTCCATTGGATCTTGCTAGGATAATGGAGACTATTATCCATGAACATGGGAGCCTTTACAATTAAGGCATTGAAATAAAAAATATTTTCAGTGCCTTCCTGCTTTTTGAAACTGCCAGGCCAAGACTACCGAAGAAAGTAAAAACAAACAAACAAACAAACAAACAAACAAACCCCCAACACACACGCACAAGAACAAAACAAAACAAAAAAACCCCGAAGGCCCCACGCGTGAGACACAGTATCTCGGACCGAGCCAAAGCTGAGGGGTCCGGAGGGATGAGCTTTGCAAAATCAGGGAGCGGGCTCAGGAGGGATCCGAACAAGCACGCAGTGCTTACCTGGTCTCACCGAGAGCCCCGGGCGGGTGCGGGATGAACACCCCGCAGCTAGACGGGGGAGACTGCTTCTTCTTGGAGCGCCAGATGTGGAAGGTGGGGTGCTTCTTGGGGGCTTTGGACGGGCTGGCCTCCCTGGGGTCGCCCTGCGATGGTGGCGACAGCGGCATCTCCTCTTGTGCCTCTTCTGCCAGTTGCGCGGACGCTGCCCTCCCCGGCGCCCAGCCGCGGTGGAAGAACTCACCTGGGCTCCAGCTCGCCCGCCTTTGCCTTTGCACCGCCCGACCCCGCCCCCTTGTCGCCGGTGCGCGGGACGGCGGAGGGTTAAAGGACAGGGACCAGCAAGGGTGGGTCGCCCCACAGCGCCCCCGCGCGGCCAGGGCTGCGAGCTCAGGTGCCTCGGGTACCGCAGACCCGCACCTGGGCGGAGGCTGCGGGGCAGCGACGCCTACTGGACATGCCGGGAGCAGTGTCCCCTGAGCCTGGTGTGGTTTCTGCAGTACCTGGGGTCCAGCAGCCATAGGTCACCCCCTGGAGTTGTTGGCAGCTCTTGATCTGTGTCTGGCTGGCAGTGTGAGTGGCTGCTTAACCAACCGCACCTGGAGAAGGATGAGAGAGGCCGGTACTCTGGCTGGACCGCCTGGCAATTAGACTCCTTCACTCACGTGCTGGGCGGTTTCTGACGCTGTTTGTAAGCAGGAGTGCCAACTTCTCCACTCTCCTCAAGAGTCTGAAGAATTAATTTGGACTCACAGCCCATAAAGCATCAAGGGATTAAAAAACACACGGAGAGGGACATTAGGAAAGCTTTCCAGTTCCGAAAGGGCTCAATACAACCCTCACAGTGAATTAAATGTCAGCCCCATGAGGTACGCGTCACCTATTTTACTGTTAGTAGCTTTCTTAAGCCGCGCTAATGTGGCTAAGCAGCAAAGGCAGTGGTATTAAGCGAAGGAAGGGCAGTAATAGTTCTTTGGGCGTCGTTAGGGTATGAAGACCCTCATGACCACTACTCTGCAATGTCTTCTACACTTCTCTGAAGACAGGGCTCACGTTTTCCTTCTTTATACTCATCTACAGGACATGCACTATTATTCCATTGCTTTCCATACATTTGTATCAAGATATAAACTGCATATGGTTAAAACGTACAAATCACCGTGGGCTCTGCTGACACACGCCTTTAAGGCCAGCATTTGGGTGGGGGGGGGGAGGGGGGGGGAGGCATGTGGATCTCTGAGTTCAAGACCAATCCCAGGATGGCCAGAGCTACACAGAGACCTCTTACCAGCAACTCTGCTACTGGCCACCCCAAGAATCAAATGCCTGTCTACATAGACCTTGTTAGATGGTCAGTCTCCTGCCTCACTCCCCTGGAACACACATTAGTCATCCTGGGGGTTGGGGGAGGTTCTATGCAGGTACACATGATTAAAGAAGTCTAGTTCTTTAGCTGTTTGCTAACTACAAGGAAATTTTGGCTTTCTAGGTTCCAACTCAGAGAAATGGAATCCCTATGATTAAAAAACTGGCCAACAGCGAAGGTATTCAAATGTGGTCAGAGGGCAAAGAGGAGTAAGACTTCAGAAGTGACTAACTGTGTCTTGGTGGCTCGAGGAAGTCATCAACAGGGAGGCGACCAGTTTGTGTGCTGTCACTGATGAATAATGAATAAGAATTTGCCAGAGAGAGAAGAGAGGGTGTATAGTCTAGGAAGAATAAACAGGATGGTTCAAACGTGAGGGTTGCGAAAGGGCGTGTGCTGTGTGACCAGGAAGCAGAAGAGAAGGGCACGCGGTGGGGGGAGAGGCTGAAGATGAGATGGGTAAAATCAGGCAGAGCTCGTGGCAAGTCAGCTCTTACGGCTTTTGGCCTTGGCAAAAGAACTAAAGAATTATAGTGTGGGTCTTAGTAAACACTCAGACTCTACTGTGGTGCTATTGGAGACTGGTGAGCCCTTTAAAGGGGTGTTCGGAGGTCTCCGGGTCATTTGGGGGGGAGCATCCTTGAAGGAGATAAATGGCATCCTAAGCCCTTTCTTCTGCCATTGCTTTGTGACCATGGGGTGAGGTCTTCCTCTGCCATCCCCCTTGCCATAATGGGCCACCTCACCACAGGCCCAAGAGCAGTGGGCCAGCTGAAGACAAACTATGACTTCGAAAGAGTAAGGCAAAGCAAGCCCATCTCTCTGTAAGTTGATTCTATCACACCTGTGCCGAGCTGGCAGGAAGATGACTAACACAGGACGTGGCTACAATTTTATGCAGAGAAGTGATGTGAACAAATGGGTTTCCAGAGAGGGAGGGGTTCCCTGGATGGCTCCGAGTTGGAAAAAACCCCCAGACTTAGAGTCAGTTCTTAGAGTCTTTTGCAAGAAGTCAGATGATGCCCCCCCCACCTCCCACCCCTGCATAGAAAAGGAAATGGGGACTCGGGTAATGGTTCAGTCAGTGTTGTGCCTGCATGCAAAAGCTGGGCCAGTCCAAGCACTGGGAAGGGAAAGGTGGGAAATTCTGGGGCTTTGCTGGCTGAAGCAGTAATTCCCGCTCCAATGAGAGGCCCTGTCACAAAAACTAGCCTGGAATTTGACTGAGGAATATCAACCTCTGGCTTCCATATGCATGTACACACACACACACACACACACACACACACACACACACCTCATTTTAAAAGAAGAAACAGAGTTGGCAAGGTGGCTCAGCAAGTAAAATATCTTGCCATGCAAGCCTGGTGACCCGAGTTTGACCATTAGAACTCATTGCGGAAGGAGGAAGACAAATCCTAAAGCTGCTCTGTCTCTCTCTCTCTCTCTCTCTCTCTCTCTCTCTCTCTCTCTCTCTCTCTCTCTCACACACACACACACACACACACACACACACACGCGCGCGCGCGCGTCACAGCAGACACAAAGATTTCCCTTGATGGAACTGAATTGTAGGAGATGAAATACAGGACTTATGGAGTGAGGAGAGATAGTGAGGGTCCCTCAGTGGTTAGCCTCTCGGCTTAGGTAGATGGATGACATTAGCCTAATACAGGAGAAAGATTGGAGCCTGCATATAAAAGTAAGCTTAGCTGTGAACATATTGAAGCCTGGAGGCTCCATAAGTAGATTTAATTTAGGAATTCACTGTAAAATGAATTCTGGAGGTCAAAGGTCAGAGCAGCATGTGCGAAGGTGTCATGGTAGAACCCTTCCCACTGCCCAGCCATCTGACCTATTTCGGAGGCAAGTTCCCTCAACCAACGCTGATTCTTTTTTCTCTATCTAATCTTGTGTTGCATTTTAATCTGAATTTAAACCGACATTCTGACAGACTGCTGAAATGCCCACAACTCTCTACACGTCCTACAAATAAGCAAAGTCTTTTTTTCTTAGGCCTTAAATTGGGCTATGAGGCTTCCTCGCTGGCAACTATAATGCAAGCAGAACTCGAACCATCCTTGCACACCAGAATGTACATCGCTGCCTCACTACGAATCTTTCACCTCCTTGTTTTGAGATAGTCTCAGTCTACAGTTCAGGCTGACTTGGGACTCGCTGCATAGACCAGGTTGGCCTCAGACTCATAGCAACACTCTTGCTACACTAGCTTCCTGAGTGCTGTGTGACATCACGGCTGTCAAGGCATGATCTATCACACCTGGCTCCATTTTGGATCCTTGCTATGTGTCTAGAGTTGCCTGTGGGTGATAAGAGGTGTATAGGGAATTCAACATCATTATTGATGTATAGCCAACGGAACGTCAACCGTTATGGATATGAGTGAGGCCATCTGAGACCAGTCAGCCTCCAGAGGAGCCACACACACACACGCCTGGCCCAGGTACATGGACGACAGCATTAGAGATAAATTGCAGCTGTCCCAGGCCAGAGCCGTCTGGGAGAATCATGAGCTAACTAAACGATGCTAATTGAAGGCACGTTTTTGTTTTATAGCTCATAAATATTTTTAAATCAATGACAGCATAAAATTAACAACAGACAACTCAATTTTATCTATATTTTAAATGTCTGAGATATACAATAAATGAGAGGCAATAGAAAATCCTAAACTATTCACCACATAAAAATTCAATTATGTTCAAGCTGCCTAGTTTAGATGATTTATAAATCTTTTAAAAAATGTGAGTGGATATAATATGGAATTATAGCTTATCCGAATGTCATAAACATTTTATAGCACACGCACACATACACACATCACACACACACACACACACACACACACACACACACACACACACACACACAAGCTATTTGAGACTGGGTATTTTGGCTGTCCTGGACTTGCTTTGTAGATCAGGCTGGCCTCGAACTCACAGAGATCTGCTTACTTGTGCCTCCCTGAGTGCTGGGATTAAAGGCATTGCCTCAGAACTTGGCCCTAAGAAACTGTTGCTATAAGAAAAGGGTGCCAGCCTTTAATCCCAGTACTTGGAGGCGGAGGCAGGCGGATCGCTGTGAGTTCGAGGCCAGCCTGGTCTTCAAAGCGAGTCCAGGACAGCCAAGGCTACACAGAGAGACCTTGTCTAGAAAAACCAAACAAACAAACAAAGAAAATATGTTGGGTCCGTCCAGCTTCCCTCCCCAGCGGGTTGACCGGCCCTGATGAGGCGGGGAGGGGAGGGTTGGAACTGCTGGTGGACAGGCAACCACCTTTTGCACTGTCCCCAACTGCACATGGAAGAGCACGCCATAGGACCTGGCCTTCTTCAGGCTGCCAGAAGTGGGTTGAGAACTGTAGGAGAGCAGACTTAGAACATAAAACATGTGATCAGCGACATAAGCATTATCGACTGTGTGCCGAACGCTTTGAGCCCTCTACGATCTGTAGTCCTTATGGGACAGTTCGTGGAGATGATGCAATGCCAACGCTATCTGATCTTACTAGTCACTTGAACAATCCACATAAGCAGACACAGGCAACGAAGAAAAGAATTGAGTGAGGATGAAATCAGGACACTGAAACACACACAAAAAAAAGCTGAGGAAACTTCTGAACAAGAATAGGAAACTAACAGCGATGCCCAGAGCCCCAGTGCAGAAGTGGGGAACCAGCAGGGTGGAAATGTATTGCCTTGAACCCTTGCAGAGAAGGAGACAAAGAGCGCTTCAAATCGTTATTTGAGATTCTGATTCTCATGGGAAAGCAGAGCACACCTTTGGATGGGCATGAGGCCGACGAGATCCCAGAAGGCCTCTTGGCTCCAGGTAACTTTCAGGCGCTCCATGGGTTACATCATTCAGGGACTTAAAGATGTATTCTCTGAGCAGCACCTCAAAACTCTGAAATGCCTCTCTCTGGTACCCTCAGTGATGGGGCAGCTCAAATTCAACTCAGCAGAAGGGCACCATGCTGACAAGTACAGAAGGGACCTCCCCAATGCTGACAGGCTTTCAGCCACGCGTCACTGTTGGAGAATCAGGTGGAAACGCCTGTGCTCCCGTTCACCACTTACAAAGCCCTCTGCCTTCCTGACATCACGTTTTTTTCCTAACGTGTATGCCTTGCTGACGGTCCTGTGTGTTCTCCCTGTGTTGAAAGTGGAAAACGAGCTCCATGAAAATGGACGAAAGCTTCTCAGAGCATACTTGCGGAGCACTTTGACAGACCAAAGGTCGAGTAATCTGGCTTTGCTTAACATAAATTTTGATATAAAACATGATCTGGATTTCATGGTGGACACATATACCAAACTCTATACAAAGAAATCAGAGCTTCCTACAGATAACTCAGAAACCATTGAAAATACCTAAAAGATTTTTTTTAGATGGCTGTTGTGTTATAGTTGCTGTTTGGAGGAAAAGCCGTAAGATATCACAGGCCAATCAATCACTGCATATCTTGTCAATAGACCTCCAGTTGGACACTCATTAGCTGTTGGTAATCCACATATTTAAATGGCGCCTGTTTGAACTCTCATGCCTTCAGTACCTGTCTGTTCTTCCAGAAGTTGGCATTGGGAGTACCAGTGCTAGTGGCACTCTGAAATTGTTCGGTTAAAAGTATTTTAGATATAACATTATCATTGTGGATCGAGTTGTCACTTACTGAGTTATCAGGTCTTTGGGGAATGAATTTGTGAGAGAAATATATTTTATAATGTGTTATAATGAAATACACCATTGACGTTTGACTTGTAGGAGTTATAGGTGTTTTAAAATCTGTTGGTAGCAGCATTTTGAAGGCAGAGGCATGAGGATCACATGTTTTAGGCCAGCCTGGATTACATAGTGAGACCCTGTCTCAAGATAAAAACAAAAATAAAAATCAATATGAGGATTGCAGTACAGCTTAGGGTGGAGTTCTTGCCTAGCATGTGCAAGCCCTTGGCTCATGCCTCAGGACTGCAGAAACAAAAGGCAACAAAGTCCAACTGGGCAATGGACTATCCCAGGAACTATGAGAGGGGCTTGTGAGCTCAGCGAGCAGCCTTCATGTAGATTCTGTTAGGGCAGAGGAACCTCAAAGGAACAAGTTAGGGTTTGGGTGGCAGAGCCAGGCACTGCATTCCACATTTGGCTTTGCTGTTTACATTCCTTTGTTGAGCCAACATTTTCTTTCTTTCTTTCTTTCTTTCTTTCTTTCTTTTTTTTTTTTTTTTTTTTTTTTTTTTTTTTTTTTTTTTTTTTTTTTTTTGCAGTTAAATTCATTTCTGCTTCATGGTGAAGACAGACCCAGAGGCTATCCATACAGGTAACAGACATGATTATGTCTACTGCCTTGTCTTGATTTATAAGCAAAACCTACAAAAATACATGTTTTGTGGTTTATCTGAAAGAAAATAATAGAGAAAATATTGCTTTTTTTGGCGAATAAAATTGATTTTGTATAGCTTATTTCAATCTAAATAAAATGTGAATATATATACATATCTTTAATTCCAGCACTCGAGAGGCAGAAGCAGGAAGATCTCTGTGAATTTGAGGCCAGCCTGGCCTATAAAGTGAGTTCAGGATAGCCAAGGTTACCTTGTCTTGGAGGAAAGAAAAAGGAAAAAGAAAGAAAGTAGAAAGAAGAAGAAAGAAAGAAGAAAGTATCTCAGGTGGTAAATGCAACAAGTCCAAAAATTTCACTCATTCTCCCTTAGACAGAAACAGGACTGAAGTGATTAGAAAAACAAAGACTTTAGCAGACCCAAGTTGACAGTCATGGCCTTTTCCCTTGACTTTAGGGTTGTTCCTTATAGACTGGAGGTTTTAGATATAGAGGTCAGCAGGTTCTCTATTCCAACATTTCAAACTTAGAACTCCCTCCATCTGGTCATTTAACTTTGGCCACATGATTCTCCACCATATGTTCCGTTTAATTCATAGATACATAGAAGTTACAACAAGAGAACAAGGAAGAAAATTCTGCTTCTAGTCATAATACAGTGTCTGGCTCAGGGTTGGTCCTTACGCAGAAGCATAAAATTACCAAGTAGAGCAAAATAAATAAAGGGAAAGGGCTTCCATTTATGTGAGCATGGGCAGCACAGTGGTACGGCTCATTATAAAAAGAAAACAAATCGTGTATGTGGTTGGCCATGCCCAACTGTTCTTGTCTTCTGGTTAGAGGCACTTTCTGGAATGTATCTAGTCATAAATGATTCTAAAGATAGTTAAGTGGACTTTCTTAGTTGATGAGACAGATATTGTATTTGTTGGTTTGTTTTTTGAGACAAGGTTTCTCTGTGTAGCCCTGGTTGTCCTTGAACTTGTTCTGTATACCAGGCTGGCCTGGAACTCAGAAATCTGTCTCCCTCTGCCTCCTAAGCACTGGGATTAAAGGCATGACCCACCACCCATTAGTCCAGAGTTTAGTGGAAGTTCTGGTTTCTTTAAAACCCAGTTACATTATATTTTTTGTTTTAATCCCAACTGTGGGATAAGGGGTTGCTTTTAGTTTGTCCATTGCTGATAATTGCCTTGTGTGACTTGGAGAGGGATGTGGTCTTTGCTATCTGGAGATAGTTTAATTCTGAGGACTCTGAGAGGGTATAAAAACCAGAACACAGAAAAAAGACAGAGACTTGATGGTTCAAGGGACCATCCAAGAGAGAGCAAGGAACACTTTGTGAAGATGGACAGAGAAAGAAGAAGGCTGCGGATTCCACTGGACTGTGGGATTTCCTGGTGACTGAGGTTGGTATTTTCCCAAAGAACCTAACAACCCTAACCAGGCAGAATTAGCCTAAGAAACCTACACCTGTCTCCCCACTAACCTTCTTTCTCTTCTCCCTAGTTGGGGGGGGGGGGTAGGTGGAAGAAAGGTCAAGGCACAAGAAACCAAAATAAAGTGTTAACACCAGCCAGGCATGGCGGCACACACCTTTAATCCCAGCACTCAGGAGACAGAGGCAGATGGATCGATATGAGTTTGAGGCCAGCCTGGTCTACAAAGTGAGTCCAGGACAGCTAAGGCGACACAGAGAAACCCTGTCTAGAAAAACCAAGCAACAACAACCAAAACTGAGACTAGGCTGTTTCAAAGAGGTTGAAGTGGCTGGATTTTATGGAGAAGAATGTTTTCAGAAGATGCACAGAGTTTTAAAGCGCACAAGAAACATTCAGCAAGGGTCTCTGGAGTCGGTTGCTGAATATCAGGCTATGCACGAATAAGGTGAAACTCCACAGGAGGCCAGGAATGAAGAACAGTAAGACTAATATTTCTAAAGTTCATATAGGACTGAGAGATGCGCAGACTCCGAACAGCCAGATAGAGTTCTCAGTGAACACTTGGGGAACTCAACGAATGTCGCCCGAAGGTCATGCAGCAGTAGAAGGGCTAACTTAACTCAGAGCAAACACCACTGAGAAATGTGGGTTTGGACTGTCCGGATGGCTTAGCAAGCTTAGCCTTTACCATCAAGCCAGAAGACCCAAGTCCAATCCCTGAAACCCACATGGTGGAAGGCATTAACAGCTCTGACCTCTGACATCTGACCTCCACATGCATGCTGTGGGTATGAGTGCATGGGAATGTTCACACAAACACACATAAATGATTAAGCAAATAACTGTAACTTAAATTGTAAGCTTGCTCTGTGGGAGCAAAGTTTAAGATAAGCCTCAAAAGTGTCAAAATGAACCAAAAGCAATGTGCCAAAATGATGAAATGCATCCTCGTCCAAATTAGTTGCAAAGGGATTGCCTGGATTTGGTGACTTGTAAAACTTCTAAAAAGCCTTTTAAGCTGTACGTGGTGGCATGTTTGAAGGCTGTACTCTAGTAACCGAGGACATCTTCCACAGACTTCTGGAATCTACTCTGTCATGCTCCATGACATCTTTTACAAATGGTGAGTCTGGAGAAAATAAAATTCACTGTAAAATTTACCACTTAGCAAGAAAACAGGGCCCATTCGTCCTTCAGATACCGATGGCACAGAGAGAGTCTCAGAAGTTGTCCTCCGATTTAGGCATGCACACTAGGGCATGTGCATGAACACACACACACACACACACACACACACACACACACACACACACAGTAAATAAGAAAATAATAATAAAGAACTTTATAAAGAACTTTCCAGTCTTGCCCGGCGGTGGTGGCAAACGCCTTTAATCCCAACACTCTGGAGGCAGAAGCAGGTGGATCGCTGTGAGTTCAAGGCCAGCCTGGTCTACAAAGTGAGTCCAGGATAGCCAAGGCTACACAGAGAAACCCTGTCTAGAAAACCAAAAAAAAAAAAAGAGCTTCCCAGTCTCTCGGGAGCCTGGCTCCTTCCCTGGGAACTCTTTCTTACAGTCTGTTCCAATACATTCTCTATCTGTTCGTATCTTAATTCCTTCACCACACATGTCACTGGCCTTCTGAGAGTACAGCGTTATGCACAGTGCCTAATATGGTTCTGGGGTCAATCCTCAGAAACTCTTGCGTGGTCTTGCGTGGGGCTGGAGAGATGGCTGAGAGGTTAAGAAGGCTGGCTGCTCTTCCAGAGGACCCAGATTTGATTCCCAGCATCTAAGGGGAGGCTCACAAATGCCCTTAACTTCAGTTCCAGGGGATCTGATGCCCTCTTCTGGCCTTGGAGGTACAAAGACATACTTGCAGGCAAAATACCCATTTACATACAACTAAATTTAAAAATTAATATTAAGAAAAAAAAATTTTTGAAGAGGGTGGAGAGAAAAAGAAGAGATATAAGGACAGTAAAAAAAAGCCTCTAAAGACAAAACACATAATATCTGAAGTGACAAAACTCCATACAGGATGGGGCCAACAGCAAATTACTACAGAAGAAACAGTAAGCTTACAGAAATAGCGATAGGAATGCCATGGGTTTTTTAAATAAAAGAAAAAGCTATCCATGGTGGCTCCTTTGGGCTACATGAGACCTTTTCTGAAAATATTTTTTATGAGCCGGGCATGGTGGTACATGCCTATAATCTTAGCACTCAAGGAGGCAGAAAGAGATGGATTTTTTGTGAGTTCGAGGCCAGCCAGGGCTACACAGAGAAACCCTGTCTTGAAAACTAAACCAAAACAACAACAACAACAACAACAACAACAACAACAAAACCCAAAATCAAACAAAAAATATCTGTATAGATTTATTTTGTGGTTATAGGTGTTTTGCCTACATGTGTGTCTGTGGACCACATGTATACTTGGTACCTGAGGAAGTGATGAGCGTCCACGTGGGTGCTGGGAACGTTCTTCCTCCTTTTCATTCTCCTCCTGTGTCTCCTTTCCCTTTATCTACCTCTCTCTTGTAACTTTTCTTTTTTCACCAAAAAAAAAAAAAAAAAACCTCTAAGGTTTGGAGGAGTTGGCTCAGTGAGGAAGACCACTTGTTCTTGCAAAGGGGAGAGAGGAGAGGAAGGAGAGAGCAGGAAACAGCAGTGGCAGAGCAAAGGGGAGGAAAGAGAATGGGAAAGATTGAGAAAGCAATGCCAAAAAAAAAAAAAAAAGACCTTTCCATATTACTAGTGAAAGTCCACATTACTAGTTCACTTACTTCAGTGAACCTGAGAAGGGGAGACATTAACCAAAGGTGTGGTAGCACTTGGGAGGCTGAGGCAGATGAATCTCTGTGAGTTCGAGGCCAGCCTAGTATATGTAGGGAGCCCCAGGCCAACAGTGAGGCCCTGTCTCAAACCAGTAAATAACGAAAGTAAGTGAGAGGAGCTGCTCAGCTTAGGGATTTAGCTCCCGAACACATAAACGTGGCACAGAACTTCCAGTTAACTGCAAGACTCAGTTCTCATGTCTAACTTATTTTGTTGTTGTTGATACACTCTCATAGTGTAGCCCAGTCTGGCTTCTCACTCACAGCAATCCTCCTGCCTCAGCGTCCAAAATGCTGGCATTTGCAGGCATTCGCCATGGGGAATAAAAGGCCCCGTGATGAGTGAGCTGGCAAGATGGCTACAGTTGGTTATAACGGCAACCTGCTACAACCTGGACTCAGTGGGACCTGACTGCCTTGGTGGCCACGGAAAAGCCCCACCCCCAACTGTGGGCAGCACCTTCTGGCAGCAGTCAAGGTAAAAAGGGTAAGTCTCGTCTTTTGCTTGCTTGGCTTTCCCCCTTAGCACTGAGTGAGTTTACCGTATCGCAGCTGCCGATTCGTCTGCTGATGGCAGAATTAGTGTTCCCAAGGTTCATCATCAACTAGACAGCACGGCTCTCCAGGAAACTTCTGGGCCTCTCATGGGAGAGATTGGCACTGCAGAGGCTCCCAGTCTTGTGAACAGCTACCATTTGTTGCCCTGCCCAGACTCCATTGAGAGACAGCTGTGGGGCCATCGCCTACCGTTGAGGCATTTGGCTACAAGGACTGAATATGGACTGGCTTCTCAGCTCTCAGCTGTGGTTCTGATGTTACTGTTTTAAAGCTGACTTAGCTTCTCTCACGGGCATCCCATTGGGTCCTTTCCCCTGGGGAACCCTGCTCAGCAAAGTGGCCCAGTATGTAAAGGAGCTAGCTGACAAGTCTGGCAACCTGAATTCAGTCCCCAGTAGCCAAAGTAGAAGGAGAGAATCTACTTCTTCAAGTCATTCTCTGACCTTCACATGCCCTTGGGTGCACGTGTGCACACACACTCTAGTGCAAAGGAGTGACTCCTGCCTGTAATCCCAGAACTAGAAATATGGAGGCAAGCAGTGAGTTCAAGGGCAGCCTGGCCTAGCTATAAGTTCCAGAACAACCAGGGGTACAAAACAGAGCCTTTCTCAAAAATAAGAGGGTAAAAAAGGGTGGAGAAGGGGGTGGCTCCAGAACTTCCTGTTCTTGCAGAAAACCAGATTTGTTTCACAACATCCCCCTGGTGGCTCACAACCGTATGTAAACTCCAGTTCTGGGGTGTTCTAATGCCCTCTTCTGGCCTCTGTGGGCACTGCATGCACATGGTGTACACACTAACATACAGGCAAAACACTTATCATCACCACTTATCAAACACCATTATCATCACCACCAATTAATTAATTAAAGTAGAATTTTTAAACCTCGTAGTCTGAACAACATTGAACAGGGCTGCTCTTATTGCAAGCTACATGGATGCCCTTGTATGGATGGATTGTCATTATCTGTGACAAAGAGACCACCTTATCTGTGGGAAAGATAATGAGGAAGACTATGCATGTGTGGGGACAAGAGTACGAGGGACAGGAGTATCTCTGTTAATTATTCTGTGAACAAAAAAAAAAATCTAAAAACAAATTTTAATGAAAAGGGATTACTTGTGAAATCCTATAGCAACATCAAAAGAGATCGTCTAGATTGGGAGTATTTTCATAAAGAATCTTTTATCACCTGTCTTAGTCTGGGTCCTCTGGAAAGTGATGCAAAGATGGGATTAAGTTTTAAAAAATCGCATATTAGGAAATATCACTGTGATAGCAATCTGGAGGAAGACCAAAGGGGCTGGGAGAGTCAAGCACCAGTGTGGAGGAGAAAAGCAAGCAAGAGGGAGCCATTTCAGACAAGGAATGTGCCACAGGATGCTCTGAAGTCTTCAAGCAAAGTCGTCAGTCAGAGGAGTCACATGTACTCCCAGGAACAGGATGCCCTTAGAATGCCTACTATACTCTGCCTCGCCAGGAGCTGCCACTGCAAGGTAAAGAGAGTTTTGGAAGTAGGCTGTTGAGCCCTTGGTCAGTTTTTCTAACTTGCAAGGCCTATTTGTCTGGATACCATGGCAGTAAAATGGTATTTACTAACAAATATTCACTGTTTGTTTGTTTATGTTTGTGGTGGTGGGTTGTTTGCTTGAATACAATATATTTTATTTATGTTTTGACAATTTAATACACATAAACAATGAATCCTGAGCCTACGCACCCCAGCTCCCCCCTCTTACTCTCTCCAGGAACCGCCAGCTCTTCCCTCTCACTCCCCTAGGCATCTCTGGCATGCCCCCCTCCTCTCTTCATGTGCTCTTCTTTTTGTTGTTGTTAATAACCCACTGAGTGCAGTTACTGGGCCTGTTGGGATGCTGACTGAGCTTGTTGACTTGATCGTGTGCAGGTAATCATAGCTACAGTGAGCTCATGGGTGCAACAAGCACGTCGTGTCTCAGAGACAGCGTTTCAGCATCCCTCCCATCCTCCAGCTCTTCAGTCCTTTCTGGCCCTCTCCTGGGGTGGTCCCTGAGCTTTGAGGAGGAGGAGGAGGGTTGATATGGATACCAACTTTAGGACTGAGTAATCAGCGGACTCTTATTCTCTGCATTTTGACAAGTTATGGTTCTCTATAATAACTGGTAACCACTGCACAGAGAGGCTTCTCTGGCCAAGGTTGAGCAAAGCACTAATCTATTAGTACACATATAGATATAGATATAGATATAGATATAGATATAGATTTAGATTTAGATATGAAAGTTTGATGACATAACATTCATCAAAACAAAACAAAAAAGTAATAGGTTCCTAGAGCCTGTGACCTCCCAAGCCATGGGCTTTTGTACATGTGGATAGTAATTCTTTCTCATGGAGCAGGACTCAAATGTAATCCAAAAGCAATCGGTTACACCCATAACCTTTGTGCCATTATTGCTTGAGGTTTTGTTTTTGGTCTGTTTGTTCATTTTGTTTTGTTTTGGTTTTGAGGTAGCATTTTGTCATACAGCCCAGGCTAGCCTTGACGTCTTGATATTCCTCCTTCAGTCTTCCAGGTGCTGGGATTGCAAGCTCCATTGTGTTTTAATATATGCACAACTATAAGTAAAATTCCATTATAAACCATTCGTGTGACCAAGAAGTTCTAAGTTAAGCTGTGTTCTTTGACTAGACAAAAAGGGCCAAGGGGACTATTTCTGAGCCAAGCATGGTAGCAGATGCCTGGAATCCCAGCTCTCAGGAAGATGAGGCAATGGAATCCCGGCTCTCAGGAAGATGAGGCAAGAGGACTGTAGGTTCATGGCTAGCCTTGGTCATGTATAAGATCTTGTCCCAAACAAGTTTTTTTTAAGTCCTGAGGACATGTTCAGCTTGGTGCATCCTAGCAGCAGTTTCAGGCACTCTTCTCCCCTTTCAGAGTTGTCTTTAGCGACAGCTTTACTGAGCACCTCAACCGGCCCGTCTGACTTGCCCCTGCATTGTTGGCTTTTATTTGTTCGGTTGGTTTGGGGTTTTTTGTTTGTTTGTTTGTTTTTGTTTTGGTCAGCATTATCTTAACCTCACACTTCATTTAGAACCAAACTGATGTTGTGAGCTTTCTCCCTCTGCTCTTCCTCAGGCAGCCTGCCACTACCTTTTGCCTGTTTATTTCTAAGACCAAATGGATTTCTTCTCTGTCCTTTTACATCTGGACAAATTTTTCCCTGCTAGGGAAGGTGGTGTTAGGGCTGCAAGATTTTTGTTTGTTTGTTTTGAAACAAGGTCTCGTGTAACCCTGGATTAAACTTACAAAACATCAGAGGACTTGTGATCTCCCTGCTACCATATTTAGCTTATGTTCCATTTTTATAAGTTGAAACCTGCCCAATATCTGATACTAATAGGTGTGAATCTAGAATTCTATTGTTTAGGCAACAGAGACACTATAGACCATGTAAATTTAATATATAAAAATAAGTGATGGTATTTTAAAATTGGACTGAGAGCCCACTTAGAAGAAGCAGTCTGCTTTCCCTGGGCGTGCTGTGGACACCGAGTGCTGTAGTGCATGAGGTACGCTGTCCCACAGAAGAGTCAGCCACGGCAGCAAGTTACGCAGTATCTGACTCTGGTTGCTTCGCCGCTGAAGCTACTATCTTTATTATGTCCTCATGATTGTGTATGAAGTTACATTCCACATTTCTGGGTAGGGAAACCAACCCACATAGCTCACTGCTGATGTGTTATCTGTGATTAGCTCGCCTGCCTCACATCCTTTTTAAGAACACGATAAGTATGAATAAATAATCCAGGACTCTATAATTCACACAGCTTAATAAGCATTGCAAATGAGAAGAAAGGCTATTCTCATTTCTTCATGTAGTGATCATGTCCTCACTTGCAAAATCCTCCCCCTTCTGCAAGAATTACGCAATGTTCCTTATTTACTACAGGTGAGAAATGCTTAGCCCGTGTGGTATGCAGCTGTGTCAGAGCTTAGCCCCAGAGCGGAGCCTCATTCAGACAATTTCAAGCATGGGTGTTGTTTGGGTTAGTTATTTAGGCCAAGGTAGGAAGGGAGAAGTAATCGGGAACTAAGGTATGGCCAGGAGATATCACAAAGATAAAATTTACAATGTGTTTTACGCGTTAAACTTGATAGCTAATGAATGATGATAAAACTCACAGTAAAGCAGCTATATATTTTTTCTTTATGTGCATGAGTGTTTGCCTACATATCTGTACATGTACTGGGAGAGCCAAAGTGATGTTTTAAGTTTTAATTACTGTGCCTAAGAGGTCCATGAAACAAATATGTCTAACGTGCCAGCCCCTTGCCCAGGGACAAGTACTTCCTGGGATAGTAGAGGTTATTGTTTATGGGAGATAACAACCCTCCCCTATACGTGTTTGTTTGACCCATCTATACTGGGTGTGTTAGATCATGTGTGGATGGACAGACAGTACATGGGCAGGAAATAGACCAAGATGTATCCTTGCCCTTGATTGGACCTGATGGGACGTACAGTGGCTCTGTGCTTTTGCCTTTTTGAAGCCCCTGCAAAATGTGCCTTATGGCCATTTCCTGGGAAACTGGGGATGGACCTGGCCAGAGTCTGTTGTTGAAGACCAGGCTCAGGGTAGATTGAGACGGTACACGAAGAGTCAGTTGCTGATCACTCAGAGGCTTTTCTCTGAGGGTACAGAGCTTGAGTCTCAGGGTCGGAACTGCTTGTAGCTGGCAAAGAAAAAGAAAGAAGAGGGGCAGAAAGAATCACACACACACACACACACACACACACACACACACACACACACACACTTGATAGGCGAAGCAAGATAAGCTCCAACAATTTCACTCATGCATGCATGCATACATACATACATACATACATACATACATACATACATATTCAGCAGCTCCAACCAATTTTACATACATAAACATATACACACGTACATACATATACACATCTGGTGGATGGAGCAAATGCCAATTTTATTTTATTTTTCTCCCACAGCTTATATATTCCAGTAAAATCTTTTAAGTAGTACAAAAGTCACAATGTGGTTACATTCTATTTTCCTTTAAGGGAACAACTACAATGAGTATACCTAGAAAAAAAAACATCTTCCCCCCAAATCTCACATGATCAAATATTTTACATATTATGGATGAAGAAAACAAATGATTCTCAAGAACCCACATACATTTGTAGATAAGCAACTTGTTATAGATGAGCAAAGTGTAAGCAAGCAAGGCAATTTTCTCAGCCAGTTTCTTTTTACTGGCCGACTGAAATTTGCAGTTACAAACAAAAAAAATCAATTATCTTAAAAAGTAACCTCATAAAAATCTTAAAAGAGTTCGTGTGAAAGTCAGACCCTACTCTCCACTCAACTGTGGAGAATGTCCTCTCCATTGGCTAGATCTGGGTAGGGGTTCAAAGTTTACTTCCTGTATTGTCCTTTGGCTGGTGCCACAGTTTGGGCAGGATCCCTGGGCCCACATCCACCCGTCATAATGCTCTTCTTGTAGGTTTCTAGGACCCTCTGGATCCTTCCATTTCCCTATTCTCCCATGCTTCTCTCACCTAGCGTCCCAAGAGGATGTCCTCCCCTCTGTCCCACTTTCCTGGTAAGTGAAGACTTTCAGGGGACATACCCCTCAGGCTAGTGTCCAGATATAAGTGAGTATATACCATTTGACTCTTTCTGCTTCTGGGTTAACTCACTCATGATCATTTCTAGTTCAATCCATTTGTCCTGGTGGCACTCAGAGGAAGGATAGCAGGCTACCAAGAAGAGACTTGATACCCTATGAGCCTATACAGGGGAAGGAGGTCCCCCCCAAGTCACAGTCATAGGGGAGGGGAGTAAGGGGAAAATAGGAGAGAGGGAGGAATGGGAGGATACAAGGGATGGGATAAAAATTGAGATGTAATATGAATAAATTAATAAAATATACTTTAAAAAATCTTAAAAGAATCACAAATCTAAACTTGTATATATAAAACAACCAGCCATTTCTGATTTAATCCCTCAAGGTGCACATCTACTCGCTAACAATTTTTATTGTTTCATTATCAGGAAGCTGAGGGCAAAAATGGGTACAAGAAATTAATCATTACCTTGATCATTGGTCCAGCATTAGCGAGAGAGTCACGTGGCCAGTGTTAATTTGGGCCATTGTTCTTGCTCCCTAAGCCAAACCTAAGATCAACTATTAAGAGTGTAACTTTCTGAACTTCAAATTGTTCCTCAAAATTTCCACTGGGTGTGGTGGTGCACACCTGTAATCCCAGAACTCAGGGAGGCAGAGGCAGGTGGATCCCTGTGAGTTTGAGGCCAGCCTGGTCTACAAAACGAGTCCAGGATAGTCAAGGCTACACAGAGAAACTCTTATCTCAAAAAACAACAAACAAACAAACAAAAGATCTCCTACATCAGAGCCACTGAAAAATACATCTTAACCTAACTTAACAATCTATTTTCCAAATTCTACATCTCTAAGTTCTTTCCGAGGGCAGTAGTTGAATCATTAATCTCTAGCAGCAATGCTTGGGGAAAAAAATCAACCACTATTGTTTTAAGTACCAGTGATGCTGCCCAGTGAGGGGCTGGAAATCCTCTTAGAGATCTCACACAACTCATATATTATGAAGATGTGGTGACCACAGGTGCCACAAGCAGAGCAATGCTCCATAACAGCATGAAGGTCTCAGGACACACGGACCTTGGGGCTCTGCCTCTCTGAGACCTACTCCTCACACTGTGGGGTTCACTCCGTGACTTCTAAAGCTGTTCTGCTGTTCTTCCTGCATGGCACTCAACAGTCTATCCATGTGGCCAATATTTAATTAACGCTTGCTTCAAATTTGGCTCAGAATTGTGGTGGTGGCCTCATTCTGGGCTGGTAGGATTAGCATTTTCTGTAGACTCAGACCACCCACCGAAATTCCAAAGCTGGGCCCTCACTCCACAACTCCAGGAGGCACCTTCCTTGACACTTCCCAAGGCTCCAGGACTGCCTTCAGTTCGTGAACTATCGGGGTGAACTTTCACCCTGAAAAATGCAGCAAGCATCTATACAACCTTCCTGGTGCGTCATGGTCTGTTCTGTTCTATGGGATCCCAATTTGGGACATGGAAGAGATTGAATGGGACCCCAACATCCTCCAGGGTTCTGGTTGGCTGGAAAGTTTTATCTGTCTGTTTTGTGTATGTGGATTGGGCTGCGTTTCTTGGGGTGTGGGTACCTTTTGTTACAAACATGGAGCAGAGGGAGAAGTTAATATTTTTGCTCTCTCTGCTGCTGCCAGCCACCAGCCACCACCACTGCCATGGCTACTTTTATGGTTGGGGTTCAGAATTTATCTCTGAGCTCTCTGGTCACTGAATAGAGGCGTTCAGATATCTCTTGGGTGTGGATAGCACTAGCGTTGTTTCATGTTGTTCTACTTTATTGAAAAGCTGGCTCTGGAGTGGGTGTGGCTCTCCCTTCTACAGACCCAAGCGTATCTAAAACTTCCCTCTACATCCTGTGCCAGCTGAGCCACTTCCTGACGTGAGAGGGAGAAGAAATCAAAGTGGAATAGCTAAAAAAAAAAAAATTAGACTTGGTTAATGTGAGCATTTGATGCCTCAAGATATATAAGTTTATTTTATTTGGGATGGTTAAAAATCTATAATATCTGTGGAAATGGTTACGTAAAGCTGGTAACATGGTGCTGATAGTTTAAAAAAAAAAACCTATACATGGAAATCTTAAAGGAACGGCGAGACATGGTTCCATTGGGGGATATAAGTAACACGTGGCTTGCTGCCATTTTTAGACAACCATGTGACTGGTTGCCATCTCAGCCAGGGTTGGAGACGGTAGATGTCATGTGACTTCACCATCATCTTTGGGTAACCACATGGCTGGCAGCCATCTTTGCTAGGCCTGAAGAAGACGGATGCTCACTGCCATCTTAATTAGAAGTGACCACATTGGCATGGGCCAACCAAGCAGGTGACAATAGAACTCTGAGATATTTTGGGCTAGGATAGACTTTTTTTGTATGATAATTCCTGTCCTGTAAGCAAGGTTTATGAAAAATAGATTATTTTAAATGCCTGTTTAATGCACTCATGCGTAAGAACATGCCTTGGCCTTGGCAGCCAAATTCTGCAATATAAGAATAATCCAGGTTGTATTGGCTTTAAAGATCTGAAGAGGCCATGGGTAAGAGCAGAAGCTGGCAGTGAGTAGCAGGGATGGAGTTGCTTAAGAGGACCCAGCTGGGGATGCCTGTGCAGTGTCATAGTCACCAGGAATACCGGCCGCTAGCCACAAAGAGGTGGAGCCAGGTGGGATCTAGAAAGTAAACTGTGTACAGCTGCCGATGGTGGGGCCAGAGCAGCGACCCAAGCCCTCAGGAATGCCCAGGTATTGAGCATTGAACTGTTTAAACTGTTGGAAGTTGGTTTGGCCTTGTGTAGATTGTGGTTGCGCCCTGTAGCTTTCCTCTTGAAGTAAAAACAGTACTTTGTTTTTAATATTGCAGGAACACACAGTTGAGAGATTTAAAACTTATTTGAGAGGAAAAAATTTGAGTTTTACAGAAAATTTAAATTAAAAAACTCGATATTTTTAAAGGAACATTTAAAAAAAATATTTAAATTCATAAGGCTACTGAAGGCAGGAACCTGGAGGCAGGAGGCAGAACAGAAGCCATGGAGGGTGCTGCTTACCGATCTGCTTCCCAAAGCTTACTCAGCCTGTCGTCTTATACAGCCAAGGTCACCTGTCCAGGGGTGGCACCGCCACCTGTGAGATGTGTGCTCTCGTACCAATCATGGATCAAGACGGTACCCCACATGCTTGCCTACACAACAATAGTATGGAGAAATGTCCTTAATGTGGCTTCTTCTTCTCAAATATCTCAACTTGTATCAAGTTGACATAAAACTAGCTAACAGAAGTGGTGAAACGTCCATATATATGGATTGTGTGTTAAATTGCCATCATTGAGTCCCCTAAATGTTGTGCCTTTGTTATTTGATGCATTCTGACTTTGTGGAAAGACTGAAGCATGTTTGTTTATCTTCCTAGAACACGACACCCATGACAGCTCTCTTTTTTAACATGTTGGGTTTTGTTGTTGTTGTTGTTTTGTTTATTTTTGTTTGGTTGGTTGGTTTGTTTATTTATTTTTTTTTTTGAGACAGGTTTCTCTGTGTAGCCTTGGCTTTCCTAGACTTGCTTTGTAGACCAGGCTGGCCTTGAACTCACAGAGATCTGCCTGCCTCTGCCTCTGTGAGTGCTGGGATTAAAGGTGTGCATCACTGCGCTGGCTTATTTTTGTTGTTGTTGTTGTTGTTTGTTTGTTTTAACATTTAAGAGTGTGTGTATTTGCGAGCACAAACATGTGCACATGTATGTCATGCCATGCATGTGGTGGCCTAGTGTGGCTTAGGTCAGATGCTGGTCCATCCTGCTGGCCCAACACATTTTAAAGACAGGTCTTTATTTCTAAACTGAAATATAAGCTAATTTTGTTTACTTCTTTATTCTAATCAATTTTTCTCACATCATCCTGTGTCCTGAGCCTCTCTACTCCTAAGGTTTACCAATAGACTCTGGCATTCTTTTTCACCCATACAATGATATCTTCTTGTTCTGGAAGGGTAGATATGACTAAGGAATCATTCTCCACCATCCCAAGGTATTTATAAAATGATCAGTGTCCAGAGAGAACAGTGTGGTTCATCCATTTGGTAAGCCTTTATGCACAAGGCTACACAAGGGACTCGGGATAGAAAGATGCATCGGAAATCATTTCCATCCTCAAGTAAGTCAGCTTCCAACAGGGGAGAGAACTGGCATTGCATAAACATCTAGATCATTCCAAAGAGGGCTGTCACACAACTGTGCACAATTGCCGTGGAAATCTGGCTTCAGGAAGTGGTTCATAAGACAAGCTTTGCAGGAGAAGTAATACGCAAACAATATACAGTGGTATTGAGGGGAAAGAAAGGATGTATTGTTTTGCTTTGCCCACCCCCATTTTTTAAGACAATGTCTCTTTGTTTAATATTATTTTATTTTTGTACATATACTTTTATTATATATATATGTAATAGATTACTTATGGCAAGAAGAACTGTGACACAACCAGGAATTGTATAAATGTTACATTCTTAGTGTTTTGGCTATTTGTATTTGACAGCTTTGAAGAGGACATCTTTCCTATCTTGGTGCATCTAAATTTCTGAATGCAAATCAATCTCCATCACATATTGTCTTTATCAACTTAGGAGTCCTGGCTGTCCTAGAACTCTGTAGACCAGGCTGTTGTTGAACTCACAGACAGAGACTGGCCTGCCTCTGCCTGCTGAGTGCTGGCACTAAAGGCATGTGCCACCATGCCCGGATGTTTGGAGAAAAGGCCTCACTGTGCTGCCCGCGCCAATGATGGAACTTCAGATGTGCGCTGCAGTGTAGAGCTACCAAGGGCTTGTGAGTCAAGGGCTCTTAGCAGCAGCATCTCACCTGCTCCCTGCTGACCCAGGCTGGCCTCCCACTCACCACTCTGTAGATTCAGCCTCCAAAGTGCTGGGATTACAGACGTGATGTACCAAGCCTAGCAAAACACGCAGAAAAAAAAAAGCCAAAGAAGCAAATACCAGAAACCAAAATGTTCTTTTGTAAGAATAAACAAAGAAAAGAAAGTAAAGAACTGCTGCTCCAGGCAGAGAGAACAGAGCGTGTGACAACACAGTAAGTGTAAAGTGAGGACGTGTTCACGACTTACTCAGCAGGGCTGCCTGCTCTCTGCCGACTCTGGGTTCCAGCCGGCCACTCCCTGCTCCACTCTGCTGCTCCTTAACGTTTGAAACATCCGTCACCTTGGTCCTTCTCCAATCCATTCTCCTTCCTTCCCCAAGGATGCTCTTTGTACAAGGCCGATGCTGTTATAATCAGCTTAAACTTTTTACATCACGACAGCCTCTCTGCTGAGACCTACTTTAGTTCCCAGCATGACTGAGGAGGCTCCTCCAGCCAACAGCAGCAATCGCTCTTAGCACATCAGAAGCCATTTTACTCCCATCTCCATTTTCATCATAAGGTGAAATTAAGTTCAAGTTCTCAGGCCCTGCGTGCCTGAAACCAGGAAGGTTCAGTGCTTGCTGCTTAGAATAAAACAATAGGTGATAAACGCATGTTCTGCTTGGGTTAAAGATAAATGTACGTTCTGTTAGAGTTAAGATGAAACATCCTCCTACGTTCCTTACTCCCAGAGAGCTGGAAAGCCCCCAAGAGCTCTCCTACCCTAAATCCCAATCAGCTTAAAATGCTTTGTCTAGCCACCTGGATACATCGTGCTCAGAACAAAATCGATTCCTCTTATGTTTAGCTAATCAAAATGATGTAATGCTGCCCTCCTCCCCTTGCTTCCAACCTGGTTACCTGGGTTACAGTTTTTCCTATAAAAAGCCTGCCTTTGAAACAGACAGGCCTCACGCTCTGATTCGCAAATTTGGACCACGTCCCTGACATGTCCGTTCTTGTTCAGCGTTCAAGTAAACTTCCATCGATCTGAGTTTGGTGTTCGAGTGGTCAGCGTGTGGCTATTCCAGAACGTTAACAAAGACAATTGCACCTTCAGCTATTCATGATGAAGGGGATGAGGAGAGGTAGACCTACCTACCTGGCCTTTGTTGTCTTTCTCCAGTGTCCAGGGCACCTCTCAGAGCGCTGGCCATCTCTGGAATGCAGTGTGAACGCCTGTGGTCTAAAAGCAGGTCTTCGGGTGAGGCGGCCCCAGCCTGTCCTCCCCATCTGCTGTGTCTGATAAGCTCTTGTTGCCTGACATGATTTTAAGACCCACATGTGACTCTACAGCTTCAATGCTCCCTAATATCTGTGGAGCCTGAGCCCCATTCTGTTTCCAGGAATAAGTCATTCCTCAGTCTGTGCTGGAGAGTGGTGGGTGACGTGGACAGTCCAGGTTCTGGTCCACTTAGAGGCTGCAGTCTCCTTTCTTCCTAAAATGGAGTCCAAAGTTGCTAGTAAAGTGGATTCTCACAGGGCAGTGCATAATCTGGAAAAAAGGCTGATCCACACATCTGGAGTAACTTAGGGTAGTGACACCAACAGCTGGCAAGAGGGCTCAGTGAGTAAAGCTGCCACACAAGCCTGGTGACCTTAGTTTGATCCCTAAAACCCATATAAATATGGAGGGAGGACCAACTTCTGAAAGCTGTCCTCTGACCTCCATGTATGTGCTATGGAATGTACATGCACAGGCCCATGAAAACTACTTAATTTAAAAAGAAAGAATAAAGATCCAGGCATGGTGGCACCCACCTGTAATCCCAGCACTTGGGAGGCAGAGGCAGGAGGATCGTTGTGAGTTCGAGGCCAGCCTGGTCTACAAAGTGAGTCCAGGACAGCCAAGGCTACACAGAGAAACCCTGTCTCAAAAAACAAAAACGAAAACAAGCAAAACAAAAAAATGAAAAAGAGAGAAAGAATAAGACTCTGTTTCAAAAAGCAAGCTAACAGGGCAGGAAAGATGGCTCAGCACTTAAGGACAATTACATCTCTTCTAGAACCTGTGTGGTAGCTCACAATCATCTGTAACTCCAGTCCAGGGGATTCAATACCTTCTTCTGGCTTGTGTGTGCACCAGGCACGGCTGTGATGAACATACATACATGCAGTCAAAACACCCACACACATCCAATAAAATAATAGTTTAAAAAATCTTTAAAACTATTTTATTCAGGCATCGTGGAGAACACTTGTGATCCCAGCACTTGGGAGCTAGAGTCAGAAGGATCAGAAAGTCAAGAATATCTCTGACTACATGGAGAAGTTCAAAGCCAGCTAGGCCTAAATAAGGCGTTACCTCAAAAACCAACAATTTTTGTAAATATCAAAGAATCTTCACACATAGAAAATCCATTGTGTCCAAAATTCACTAAAAGGGGTCATTGACAAAGACATGGTCCCTAGTGAGCAGCTACAGGGAAGTGGTGAGAACTGTTAGCTGGGCGTGCTAGCGCACGCCTTTAGTCCCAGCACTCGGGAGGCAGAGGCAGCTGGATCACTGTGAGTTCGAGGCCAGCCTGGTCTACAAAGTGAGTCCAGGGCAGCCAAGGCTACACAGAGAAACCCTGTCTCAAAAAACCAAAAAAAAAAAAAAAAAAGAGTTGACTGAGGCTAGACAGTGGTGGCGCATGCCTTAAATCCCAGCATTTGAGAGGCAGAAGCAGGTGGATCTCTGTGAGTTCGAGACCAGCCTGGTCTCCAAAGTGAGTCCAGAACAGCCAAGGCTACACAAAGAAACCATGTCTCAAGAAACAAACCAAAACAAAGAGTTGACTGTGGTCCTGCCAGGTGTAGTAAGGGTGATACATGTGTTTAATCTCAGCACTCCTGTTTAAAGGTAACCTGGTCTACAAAGACTACAGTTCTAGTCTAGCAGAAGCTGTACAGTGAAACCCTGTCTCAAAACAAAACAAAACAAAACAAAAACCATCCCATCGAGCTGAGGCTGTAACGGACATCTGCCGGTTTCCAGGACCTGCCTTTGGAGGGCTCTGTGATACCCTACTCTTTTCTTCTTTTCTTTTCTCCTTGAGGAGCTTACAAGTCTAAATTTCTTAATCCAAAATAAAACTTTTCTCTTTTTGAGTCAGTTATCTCATGTTTTTGTTGAAATAATAGAAAGTTGTATAGCAGCCAGGTGGTGGAGGTGGTGGTGGTGGCGCACACCTTTAATGCCAGCACTTGGGAGACAGAGGCAGGTGATCTCTGTGAGTTCAAGGCCAGCCTGGTCTACAGAGTGAGTTCCAGACAGCCGGAGCTCTGTAGAGACCCTGTCTCATAAAACCAACCAACAAACAAGCAAAACCAAACCTAACCTGGAGAGGACCTGCTAGGAAGGGTAGGCTTGGCAGGAGTAGGTGGGGAATAGGAGGGGCGGGGCCTGACAGGAACCAGAATACACACTTATGAAACTATCAAAGAAGAAAACTAATGTTATGTTTAAAAGCAGGGAGAGGGTGCCTTGTGTGGTGGCCCACGCTTTTAAGTCTGGCAGTTGGGAGCCTGAGTGAAACGGTACTGCAGCCCTCACAATGAGGCTGGGGAAGGGCCCAGTGGCCAAACACACACCCAGCAGAGGCAAGGCTGCTCACTCCCCAACACTGAAAACACAACAATTGCAAAGCACCCTTGGCACTCCCCAGGAGACACTGAAGAAATGTATGGGGCTACTGTGAAGGGGAAGACACCAGTCTACAAGCTCCAGCGCACCTTCAGTGTCGTATACTCCTTGTGCAACTCGAGTGGCAGACATGTGCCATTGCATATGTCAGAACCTCCAGAATTTACACCAACAGTGAGTCATAGCGTAAAGTATGGACGCTGCATGTTAATTAGCAGGTTCCTTGCCATGCGTGAGCCTTCAATGCAGCTTCTTTGTTGGTAATAAATTGACCACAGTGGCTCATGGTGTCAGTCCTGAAGGTGGCTAGGTGGGACGTGTCCACGTAAGGCTCCAAGTCTACAAGGCTCCAAGGAAATAAGATAGCTTATTCTAAGTCAGGCAGGGTGGCACACCTTTGTAGTCTCAGGGCAACAGGGGTTGCAAAGTCAAGGGCAGCCTGGCCTACATAGGGATGCTCTGTTTCAAAGGAAAAAGAAAATAGGTTTATTTTCTGAGTAAAATATGAGTGACCATATTGGAACCCAGATTCAAGCCCTGAATGACACATCGTCACTATGGGAAAGAGTCTGTGACCTTTTATAGTCACAGAAAAGAAAGTAATGGCTAATCTTGTTGAAAATAAATGTGGGGTTATCGATGGAGTGGCTACATCAGGGTGAAAAATTTATAGCTGTTTCTTTGTTTCAGACTTGTTTTTTGGGCCTGGAGAGACGGCTTACTAGTAAAGAGTGCATGCTGTTCTTGTAAAGGATCCAAAATTTGGTCCCCAGCACCCATGACAGGCAGCTTCAGACTGCCTGTGGTTCCAGTCCCATGAGACCCAGTGTCCTCTGGACTCCATGGAAACCCACACACATACACGCACATACCTCCTCAGCCTCCAACCCTGCACAAACACATATACACATAACTAAAATTTTTAAAAAATTTAAATAGAATTTAAAAGGCATGTCTCATTGTAGTTCAGGCTTTCCAGAAACTCTCTATGTAGATCAGACTTGTGGTGATCCATCCAGCGCCGACTCCCGTATTCTGAGGCCACAGGCCACTTTACCCAGGAAAGATTTTGAAGCACTGGGGGGTCAGACCTGGGACCTTACATTGGCCAGGAAACATCATCACTGAGCCAAAACCCTGCTGAGCTATGTATTTATCCCTAAAGCTGTATTTATTAATGTGTGTCTGTGCCTGCACCTGTGTGTGTGTGTGTGTGTGTTTGTGTGCATGTACCTATGTGTGTGTTCATGTGTGCCGTTGCACGTGAGTGTAAACAGAGGCCAAAGGACGACCCTGGGGTTTCATCTTCAGTAACGCCATCTCCCTCCTTTGAGCTTTCATCTCATTGGCCTAAAACTCACTAATTATGCTAGTCTGTCTGCCCAGCAGCCCTGGGGTTCCATCCTCACTCTTGCAGCTCTGGGGTGACAGGGGCATGCCTCTACTGGCATTTTGATGTGGGCTCTGGGGATTAAAGTCATATCCTCACCCAAATCAAACACCCTACAACTCCTCTGCCCATCTCCCCCGCCCTTCTCCCGCCTTAATCTCTTGAGGTGATCATTCTGCCGAGATCTGGCCAAGTCAGGTTGGTATGACCAAGGCTTAGGTTATCGTTTTGACCTTTGTAAGTTAGGACTGGTGGAGGCCAGAGGTAGACACAGCTCAGCAGTAGTACATCCCAAGGACTTTTTGATTGATTGCGATAGGGGCTCTGGGGGAGTTTCCATCCTGAATTCTGCAATAAAGAGTTTTATCTCAAGGTCAAGAAAATGTGAGGTGAGAAATAGAGGTTGAGGGTAAACGGCTATAAAAGAGGGTGATGAGGGTGGGACCATAAACCAATCGGTAGAGTACCTGTCTAGCATTGGTGTTATTTCCTCAATCCTTTGATTTTATCAGTAAAGACTGGGGAGCCAGATGCTGGGGTGAAAGCCTGCTAGCTCAGAGAGGCAGAGAAAGCACCCAGCTGACCTTCCTACTCAGCCGACATCCCAAAAGGAAAAAAAGAATACTCCTTCTCCACACCATCTCAAAAACCCCTCAAATTAAATGTCCCTTCCTTCTTCCTGTGTATCCCTCCATCTGCCCTCCTGACTTCCTCTTGCTCTCCATAATTTTTTCGTATATTCACTTCCTGTCAATTGGTTGCTGGCTCCACCTCTTGACCCAGGGTTAACTTTAATCCTGTTTAAAACACTCAAGCAGAAAGCTCTTGGATTAAAGGTGTGTGCTCGGGCTGAGCCACACCACAACTTGAAACAGATTTCTCCAGTAAACAACACAATCTCAGGGTTCACAGTGCGACCAAATATTCTGCAACACCGAGTTCACTCTGAGTTAGAGCCCCAATACCCATTAAACCAGGCACGTGCCCGGAACACCAGCGGTGGAGACAGGACTATCTAGAGTTCAGGCTCATCTTTATCCATAGAGTAAGTTAAGAACCAGGGAGACCAGGAAGCTAAAGATAGCCCAAGGGAAGTTTGGCTTGGACTCACAACAGCCTGTTTCTCCCCAGTTACACTGCTCCCCTCAGCCGACGCCAACCCGTCTGCGGGGTCTTTAACCCTGATGCAGCTTCTTCAGAAAACTTCAGCCCTCAGCAGCACAGAAAGATGCATACACTGCTTTTCACTTGATTTCGCTATGAGCCAAAAACTACTCTTAAAAAGAAAGCCTGTTGGGGCTGGAGAGATTAAGAGTACTGACTGCTCTTCCAGAGGTCCTGAGTTCAATTCCCAGCAACCACATGGTGGCTCATAGCCATCTATGATGTACCTGATGCCCTCTTCTGGCCTGAGGTGTACATGTAGACCACTGTATAAATAATCAATAAATCTTTAAAAATAAATAAATAAAGAAAGAAAGAAAGAAAGAAAGAAAGAAAGCCTGTTAAGTCTTTAAAAAGCTCATTATTACCTATGCGTGGCAGTGTATGCCTGCCATCCCAGCATGAGGGATGTGTGCGTGCATGTGTGTGTGTGTGTGTGTGTGTGTGTGTAAGATGTAGGGAGTGAGCAAGGGGAGGAGCCAGGAGTTCACACACAGGAGGAGGCTTGTGGTTAAAGTTTTTGTCTGCTGCCTGTGCCTTTGGGCCACATCTCAAGCCGATGAGGATCTGTCGGTGGAACATCCATGGTGGACTGTTTGGGGCCTTGAGTTTGTACAAGTCTTGTTCAGGTAGCACCAGCTGCTATGTTCATGCATGCAAAGGCCATGTCAGTCCCAGAAGACAATTCTCACGATGTCGCTCCCTTTCTCCAGCTCCCTTTCTCCAGCTCTTTCGTCCTCTCTGCCCTCTGCGTTTTGTTTGTTTGTTATTATTATTGTGTTTTTGAATCAGGGTCTCATGTAGCCCCTGGTGCTTACAAATTAGTGTGTAGCCAAGGATGACTTTGAACTCTTGAGCTACCCGCCTCTCTCTCTCTTCCAAATGCAAGGATTATGTGTCTGAAGCTCGTTAGCCTGTTTAAAATGGAAAGCAGCAGCAATTTGTGACTTGGCTTCATTCGTATGTGTCCCAGGCCGACCTTGAAATTCTAATCCTCCTCAGCTGGGGTTGCAAGGCTGTACCCTAGGCCTGGCTAATGTAGGTTACTTCCTTATCTCTGCAGTGTTGGCCTCGGGCTAGAAGGATTCCAGCACCAGCTCCCACGAGTCTAGAGTCCCTACGTTTCTGAGGAAGTGGGTACTTCCTTGTGAACAGCACGGCCGGAGAGAGGCCATGGAGCCAGATGGGCTATGGGAGGTGGAGCCGGGAAAGCACTTTACGGTTAAACGAAGAACTTTGAATTGGTCCTTAAAGCAACAAGGATTTGGGTTTTGTAAAAACAGAACAGAGCCATAGTGAGAACAGGGCTAAAGAGTACTCTTTTGAGGGCTGAGCATGGTGGCTCACACCAGCACTTGGGAGGCAGAGGCAGGAAGATCTCTAGGAGTTTTCTGCCAGCCTGGTCTACACGGCTGGACCCTGTGTCAAAGAACAAAAGGCACCTCGTTCTGGCTGCAGGTTGTCAGGGAGGTTGATGCAGCTCAGGAGGTGCAGTTTACTGAGCATTGGAAGCACAGCGCCCTCCACTGGTGTTCTCAGGAGGTGCAGTTTACTGAGCATGGGAAGAACAGCGCCCTCCACTGGTGTTCTCAGGAGGTGCAGTTTACTGAGCATGGGAAGAACAGCGCCCCCCACTGGTGTTCTTTGTATACAAGCACTGTACTGAATGTTGCATGTGCAGTGGCCTATTTAATCTTCAGATGCCCACAAGGCAGAGGCTGTCATTATCTTCATTACTTTGAGGAATATGGAGGCATAGAGGCCTGGAGCTGCGTGAACCTCATTGTAGAAACCAACAACAGATCTCTAAAAAATATAGTTTACCGAGCCAATAGAAGTGCTGTACAAAAACAATCAGGTAGTGGGATAAGCTTCTACAAAGTAGGAATAGTAAGGTCAGGTAGCAATGTCCGCTAGATCTAAAAAGTCATGGTATTTCCCCATGGGAAGTCATAAAGAATGAAAAGAAACAAAGCAGAGATTTGGGAAAGGAAGGCATGTTGTTAAATTGAACCTATGTGAGCCATTACCGTCCATGGAGAAAGTCCAGACATGACAGTCAGAAGTACTTCACGCATCCGAGCGTGCTGGTGCCCGCAAGGCTGTGAGGCCAGCACTTGGGTGTTGCAGGCAGGAGAATTAGGGGCTCATGTTGGCTACATACCAAGTTCTGGGACAGCCTGGGCTATAGGAGACCCTGATTCAAAAATAAAAATAAAACAAAGGGGTTGCAGACATGGCTCAGTGGTTAAGAACACCTGTCTGCTGCTCCAGAGAACCTGGGTTCAATTCCCAGCATCCACATGGCAGCTCACAACTGTCTGTTACTCCAGTTCCAGGGAATCTGATGTCCTCACACAGACATGCATGCAGGCAAAACACTAATGCACATAGGATAAAGAAATCATTTTTTAAAAATCCAAATAGGATGTGATAGAGCAGGTGGTGGCTGTGATGGGACTGAATTAAGTTAAGGTTTTCACATCATCTTTTGGTTTCACTACTGGCTGTGAACTGGTTTTCCTATTTCTTCCATCCACCGCTCCCCCTCCCACCTCCCCCCACCCCCACGCACCACACACACTGTTTTTGGCACTTGTGTTTTTGCTTTTTTTTTTTTTTCTTTCAAGGCAGGGTTTCTCTGTGTGTGTTCCTGGCTGTCCTGGAATTCACTCAGTAGACCAGGCTGGCCTCCAGCTCACAGAGATCGACCCATTTTTGCTCCAGATTGTTGGAAATAAAGGAGTGCACCACCACTGCCTGTCTGGCACTTTTCATTTTAGAACATTTCATAATTTCCTTTCCTTTCTTTTTACTTTTTTTTTTTGTGCAGTTTGAATGACCTCAAATCCGTGACAATCCTCCTGCCTCAGCCTTCTCAGCGCTGCAATTACAGCCATGTTCCACCATATCCAGCTGCAGAACTTTTCTTTCATCAGAAGCCGTATGGAAGCCAGGGTCTTGGACATGTAGTTTGTTCAACAGGACAAGGCTTTGCACTCTTTTTCCATCCTGTGAGTATTAATTTAAAAAATGTGTGTGTGTGAGTGTATATGTGTATGCTTACAGACACTTGCATGTGAGTGCAAGTGGAGGCTAGAGACATCAGATGCCCTGAGGCTGCAGTTATGGGCAGTAGTGAGCTGCCCAAAGTTGGTGCAGTTGGGAATCAAACTCGGGTGCTCTGCAAGAGCTGTCAATAGCTACGCGTGTTCTCCAGCCCCCTTGATTTTTTTTTTTTTAAATAAAGGCACTTGTTTTCATTCTGTACCACATCTTGCGCATAGGAAGCTAGTCTCGGTTAAATAATTTTCCAGTTGTCACATGGTTGGTAGATGTTGCAGCAGGAATTTAAGAGTCTGTGTCCTCCTCAGGCTGGAGAAATAGCTCAGGACTGAAGAGTGTCTGCTGCTCTTGTAGAGGACCAGAGTTCAATTCCCAACACGCACAGTGAGTGGTTCAAAACCATTCGTAAGGCCAGTTCCAGGGCATCTGGTGCCCTCTTCCGGCCTCCTTCAGAAATCTCCGCCCCCCTGTCACTCCCCCCACCCCATCCCCCACCATCTCTCTCTCTCTCCCCCCCTCGCACACACACATACACATATTATACATAATTCATAAAAATAACCATAAGAGAATGTGAGGGAGAGGAAATATATTACTTTTTAAAAGTTGTGTGTGTGTCGGGGAGCCAGGGAGGGTGAGCCCCTGCCATGGCAGACATGTGAAGATCACAAGAAAACTTGTAGGAACTTGTTCTCTCTAGGATCTGAGCTCAGAAGCTCAGACTCAGCTTGTCAAGCTTGGGGGCATGTGCCTTAAGACCTGTTGGGCCATCTTCCAGCTCAGAACAGAAATAGGCCTAATTAAAAAAAAAAAAATCAGAAACAGTACTAACTAGGTATAGAAGGACTTTTTATCTTTTTCTGAAGTAAATTATTTATGTTTTTACTATTTCTGAGCCAGGGTCAGGAAGCGAGGGCAACCATGTGTGGTGGTCTTCGTTGCCCCACCTGCCGAGTGATGGGATTACAGGCCGCACCCCCACCACCCCCAGCTATGAATTGGAATAAATTTAATGTGAAAACTTGTTAGACGTTCACAGCATTTCTCACAATGACCAGAGGTTTCCTCCTGCGACTGTTGAAGAGCCTTACTGGCTGGGGAGCCTGTGACACCTAGTGGAAACAACATATTACTACAAGGACTTGTTTTGAAAATTTTTAAGACTCCTTTTTTAAAAGACAGACTCTTTACACTTGTCATACTATTTTGCTTTATGTATTTTTTAAAAGACTATTTTGAAAGAAGACTTAAAACTGCTTGCCCTATCCATCTTTCTTACCATTAGGTATGTGAGGGGTTGGGGCGGGGTCTTGCTACTATACCCAGGTACCTTGGTCTCCTCAGTACTAGGGTTCCAGGCATGATGTAGCGTACCCAGCTCTGGTTTGGCTTCTAGAAGAACAACGAAATGGATGAAAATGAAAATCCTACAGTGTTTAAACATTAAATGTCTCAAGATAATTCCTGAAGTCTCCAAATGCTCTCCCACCTCAGAGGAGTAAACACCATGCCAAGTCACAGGCGCGTGTCCTTAGAATTGTCTGAAAGCCAACTCTTAGGGCCATGCTGTGATTGCACTCACATTCAAATGCATGTTAAATTTTGCCGTATAACACAGCGTGGAACGGTCTTTTGTTCAACAACACGGATACTTTTCTTAGATGGTGACTCAGTTACTGTTCTGTTGCTGTGAAGAGACACCATGGTCCAGGCAACTTATAGAAGAAAGCGTTTAATTGGGGGCTGGTTTACATTTTCCGAGAGTGAGTCCATTATCACTGTGATGGGGAGAATGGTGGCAGGCAGACACACGTGGAGAGAGAGAGAGTGGGGGGGGCAGACTGAGACAGAAACAGAGATGGACAGACAGACAGACTGGCAGACAGACGGACGGACAGATGGACAGATAGGCAGGCAATGTGGCTTCAGAAGGTGGCTGAGATCACGGACATCAGCATGGACTTTGATGGTGACACGGACCAAGGACATCAGCACAGACCCCAGCTAGAGTAGGACCTCAGGCCCAGACAGGGCCCTTGGGGGCATCATGTATCCAGATGTCACCATGGCCTTAGATGGCACTGCAGACCACTGACATCCGTCTGGTCCTCACCACCGTCACACTCTGTCACCTCTCCAGTTCCAGTTCTCTCCATGGCACAAATACTGCTCCATTTTTCATGTTTCCCACCTCTCCATCACATATATTTGTTCATTGTAGTGGCACCTGCCGCCATGCTGTGAAGGCTAGCAGCCTGGGACCACGCTGCAAAGGTAGGGCAGTCCCATGTTAGCCTAAGGGCTTTGCTTTGTTTTGTTTTAATCTAGGGTAATCAAATTGGCTCATGTTATCTCTAACCCAGAAGATATTGACAAGTGACAACTTCTTGTGTGGGAAAAATGAGTTTTCTGCAATGAAGCCTCACAGGGTATAGAAACACCACTAAGGACGTGCCCTGTGCCAGCAATATACAGCCAACATAGAAACGAGCTCAGGTGTGTGCTTGGAGATGCTCTGCTTCATAATGCTTTGTTTGGGCTTCTTTTTTTTTTTTTCTTAACCTTATGGATCTTTTGCTTAAAAATTATGGTTTCCAATTATGAGTTTGGGGTGCATGTGTATGTGAACGCAGGCTCACGTGTGTGTGTGTGTGTGTGTGTGTGTGTGTGTGTGTGTGTGGTTTCTTGTGCATTTCTTTGTTAATTTTTCTATTCTGGTTTGGCTGGGGATTGGTTTTGGTTTTTGCCTGTTTTTTTTTCCCCCCAAAGAGAAAGGAAGAAAACGTATTGTTGATGGATAGGGAGGTGGGGTGGATATGGGAGTAGATGAGGGAGAGGAAACAATACGAGGAAAATTTTTACATAAAAAAGGAAGATTAATTGTTGAACGTATGAAGGAGAAAAGGTTACTGGTAGACAAAGTTTGAGATCACATGAAAATATCACTTATCATGACCAAGCCTGCTTCCTCCCAGAATGCAAGGAGAGAGCAATGTGTGTAAGTCAGTGACTAATGCCCATCCCATAAGTAGAGTAGACGAAATCACACGATCATCTCAATATATGTGGAAAAGGTCACTAATAAAATTCAACATCTGCATCTTCATGATAGAAGTCATGCAGAGGTTAGGGCTTGAGTGGCGTGCCTCAGCACTATAAAACTGTGTGCAGCCTGGTGTCGTGGTGCACACCTTTAATCCCAGCACTTGAGAGGCAGAGGCAGCGGATCACTGTGAGTTCGAGGCCAGCCTGGTCTATAAAGTGAGTCCAGGAGAGTCAAGTCTACACAGAGAGACCCTGTCTCGAAAAACCAAAACCAAAACAAAACTGTGTGCAAGGGACTATGAGCAGCATCTCTGTAAGGTGAGAAAAAACTCAAAATATTCAAAGATGAGAAAGAGCACAGGGGCCTTTGCTTCATTCATGTCTATCAATAAAGAGTGGAAGTTCTAACTAGAGCAATAAGACAAGAAGGAAATTAAAGGCTACAAATAACAAAAGAACTCTAAGAATTCCCCATTTATAGATATGATTTTACACACTGTAAAAGATTCTTTCAAAAACCCTATAGCTGATACTCTATGTATACCTGACATTTTGTGAGAATACCAAGTTAACATACAAAAATCAATAGCCTCCATATATGCCAATGACAAGCATACCAAAAACCAAATCAAGGAAACAATCCACTCACAAACACCTGGAAATCAATCAACTGATATATCTATCAAGCAATGAATGAATGGTAAATGTAGGTTGTATGCTAAACAGAATATTACTCAGCTGTTAAAGAAATGGGATCATCATGAAAATTTCATGTAAATGTGTGGCACTGGACAATATGGTACTTGCTGAGGCCAGCCAGACTCAAAAAAAATGAATGGCATCTATTGTCTATACATGTAGATCCTAACATTGAGACTTGTATGATTAACTTGGGCTAAATGTAGAATCCACATAATTAAAGTGAGCCATTGTGACAGATCCAATAAGGTGGAAGACAGTTAAATATGGGCAAAATCAAGGCAGAGAAGTGGAACATTCGGTGCTGAAAGGTTCAGACTTGGAGGGGTGGGGATAGGGGATGGAAAAAGTGGCGGAGTCTTAACAAAATTGAAAAGCCACCAAAAAGCCATATGTAAACCTATGACCTCGCAACCCAAGTAAAATATATTTTGAAGGGCAGTAGAAGAAAGAAGACAGGAAATGACACTGGAAGAATCCTCTGGGTTACGTATCTAAGCAGCAGTGAAGAGGGGAGCCCACCACAGCTAAGTGGGGAAACCCCGCTGCTGTCTTCAGCACATGCTTTGGTATTGATTTCCCAATGGCCTGCAACAATGCAACCAGGAAGCTCGCTAGTACCTGGCTTTCAAAGTGTCAGAAGGTGAGATGGAGACCACAGGTAACACGCAGACATCAATGATTTTTATTCAGTCCTGGATCTTGCATGCTCTAACATGACTGTCCAGTCACGATATCTCAGCCAGGGCTGTAGTGGCTTGGTAGGCATGTGAGTCGCTAAGCACATTCAGATATGAGACTTGTGCCACAGGAAGGACTTCATGCCTGATACTGCAAACCTTGTAGAAAGCTTAGGGCTATGGAAGTCATAGGCCGGGTTGGGGGTTGGGAGTGCGGGAGTGGGGATGGGGGTGGGAGTGGGGATAGGAGTGGGGGTGGGGATAGGAGTGGGGTGGGGATAGGAGTGGGGGTGGGAGTGCAGATGGAGGGTGGGGATGGGGGTGGGGGTGGGAGTGGGGGTGAGGGTGGGGTGGGCGTGGGGGTGGGAGTGGGGGTGGGGATGGACGTGGGGGTGGAGGTGGTCATTATCCAGGAAGTCAAGACACAAACTCAGGAAAGAAACCTATGATTGAAACTTTTGTCATTTGGGCTGGTGTCTGTGCTTTCTTCTGGTGTGTAGCAGACGTGTTCAGGCTCTTGTGGCCTTTAGAATCCCCGTTATCAGGCTTAGTGTTTTGAACGTTATGTACAGAGGGGAGGGACTTCTCTTCTTGTACCTTGACAGACATCTACTTCTTTAGCTTAGGGAAATTTTCTTCTATGATTTTGTTGAAAATATTTTGTGTGCATCTGACCTGTGTTTCTTCTCCTTGCTCTGTTTCTATTATTTGTATATTTGGTCTTTTCACAGTCTCCTGGATTTTCTGGATGTTTTGTGCCAGGAGTTTTTTGTATTTAACATCTTCTTTGGTTGTGGGATCTATTTCTTCTCTCTTGTATTCTGTCTCTGAGGCTTTGCTCAACTTGAGAGTCTCCACAGAAAGACCAGTTTTGAGCTGAATTTGAAGCAAGCTTTAATTAAACATTGACTGGGTGGGACAGAGGGGAGGACATCCTATTGGGACTCTAGGTGAAAGAAGCATGGGAGAATGGGGAAATAGAAGGATCCAGAGGGTCCTAGAAACATACAAGAAGAACATTATGACAGGCGGATCTGGGCCAAGGGGTCCTGCTCAAACTATGGCACCAGCCAAGGACAATACGTGCAGTAAACTTCGATCCCCTACCCAGATCTACCCAATGGACAGGACACTCTCCACAGTTGAGTGGAGAGTGGGATCTGACCTTCACATGAACTCTGGTGCTCCATATTTGACCACGTCCCTTAGATGGGAAGGCCTGGTGGCACTCAGAGGGTGCCACTGTATTTCCCATCAGGTCCCATCAAGGGCAAGCACATACCCTGCTGTATTTCCTGCCTATGTACCTCCCGCCCACATCCAGGCCAAGCACATCCAGTGCAGTTTGTGGGACTGTAGTGGCCCAGGGTTAGGGAGGAAAGATTGAGGGATCTTCAACCCTGGATGCTTCAAACATGAGGTGGGTAGGTGTTGGCTACCTCCCTCCTCCCAACCTGGCACCATCGGGCCAGCTCCGCCACAATCAAGCCTAGTAAGAATGTAATGCCCTGACAGTTAGCCTACTTTACTCCCTGCTTGACCTTATAAGGTTCCTGACCCTCCAGGCCCTGAGTACCAATGGTGCATGGCCACACAAACCTTGCCCGGAGACCCTGGCCACCTCTCCAGGGGCGTAAATACCACTCACCAATAAACTGACCCAGTTCCCACTCACTGCTTCTCACTCCTTCCCCACCGAGATCCTGCGTTGCGTTTACCCTCGCCTGATGAGTTTCCCTGCCTCCAGACCAGTTTGGTGTGCAATGACCCAGGCTACCCCATGGGGGAAGATGACAAGGGGTGACAGCAGTTAGGCCAAAGGAATTTAGGGGAGTGAGAACATGAACAAGGGTCTCCAGCTTATAACTTCGGTTCTTACATCTTGCCTTAGAGGCTCCCGTTCAAGATGCTAACTTTTTTTTTTTTTTACTTCCCAATGTCTCTCTCTCTCAGCTTGTGTTTTCATATCCATAAAGGCTATTTTAATGTCTTTTTCTTGTGGTTCAGCTATGGTGGAGTATTCAGGGATTCCTGAGTGGTAGGGTTGCTGCTCTCTAGCGGAGACGTATCCTAGCAATTGTTAATGGTTGTGTTTTCAGACTTGCATCTAGGCATCTGGGATTCCCAAGATTGAAATTCCAGGGGGCGGATATCTGGTCTCATCTTTCTCAGTTGGGTGTTTTGTCCCATGGCTTCGGTTGGGCCTTCTGGTTCACAGGGGAGTGCGGTGGCTGTGTGTTGTCTGGTAGGAGATTCTTCTGGAATCCTGATAGGTGTAGGCACTGGAGGTTCAAGGTAAATGTGTTTCTGAGTATTGGGAGCTGACAACAGTAGAGATGGTTTAGGGGGCAGAGGAAGTCACAGGAGGGAGGAAAGCGGGGCGATGCACCAGGATTAGCTTAGTCACCTGGGAAGGTTCCAGAGAACGAGGAGAGGCTGCCGCAGAAGATGTGCTACAGAGCTGGTGCTGAGACTGGGGAGTTGAACTTGGAGGGATGGAGGGAGAGGTAACAATCTGCAGATAGCTTAACTTGCTTCCTTGGCCCGAGTGTCCTGTGGGTTCCCACAGAGCGTCTCTTGGGATTGGAGTCTAGGATAAAGCAAAGAGTGGAGGAAGGGAGGTTAGGAGGAAAAGATCCTGTGGTCCACTGGAGAGAGGGTCCCGGGGGGATGGAGGCCGCAGGAGGTGTTCCACCCCAGAGCTGGGGATGAGACTGGAGAATTGGATTTAGAGGAGCCGAAGGAAAAGCGAGATCTGTAGGCAGCCTAGCTGCTTCCCTGGTCAGAGCGGCCGGGGCTGGGCTAAAGCAGTGAGTGGGGTGAGGAAAGACTGGAAGGGGCAATCTATGTGATCCACTGGTGATGAGGGCACAGGAGGAGGGGTGTCTGCAGCTGGTGCTCTGCCGAAAAGCTAAAGCTAAGATCGGGAGATTAGATTTGGAAGGACAGAGGGCGAGGTGAGGCGCTGCAGCCAGTCCACTTGCTTCCGTGGCCTGAGCATGTACATCTACACCCACAGGCTTGGACCGCTCCTAACCTTGGCCAGAGAAGACTACTTTTTGCCGTGGGTACTGGTTAATGCAGAGACTCGTGACTACTTAAAATGATCAGAATAAATTACTGCAGTGCTCATCGGCAGATGGGTCATTTGTACCAACCTCTGATTACTGAAAGCTCAGGAAACATTGAGGAAGAATGGTCAGGGGAAAAAATGTAAGAGTCTGAAGATGGAGAGAAGTAGTGTGGAATGTTCTTTTTGGTGTGTGACCTAGAAGCTATACAGAGCAACACGTACCAGCAAAGTTCCTTGCACAGGGTGTGTGCAAGATCAAGCCGGTGAACATCCCAGCATGATCGATGAAGGACCTCTCACGGCCCCATCACTAGCGAGGAGCAATTGGCAACTGATAGCTGTGAGAGGAGGGGACTAATTTATCTCTGGGGTGGTGGCTGTTGGCAGGTTGCTCACGTGCCAGTAGATGGCTTCAGAAACGTGGTGAGCACTCAGGGAGCTACTGATAATTATTATTATTTTTTTAAGATTTATTTATTTATTAAGTATACAGTGTTCTGCCTTCATGCCGGAAGAGGGCACCAGATCTCACTATAGATGGTTGTGAATCACCATGTGGTTGCTGGGAATTGAACTCAGGACCTTTGGAAGAGCAGCTAGTGCTCTTAACCTCTGAGCCATCTCTCCAGCCCCTGATAATTATTTTTAAAGAGGGTGTTCAGGCCACAGGAATTCAGGGTGATGAGTAGCAGGGCATGTGGGAGGCTGTCAGTGGAAGATAGATAAAACGTGCTTTTTAAAATAATAATTTAAATAATAAATTGTATATATGTATGAATGCTTTAAAGAACAAATAACATACTTTCAAAAAAGTAGTTTGGTGTATTAATGTTGAAGAAAATGTTAAATTTAACCTTTTGGGGGAACTATGGAACTTTATTAAGACAGCACAAAGCATGTTATTTAATTTTTAATATTTAGTTATTGATAAATACTTTTTTCTGCCATTGTGTTGTTTCTGCTCTTCTTCTGAGGTTCACTTTGGTCGCTCATGACAGATTCTGTTCCAAGTCCGCAAATCTCATTAAACTAGCTGTAATTAACATGCAGATAAAAGCTGTTAGTTGTCATAATGATTAAGAATATTTAAATCTGTGAAAATTAAGAAAAATATTATTTTTATTTTCCCAAGTAAAAATTTCAATTACATATAAATTTTAGCTGAAATATTTACTCCTAATTGTCTTTTTAATGTGTCATTTGCCACATACTACATGTCAGAATGTTTCATACATACCAACATGTGAAAGGTAAATGGTGTTGTTTCCCCTGTGGTTGGCTTAGTGTTTACTGATTTGTAAGTGATTAATAAATACATATATGTATTATACACACACACATTAGATTATATATATCATTCATATATACACATATATGTGTATTAATTTTCTTTCATAACTATATCCTGACCTTAGTTTCCCTTCCCTCCACCTCTCTCAGCTACCCCCTTCCCTTTTTCCAAGATCCAGTCATCCTCTGCTTTCCGTCATAATAGAGCAGGCCTCTGGCATTTTTAGCCATCAAGTGTAGTTTCTAATCTGGGTGATAACCAGCAGCTGTCTCATTGGATTAAGTTCCCCACAACAGGAGTGAAATAATGTAAAATACAGTAAGCCTAGCTGCTATCTGTGGCTAGGGAGGTCCTGGACCCTGGAGCACATCCTACTGTAAGACCCCCAGCACGGTGGTCTTAACGTGGAGACCCCCACCAAGAACCAGCGAGACCAAGGTTTCGGTTGCAACACGCAAGAGGCTTTATTAATAAGGGGACGGGTACCCGGGCGTTTCAGTCTCTGGAGAGGCTGGCGCCCCGAGCGAGTCTTTAGGGGGTCCTTTATAGGGAGTTTGGCGGGAAGCGCGGTTACAGAAGCGAGAAGCATAGTTACAGGGCTCTGATTGGTAAATTTAAATGAGGCAAGGTTATAGCCCGGTCATTAGATGGGCTCTGGGAACAGGGGAGTTTATCCATTCTCTGGGCCAGATGGCCGACCATAAATATCTTGTTTGACAAGGACAAGCACGCTTTTATCTTTCTCCTCTGAGCCCCAGGCCTTATCTTATCCCGGGAACCTATTATTCTAGTCTTGCCTTGCAAGATAGCGTTACTGCTGCTATGCTTGCTATGTCGGGTGCACAGGGGAGGGGGTCTTACACCTACTGCTACGGTATTCCTGAGCCCATGTAGTTTCCAACAGTTTCCTAAGTATCAACCCTTGCACACACAGTTCTACCCACAGGTGCAGCTCTCACGCATCATCAGAGAAGCTTCGCTTTGCACTACACAGACATATAACAGAGTACCAGGATCCTTGCTGATTACACAGGATCTTCTAGACATGGCAACATGGCTGTCTTAACAAGACCTGCACGAAGGCAGCGCCCGTTGTGATCCCAGCACGGATGGTGGAAATCCCACAGTACACAACCCGCAGATGAACAGCTACAGGACAGTGGAAACTCCCAGGAATCAATGAGGATGACCCTAGCTAAGACTCCCAGCAGGAAAGGATATGGACCCTGAAATGCTCATCTCTAGTAACCAGAAAAGAATCCTGCCGATAGTATGGGCACCCTCGTATCCTCCCAGGAGCCTATCCTGTCGTAGGTCTGCAGCCTGTCCCAGAGATGCCCCAGGCCATGGATTCTCTTCTCTTCCTCCCCCCCCCCCCCACATCATAGCCTCACCCTCCTTTCCCTCAGTACTCCTCCTATCCCATTCTTTCTCTTCAAGCACTTCCTCTGTCTATTCTGTTTCCCCTTCTCAGTGAGATTCAAGTGTCCCCTGAGGCCATGCTTGTTACTTAGCTTCTCTGGGTCTGTGACTTGTAGTATGGTTATCCTGTACTATGTGGTAAATACCCATTTATATCCACTTATAAGCTAATATATGCGTCTTTCTGTGTCTGGGTTACCTCACTCAGGATGATCTTTTCTAGTTCCATCCACTTGCCAGCAAATTTCATGCTTTCCTTGTTTTCAATAGCTAAGTAGTATTCCATTCTGTAAATGTACCTGTTGGGGGATGGTCTGGTGTATTTTGATGCTAATTAATAAAAAGCCATCCCCACCTTGGCAGGACAATGGAGATAGGTGTGGCTAAGGTTTCCGGGCTTAGAGAGACAGAGGAATCCTGGGAAGAAGAATAGAAGGAAGGAGGTCTTGCCATCATGGGTTAGATGAAGGAGAAACACACGGCCGGCATGGTTGGAAGATTCAGCTCAGATGAAGAACATTACTAAGTATTTGGGATTATGGATGCGAGGTAGCTTTATAGAAGTTATTAGAAACAGATGGCATGGGATTGGGGCAGGTAACTCATACCTACCCCACTATGGGAAGTAGTATAGAGGGTTGGTATCTGCCCTGCCCCAGGTTCACTAAGGCTATTTTAAAAACATAACAAGTGTCTGTGTCTTGATTGATTGCTAGCCTGGCATACTGAAGTAATAATAATTAATTGTAGGCCTGATAATATACGATTATTAGGCCATATTGGTAATTTAACAACTACATATACCACAGTTTCTTTATCCATTCCTTGATTGGAGGATATCTGGGTTGTCAATTCTGTAGGTTTTCTTGTGGTGTCCTTGACATCTCTGGCTCCTCCAATCCTTCCTGCCCTCTATTCTATAGGATTCCCCCAAGCTCTGCCTAATGTTTGGCTGTGGGTACTACATCTGTTTCCATCAGTTGCTGGGTGAAGCCTTTCAGATGACGATTATGCTAGGCCTCTGTCTGCAAGTATAGCAAAATATCATTAATTGTGTTAGGGGTTGGCTCTCTCATGGCATGGGTCTCACTCTCTGCCAGTCATTGGTGACCCTTTCCCTCAAATTCTGCCCCATCTTTACCCATGCACCTTTTGTAGGCAGGACACCTTCTAACCAGACAGGACTCCTAAAAGAGGGAGGGGAACACCAACTCACCCGCAAAAACTTTGATCCAAAACTAACTCTACTTACAAGATGTGCAGGAATAAAGAAAGAGCAGAGATTGAGGGAATGTCCAGCTAATTCCTGACCACACCACCCAAGAGAGCCAACCCCTGACTGTGGAAGGGCTGCCGGCTTTGGCCCCAGATAAAAAGCAATCTTGGCGGGCTTTGCCCCAGGCTTTGTCCCTTGGAAACACCACAGATACCCCACTGAGACTGACACTGGGATAGACTGAGAGGAGCCATCTTGGGTTAGGAATTAAGGAAACAGACCTGGGACTCCAGCCGGGCTATTGTGTTTCTAATTGAACATTGATGGGAAGAGGGATCCAGAGGAGAGACCAGCCATTACGCCTCAAGGCAGAAAGGAGAAGAGAGGGTGCAGATTGGATTGGGGAGAGGATCTGTGTGTAGGCCCAGAGACACCAAGTGATCTGTCCCCTGGAGCTGATTCTTGTTTGTTTATAAATAAACAAGGTTTATTCTTGTTTGCCTTTAACCTATTTTTCTTCCTGTATAGGATAGTTGGGTTGTATAATAAAGTCTAATTGTTAAGAAACAGAGTCAACACCTGACAGCAACTTGATATGCCAAGGCAGGTTGGTATCCATGAGAGGCCTCCCCTTTTCTGAGGACTGAAAGATGGGGTTGGGGGGAGGAGAGTGAGAGGAAGGGACTGGAAACTGGGAGGGAGGAAAAGCTGCAATTGGGGTTTGAAGTAAATAAGTAAACAAATAAATAATTTTTAAAAGAAGAAAAAAATGAATTAATAATTGAGTTTGTAATGGCAAAAAAAAAACCCTGTTGTTCTCACAGAGGGAAAGAGTAGAGATAACAGCACACATATGTTTGTTCATAACCATCCAGTTCAAATCATTTCGATGATCTTGACAGGATGGAAATTACCCTGATATTAGAAGTCTAATCCTCCTTATTCTGGGGCAGTTTTCAAACTTCCAAACCTCAAGACTTTACTACTTTAGTCCACCAGGTTACTATGATATTTTCATGACATAAAAATGTGCACATTGAGGATCTGGACCCAGGCAGGTCAGCTCGAACTACTGTACCAACCAAGGACAATGCGTGCAGTAAACCTAGACCCCCTATCCAGTTATAGCCAATGGACACCACATTGTCCACAGTTGTGTGGAGAGCAGGGACTGACTCTGACATGAGCTCTGGTGCCCCCTATTTGACCACTTCCCCTTGGTGGGGAGACCTGATGACACTCAGAGGAAGAGTAACTAGGCTACCAGGAAGAGACCTGATAGGCTGTGATTTTATAGTTGGGGACAAGGTCCCCTTCTGTCACAGGCCTAGAGGAGGGGAATAGGATGAAAGAGGGAGGGAGGGGGAATGGGAAGATACAAGTAAGGAGATAACAAATGGGATTTAATCTGAATAAATAACTTAAATGAACTTTTTTTCCCCATGTGCACAGAAATAGTAGAACAGAGTATAAACAGTTCAGGACTGAACTCATCAGAATCTCAAATGAAAGCTCCTCTGTAAGTCATGAATGGGCCTATGATCAAATGCTGCAGATATCAGAAATTGTTATTACTGAACTAAAGAGTCAGCCCAAGGTGAGAACAGTAATGAATTCCAGGACTTGGGTTGGTCTAATGCTGTTCTTCCTTCAGCCAACAATAAAACAGTGAGCTAGCTGAGTTTTGTCATGATGATCTCCGAATCTCCATGCTTATACCCAAATGACACAGAAGACAAAAGCATCTTTCTTATATGTGTAGGCACACTGATGAGATGTGATTAAGACTTATGTTGTTGAATATATGCAAATTATAGAAGACTTTTCTGTGACCTGACTAGTTCCCCAATAACTGAGACAGACACCTATTTTTAATTAGCACAATAATGGGACAGGTATGATTTAAACTAATTTTCTAAGCTAGTCTGGCTAAGCATTTGGACTCCTCACTATTACTTGCCAATATTTGTCCTGTCTGGGCTGAACAAATCTGCTCCATCGGGCCATGTGCTTTTTCTCCTCTCTCTTTTCCTCCCTCTGGTGGTCCCTACTAGAGAACCCAAGCCTGGGAACCGAAGCTCCGCCTACTTCTCCTCCCAGTTAGCTCCGCCTATTTCTCCTCCCAGTTATAGCTCCGCCTACTTCTCCTCCCAGTTAGCTCCGCCTATTTCTCCTCCCAGTTATAGCTCCGCCTACTTCTCTTCCCAGTTACAGGTTGACCAGCCCTCTTTATTAACCAATCAAAGATAACGGGAGCAAAGTTTACACAATAAATACCGGTGTACATGAGAATGTACTTGTTTGGACTGCAACCAGATCTTGGCCCCAAGAATTTAGCAGTTGTATGCACAGCACTAGACCAACCCCCAATAGACTTAGCTATTAAATATAGTTAACATAAATTAGATCCAGTGTCTTCCTGCTTAGGCAGCATTGGAAAACATCCTGAGCTCTTGAGGCACAGACTCAAGACTCTTGGGAAATGTTACTTAACACGGAAAAAGCACTTGGTAGGGCAATTATTAGTTCACAGGCAACCCTACAAGCTTGCCTTCAGGGTCCTAGCAACATCTTATAACCTGCCGCTACCAGGTCTGTGCAGGATAAAAGTGCCCACCCACTGCCCCAGCTTTCCCGGTTTCTTTCTCTCAATCTCTGTTTTTCCTTTATCCCCGTGCGCTCTCTCTCTCTCTCTCTCTCTCTCTCTCTCTCTCTCTCTCTCTCTCTCTCTCTCTCTCCCTCCCTCCCTCTCTTCTTCTCTCTCTCTCTCTCCTCGCCCCCTCCCCGCCCCCATGACTCTGTCCCTGTCTGCCTGCCTGCCTGCTTGTCTACTGTCCCTATCTCTCATCCTAGAGGCTGTAAGTCTACCCCCTTCCCCTCCCCAAAATAAACTTCCTTATACCAGATATGATGTATGACCTAATCGAATACTATAAAACTGGTGCTGTGAAACTCTGAGGCAGGAGGGCGCTCTCCTAGTAGTGTCTAGGCACACTGGAAATCCTCCTTCTGCCACACCCACCTGCAACATATTTGCTTTCTGGTCCACCGATTGCTACATTCCTGCATCCAACAAGGACCAGTTGATGAGTTTCCTTTTCCTGGTCAGGGAAAATGGCTGCAGCGGCCTTTTTCACCTTCACCTGGACTTTTTCCCTGAGTGAGAAAAGGTCTACGGCTTGTGTTGCAAATCCTACTACGAGGTGGGACCGTGTCTGCTCGGGACCTGCCCCAGGCGCTGCCCAGTCTTTGACAAATTTCTGGGACAGCCTGTACTAACTCATGCTAGTCGGACTGTGTCCTCAGGACCCCTTGGTCTCAGGCTTGTGACTTATTTCTGACCCATGGGAGTGGTGCCCTCATCCAAGCCTCCAAGTTCCCCATCAGGATACTTTTTGGAGACGCTCAGACTCCTACACCTAGCTTCTAAATTGCCCCAATATAATGCCCAAGTGATCAGAAGAATGGGGGGGGGGGAGCTCTCCTTTTTTTTTTTAAATTCCCTTTTCCTTGCTCCAAGCCCTGTTTCTTTCTCTCTGCTCTTCCCGCCTATGCTGCTTAAACGTCTTGTCTTTGGGTTGTAACAGGTCAGGGCAAGTGATGACTACAACATCCTTTCCACTGCAAGCAGCTGTTCTCAAGATCACTCTGAGTTATATGCAAACAGTTTGTCTGTGATTTGATCCCAATTTTACTTAGTGTCTGGTTCCTCCATGTGGCTCCGACTTTCTCTCCAAGTGGTCCTGCTTGCTGCTCACCCCTTCCTCCATCCCATAGCAGGCCCCCTTCAGTAGACTCTGTATTGCAAAAAACCTGGCCCCATTCAAAGGCCAAAAGTTGGCATACCAATTTTCCAAATTCTCACAAACACAGACAAATGATTCCCAGACATCTGAACTCTGCTCTACGCTCCCAAAGCCTCTCACCTCTGAGGCTCTACCTCCCAACTCTTAAAAATCGTTTCTCTATGATTTCTGTACACTCTACTCTCAAAAGAAAAAATTGTGCCTTACCATCATACTGTGAACTCTTATCTAAGGATTTATAATTTGTTCATTGAATATGGTGTTTAAAATCTAATTTCAACTCTTTTTAGGGTGTGTGTGAGTGTGTGTGTGTGTGTGTGTGTGTGTGTGTATGTGTGTGTGTGTGAGTGTGTGTGTGTGGGTGTGTGTGTGTGCACGTGCATAAGTCTAGTTCAACTTCATGTGTTTATATGTGCATGGAATTTGAATTCAATTCTTATTTAAAGATATATCTCTTTAGGAACACAAGTATTTTTAAATAACAACTATGCCTACCACATGGCTTACAACCTGCCATGTGACTCCACCATCTTAAGAAGAACACATGGTATAAAGCACCAATTATGGGGCTGGAGAGCACTGTTACAGTATTTGTATCCATTCAGCCTACAAAGCAAATAACTGACACAGAGAGACTAAAACATACTTTAAAGCTGCCAGCCCTTCCCCAGGCTGAACTGATTCTAATCTACTTGTAAACTAAACAAACTACTCTCACCCTTATAACATACATATATTTCAAATACTTGCCACTATAACTCCTGGGCCGGTCCGCGTCCAGGTCCCACTGTCCCCCGCCAACCTTCCCCTCATTCTCCTCCCTCTCCAACTGTCAAACTTTTCTCCTCTCCTCCAGGAAGTCCCGCCTCCCACTTCCTGTCCTTCTGCCCAGCTAATTGGTTAAACAGCGATTTATTGATGGTTGATACATTCATTTAGCATTCCTCCACACCTGAGTTCAATTCCCAGCACCCACATGGTGGCTCACAACCATATATTATGAGATCTGATGTCCTTTACTGGCATGTAGGCAGAACACTGTATAAATAATAAATAAATCCGCAATTCTGAAACCTTCTAGTCCTAATGAACTATGCTTATTATTGTATTTCCTTTCAGACTAAGAAAGCAACACATCTCATTTTAAATTGGTATGGATTTTTATAAAATTCAAAGTTATATATTTATAACAACCTGTGTATGTGATTTAACCCTGATTCAAGATATTATTTATATAATAGTGAACTTTCAAGGTTATAAAGGTCTACTGAGATTAACAAAAGCTAATTCTAAATGTCTGTCTAACTACTTATTTCTTTGCCAATTCTTGGATACATGCATGAATGCTGGTTTGGGTTTTTTTTGGGGGGGGGTGTTTGTTTGTTTGTTTTCTTTTTTCTCCCACTTCCAGTTGCCTGGACTCCTGCCTTTCCAGACAGTGGATTTGGTAGAATAAAAATTCAAGTGTAATTTTAAATCTGTTTTATGGTGTTCTGCTGTATCGCCAGCTACGCAAATGGGTTATTCTTGGCCCTTTTCAAGACCCAAGCTTGTTTTTAAAGTCCAGGGTCAAAAAACAGGGCATGGCTGAAACTCATAACTTGGGGTTAGTGACTAAAAGATTTTGCTTAGATAATCTTAAACCACGTAACATGATTCCAAAGATACTTTTAAGTTGAGATATATTAGTTCTAGAGACATTCAACTGTTTACAGTGTTCTGTAGGCTCTATCTTATGCTCTATACTGGGACACTGTAAAAAGGTCAAAAGGGTTCCCAGTCCCTTTGTGGACTATATTTATGAAATTGAAAGTCCTAGCCTTTAATGAAAATTAAGAAATGCAAGTTAATAGTCGCCTTATAAATGATCAAATCCTTTAACATGCCCAGAAAGATATTTGTAGTCATGCTAAGGACTAATGTGATTAATTACAAGATTAAGCTTTATTTAGCCTCCTGCACATGTTTTCAAAGTTAAACAGAAAACAACTAGAAACAATCAAAGTTTGTCTATTTAGATTTACTTAAGATAGATGTGGTCCTCAGACACTTACCTATAAAATATGGCATAATAATAAATCATAACATTCTGTTTTATGTTTGCAAGGCATAGTTTAGAGCAGATAATTAAAGACAAAGACTAACCCAGATATGCTATCCCTCAAGCCTATCAGAGACCTGCTGGGTATGGCATTTAATATGTTTAAGCTTATTATGACAGACAGAGACTTTCAAATCCTAACAATAACTCCCCAAGGTCTCCAATGACAGAAGACTCCAACCCCAGACTGTGGCATGCTGTTCACTGCTAGAGCCTGTCCTGAACTGTGGACAAAATGGACACCTAAGTAGTTACTGTCTCACATTGCTGAAGATGAGGTGAGGTCAGACTCTCCTATGTTCTTCCTCCACAGAAAAAGGCTCTCATCTTCTGTTCCCGATGGCCAGACTGCCTCTGTCCTCATTGACATTGGCATGTCCCAGAAACCTGGGACAACTGTCGAGGTAGTGGACTATGGACTAGTCACTATCATTTTGATTGATACATAGGCAATTTAGATTATAATGTATCCTTCTAGGTCTCTGATCAAATTGACTACTAAGCTAATGGGCAGAGCACTGGGCGCAAAATAAATAAATAAATCTTAAAAAAAAAAAAAGAATGTTCAGCCTTTGACATTAACTAATGGAGTTAATCTAACTCTCGCAAAACATTCCACAATACAACCCACTCTCATAGTTTAAATTTCCTTTGGTTTGTCTTTTAAGTATAGACTTAAAAGTTGTTTCTCATTGTGCTAAATTTATATGCATCCAGTTTCTGGACAAAGGGGAAAAGCCCATTTTTCATGATGTGTAGTCGTACTGAAAATGAAGACCAAGTGAACTTTTCTCCTTCTGCTCCGTGGGAGGCTTCTGTCCTCCCAGAGCTCGCCTTAGGACACCTGAATTATTGTGTGACAGGCAATAGAAGGATCGAGAGGCTTCTGCCTTCCCTGAGGCCACCTCAAAAAGCGTTCATGCTGTCAACCCCAGGTCGCTTCCCAAGCTTCTGCTATGCTGGGACACAAAGATGTGTGTCTACTACCTTTTTCTACAATGTGTATTTCACTGTAGATTGCAAACAACAGTGATGCTAACATGTTTGAAACTTATCTCCTTTGTAAACTTTAAAAGACCCTTGTAAGCTACAGGAAATCCACTCAGATCCTCCTGGGTCAAGTGGACTCCAGGTAAGAACTGTCTATCCAGCCGGGCGTGGTGGCGCACGCCTTTAATCCCAGCACTTGGGAGGCAGAGGCAGGCGGATCGCTGTGAGTTCGAGGCCAGCCTGGTCTACAAATCGAGTCCAGGACAGCGAAGGCTACACAGAGAAACCCTGTCTCGGAAGAAAAAAAAAAACAAACTATCTATCCACAGCCTAAGTTTCCTACCTATTTCCTATTTCAGAGCGTTGGATTCCTTCCCCTTTCCCTGCTTTTGTGACGCCCCTCCCCCAACTACCAAAACCATGGGTCCAGAAGTTTCAAGTGTGAACCTAAAAGAATGTTCTCCCTAACCTACTCAACTTTTTCCTCCACCCATATATATGTTCCAGTAGTCTGCCAATTCCAGGTGTTTCCTGCATCCAAGACAGCGCCCAAAGCAGCTACCCTTTCCTTCCTAGCTATAGATGTCCGTACAGATCTGGACAGCAGTGAAACAGCTGGCTCTCCCAGGACTTCGCCAGCATCCCAATTCTCTTAGAGTCCCCAAAGTCAACAGGAAGCAATCTTTCTGAATACAACGTCCTTATTCTCACCTCATCACCCCTTCCTAACTTTATCATTTTTAATTAAATGAAAAGGGAGGAATGTTAGTTCACAGGCAACCCCACTAGCCTGCCTTCAGGGTCCTAGCAACATCTTATGTCATCACCTGCTATCTCCAGGTGTGTGCTGGATAACAGCTCTCTCAGTCTCTGTTTTCAATCCCTCTGTCCCTGCTTTGTCTGTCTGTCTGTCTGTCTGTCCATCTGTCTGTCTTTAACTGTCTGCCTGTCTATGTATGTATGTATGTATGTATCTATATCTATCTATCTATCTATCTATCTATCTATCTATCTATCTATCTAACTATCTATCTATCTATCTATCTCTGTCCTTCTCTGCCCTCATGGCTCTGTCCCCATCTGTCTGTCTGCCTGTCTACCACCCCTACCTCTCCTCCTAAAGGTCCTAATTTCTCTCCCTTTCGCCTCCCCCAAATAAACTTCCTTATATCAGATGTTGTGTGGCATAATCATATATTATAACACCAATCACTTCCTGAGACCTCCCCTGGGAAAGGTGATAGAGCTCTGTCACAACCCCAGACTGCTCTACAGAGGATGCTGCAGAGGAACCCAGTCTCCTGATTACCTGCAGAGGGAAAGCATCCCTGGCCTCTTTCTGCAATCGTTTGGATCCATGTGATAACTCAGTGTGTCCACAAACCCATTTGATGACAGAAAAAGAAAGAGGCTCCTAAAAAGTGACGGACTGGATGATCTTCTAGAATACTTGGATGCTTTGAATATATGGCCCGGTTCTGATGCCTGGCGGTGGCTGTGGCGCAGTCTTTTAGAGTCTTGCTGCTAGAGGACAGTGCTATTATAATGGAAGCATTTTCAACTTGGAAACACATGGGCATGTGGACCACCAGATTTCAAGGCCTCATGACTGTTATGATAAACACTCAGAGAGCCTCATAGTCAAGCCTCATAGTCAAGACAATCAGTATTGGACTGAAAGACAGGCTCAGCAGCAGCAAAAATGGTAGCTACGATTTTCTCATGTCGGCCACATCCACCTGACAAAATTAAGACACTTGACCTCCTTGGACTTATGGAGCCTCTCAAGTTCCTGGGTGCTCAAGATGTGGGATGGATGAAATATTTCCAAGAGGAAAACTATAAAATTTTCTGTGGAACTGTATACTTTGAAACTCAAACGATAATTAGAAAAACGAGAACATGACACCAATTCTATCCCATGCTCGGGGTTCTTCATAGAACGAAATGGAACTTGCTAGATCCCCCAAATGAAGATCTGAGAGCTTCAGAGAGAGAAGCTAGGGCTGCACCTCAGTGGTAGGACCCTTGCCTAACTGCTCGTGTTCCCCGCCTTGTTTCCCAGCATCACCATAAATCAGTTCAGAGATAGTTACCCAACACCCGTTGCTACACCTCAGGAATCTTTCTCTTTGCTTGCACCTTGGTAAATGGAATTAAATAAAGCACTTTTACTCCAAATTATTTAAACGATGACCTCTCACCTGGTGTAAAATATGACAGTTGTAATTATTCTGTGCCTAAATTTTGTGTTAATTGTAATTTTAGTGTGCATACTTACAGTTTGCGTGTTCCTACCCTTGAATAGTGTGATGCATCCCACCCAAATATGTCTGTTGAGAAGTGATCAAGACCTTGCATCAGTAAAAGCTCGGCTTGGAGTCCCATTTCACAGCAAGATACATCAGTGTTGTTCTAGAATGACAGAGAAATTATTTTAATAGTTAATTGGATATATATGTACCATTTAAATATATTTCCTGTTTGTGTAGAACTGACCATTAACAGACTTAAGTATATTAGGAGCATAAGTGCATATATGCGTGCATGTGTATAAAAATATTTATATTCCTAATTTAATGCCCCTTTAATGGGGAATTAGTGTGTCTATGAGATTTATTAGATGTATGAAAAGATTTACATGAGGAAGATTCCATTTTCTTCCTGTCAAGTAATGATTATCCATTTGTATGTTTAAAGCAATAGTAATAACTTTATAAAATAATATGGTTGGTTTAAAAAATCCATTGAAGTTTCCCTTTTTGACACTAATACACATTTATTTGTTCACATTGGTTCATCCTGTGTTGAGGAAGGACCCACAATAATGGTGTCAACCTCTTGCTCCAAAGAAATGGATTCCAAATGAGGGAGATGTTAAGGCAACTTTGATTGCTTATCTTGACATCGATTTTCTGTTATAAGATGGAAGCTGTCTTAGTCTTTATAAAGTCCGATACATGTTTTTAAATATGCTCTTTTGGTTGGTAATTGTATACGTAAGTACTGCGTTTAGATAATTTTTATCCCCCAGTCACTCCTCAAACACCTCCCACACACTCCATTCCCTCTCAAATTCATGACCTTTTTCTTTAACACAACAAGACTGTGTGTGTGTGTGTGTGTGTGTGTGTGTGTGTGTGTGTGTGTGTGTGTGAGAGAGAGAGAGAGAGAGAGAGAGAGAGAGAGAGAGAGAGCGAGAGAGAGCAAACCAACATTTCCGGATCTTGTCTAGGCAATGTTACTATTTGGCACATCTAGGTGACACTCTTGCAACAATCTTTCTGGTCCTCTGGTCCTCACAGTCTTTCTGATCCACCTTCCACAGTTTCCTGAGCCCTAGGTGCATGAGTTGTACTATAGATGTACCAATTAGAGCTGGGCAACCCACAGTCATTTATTCTCTGCGTTCTGACCAGTTGTGGCTATCTGTAATAGTAGTCTCTATCTGGGGCATCTAGAAGCTGCTTTGGTGAGGGTGAGGGCTGCACTGGTCAGTGGGTATAAACATACATATTTAGAATATAGTTAGAAACCATATTGCCTTAGAAAAATGATAGTAGGAGGTTCTCCTCTAGGTGCATGACCTCCGTGGCCACAGATAATATTCTAGGTTTACAGAGCCAGGAATAAATTTCCTGCTATTGAATGGACCTTAAATCTAGTTAGACATCTGCAGGTTAAATACAAGATGCGAGCGTCCTTGTTGAATCACTGGGGATACCTTGCTGGGCCCGCCATGGTTGTGGATCCCAGACTTTACAACTTGGTACATTGATTAAATGTGCACTGACTTGGCATAGTGATTAAACGTCTCCCTTGGAAGCTTGCACAGCACCTTCTGATCCTATCAGAACCAGACCTCGGGCAAGAGGCTTTGGGAAAGGGAAGTTCCAACTTGAATCCTCCATCTCCTGCATCTGAAGACTGTGGTGTCTTGGGCAGTGAAGTCTTAAGGTCCAGTTGCAGGAGGGAACCAAAGGCAATAACAATAGTTTATGCCATATGGGTCATTTCTTTGACCCTGCTAAACATTAATTTCAGTGGACGTTTCCTTTGTCTGACATTACATAATTGTTAGTCTATGGCTCTCAGGGAAAGTATGAATATTTTTATCTCATGTGACATAACTCAATTTAAACTACATGATTTTAATCTTATCAATAGTGATTCTACCATGACCATAAGAGACTTCTAATGTCACTTTTTTAAAAGGAAGATCTATGTAGCCCAGGCTAACCCTGAAGTCCTGAAACCCCTGAATCAGCATCTTCAGATGTGCTCCTTCCTTACAAGTGTGACATCACATCTGGATCGCCTATTGTCTTAAATTCTTTTGCATTGTAGCAGGATTTTCATTGATGCTTAAGTTATTTTCTAAGCAAAATATGAATAAAAAATTCAGCAATACCTAATCTATTAATGAAAACTAAAAAATACTGGTCTCTGTGTACTAGGTTTTATATACTATTAAAAATAGGATCAAAGGAGAGAGAACATGTTTATTTAAGATGAGGTTGAGGTTGAAGTTCAGGTTTCTGAAATTCTAGTAAGAGTGTTACTGAATTTCTGGAGGCAATTGAGGGTGTGTGTGGAGTGCATTGCCTCTACCATCCTTAGTTTATTTATTTATCTATTTATTTGTTTATTTTGGTTTTTTGAGGCAAGGTTTCTTTGTGTAGCCTTAGCTGTCCTAGACTCACTTTGTAGTGCAGGCTGGCCTGGAACTCACAGTGATCCACCTGCGTCTGCTTCCCGACTGCTAGGATTAAAGGCATGTGCCACCACACCTGGCTGTATTTCTTGATTTAAAAAAAAAAAAAACAAACTTTTCTACTTGTTTACCATTGGACTGTGCAAAACAAGTATTGGTGGCCCAACCGACCAGACTTTCCCACAATAAATCAGTCACTAATAACAGTCTGAATATGGAATATTACTCACAGACTCAACTGACTGACACCCTTCCCAGGAGGTCCTGATTTGGTGGCAGGACGTGGAACCCTTTGGATATGGACCCTTACTGACTGAGCTGTTGGCATGTTGGGGTTACACATAGCTCCGCATTCCTGACACCATGGGCCACGCTGGACCCAGATGCTACTCAGATTTCCACCGATAATCTGGAGACATTGTCTACTACTTTTCACAGACCATGTTTTCTACACCCTGAGTTTCTCCACGCTGTCTTCAACACCAGATCTTTATATATTTGATCTCTGTGGCACTTTTAAAGAGAATGTCCCCCACAGGCATATGTACTGGAACACATGGTCCCTAGGTGGTTGTGCTGTTAGGGAGGGAGGCTGTGGAAGCTTCGAAAGACGGAGACTTGCTAAATGAAATCCGTGCCTGGAGGCTGGCTTCCAGCGTGTCTGGTCTGCTTACTTCCTGTATTGTCATTGCTTCCTGTGGGAAAGATTAAGCTTTGTCACAGGTGGAAGCAATCTTGGTGGGCTTTACCCTTGGGGCACACCATGAATACCTTGTGACAGACTGTTTGGAGCCTTCCTGGGCTTGGAATTCAGGAAGCCTACCTGGGAACCCCACCATGGCTATTGTTTTCCTAAATGACCCTAGAAGGGAGAAGGAGACCTCCCTTTGCATGTGACTGGGAAGGTGGGGGGAAGACAAAACAACAGGTTGAGGCGAGGAGAGCGCGCAGAGAGAGCAACCGGACCGGACCAGCTCGAGGGACAGAGAGACACCTAAGGCCCTGTCCAGTGGAACGGATACTGGAAGGTTTACTCTTCTGTCCCTTTAACCTTTTTTCCTTCTTGTGTATGCTAGTTGGGTTGTATAATAAAGTTTAATTGTTAAGAAACAGAGCCAACAGCTTCCTGCCTCTGCTTGAGATGGGAATCTATGAGCTTCCTCTTCCTGTCATATTCCTGCGACTTGGTGCTATGCCTCCCACCGTGACAGACCTATAAGCTTCCCTTCCTTCTGTAAGATGCTTCTGACCATGGTGTTTTATCACAGAAACAGAAAATCAATCAGCAAATGCAATTTCCAGGTAGCATCCCAGAGATCTTGTGAGATGTGGTCATTACTTTCAATTTATTTATGTAGGATGATAATACACCAGCCTTGATTTCCAGCCCTGATGTTCTTCTGCTTGATTCTCTCTACTGCTGATGCTTTCTATAGAATTTTTACATTTCATGTATAAGATTCAACATATAGAAGATTTCAGTGCTTTTCACATTTTTTTTTTCTCATCCAAATTCTGTCTTGTTAAACTGGACATGGTGGCACATGCCTGTAATCCCAGCACTAGGGAGGCAGAGGCAGGTGGATCACTGTGAGTTCGAGGCCAGCCTGGTCTACAAAGTGAGTCCAGGACAGCCAAGGCTACACAGAGAAACCCTGTTTTGAAAAAAGCAAGCAAACAAACAAACAAACAAACAAATGAAAACAAAAACAAAAACAAATTCTGTCTTGTTGCCCTTATACATTCAGCTGCTTATTTGTATCCTCTCTGAAGTCATAGCTTTGTATTTATTATTTTAAATTTAATTTTCATTTGTGTGTGAGTGAATGTGTGAGTGTGTGTGAGTGCGTGAGTGTGCTTCCATATGTTACATGTGTGCAAGTACATCGATGAGAAGGAGAAGCTCCATACACAGTGGTGGGCCACCTGATGTGCATTCCTGGAACTGAATGGCCTCTCTGGTAGAGGAACAACACAACCACCGAGCCTTCTCTCCAACTCTGAAGTTATAGATGTTTTGAATTTCACCTGACTTCTTAAATAAAGAATAAATTACATTGTTCCCCCTTTCTCTTACTCCAGTGAACCCCTCCACTGTCTGCACACTCCAACCCATTCCAATACTCTTCACTGCCTCCCAAACTGATCGTATCTTTTAAATATATTAGAATTGTAACACATACATTTATAAGTACATATGTAAACATGTAATACATGAATACAATCTGTGGAGTCCATTTTCTGTTGCTTGTGCATATAATTTCATGGCCAACTGAAGCTTTTAATTATCTACTTTTAATTATCACAGCTTGCATTTAACAACCTAAATATTTGACTTAGACCTAAAAAAATATTTTTAAAACTTTTTATTCTTAAAAATCAAGCTTAATTGTGAGACTATAACTATCTAGTTTTCAACTCTATCAGAGACCTTAAAAGGGATAAATATTACCTGAATATGTAGGAAGTGCAGAGCAAGCAGCTTCCGAAGTATAGAAATGACAGACAGCTGCCTGCCTGAACAGTCACCTTTTTTTTTTTTTCCAACTGTGGGAACATCATTTTCTGGCCCAGAATTTCTGACAGACTTTTTGTGAAGCAGGGATTATGAAAGACTTGCCTACCTGGTCCTTGCAAAGCTTGGCAGTCAATTCCTCTGCATTTATTAGCTCGTTTTGGGCAGCGTACTTTCAGCAGTTGAGGAAAGGACAGTCTCTTGCCCAGTGGCTAGCTTGCCACATTTGAAGCAAACTCTATAAGGAGATTCTTCAATGTTCATCGTCTTTTTTGAAGCCAAAATGGGGTGAGGTGCTGCCAACAGCTGATATGTCTCATTGTCAAATAATTCTTAAAATAATAAAAACATCTTTAAATGCAGTAATCTGTAGATCTCTGATGTTTCTGAGGTCTATCTATCATCTATCTATCTATCTATCTATCTATCTATCTATCTATCATCCATCTATCATCTATCTATCTATCATCTATCTATCTATCTATCATCTATCTATCTATCATCTATCTATCTATCATCTATCTATCTATCTATCATCTATCTATCTATCTATCTATCATCTATCTATCTATCTATCTATCATCTATCTATCTATCTATCATCTATCTATCTATCTATCTATCTATCTATCTATCTATCATCTATCTATCTATCTATCATCTATCTATCTATCTATCTATCTATCTATCATCTATCTATCTATCTATCTATCATCTATCTATCTATCTATCTATCATCTATCTATCTATCTATCATCTATCTATCTATCATCTATCTATCTATCTATCTATCTATCATCTATCTATCTATCTATCTATCTATCTATCATCTATCTATCTATCTATCATCTATCTATCTATCTATCATCTATCTATCTATCTATCTATCTATCTATCTATCATCTATCTATCTATCTATCATCTATCTATCTATCTATCTATCTATCTATCTATGTATCTATCATCTATCTATCTATCTATCATCTATCTATCTATTATCTATCTATCTATCTATCTATCTATCTATCTATCTATCTTATATCTGAATAAGTAAACATTGCTTGTTTCTAGCTACTTACTATCTGTTCAAACTAGGAAACATATTTCTGTAATAAACTAGACTAGGATCTAACATGACCTTGAGTTTGATTGTCTGACTGTTAATTTGCATTATTCTAAACACTTTGTAATAGCAGTTTTAAAAGGACTGTAGCTTCACATATCATTTTTAAATGAGTTTCATAGGCACAATACCTTATATAAGAGTTAAGACATAGCCGGGCGGTGGTGGCGCACGCCTTTAATCCCAGCACTTGGGAGGCAGAGGCAGGTGGATCGCTGTGAGTTCAAGGCCAGCCTGGTCTACAAAGCAAGTCCAGGACAGCCAAGGCTACACAGAGAAACCCTGTCTTGAAAAACCGAAAAAAAAAAGAGTTGAGACATATATATATACACATATGTATATATACATATATACATGTTTATATTGTATATTAAAATATATTTAAATTTGTATTAATATACAAAAATCTAAACCAATATAGCCCTTAAATTTGAATTAATTAAAATAATCTATATCAGTATAAATATATTTGAAAATAGTAATAGCTCTATAGTTTAAGAGTAGAACCAATAATCTACCCCTTTATCCTATTATTCCTTTATTATTTCTATATCTCACCTTTTGTCCCTCCCTATTTCTCCTTCCCCATCACATTAGATAAGAGAGAAAGAAGGACAGGGGAAAGAAGGTGAAGGAGAGAAATCCACAGGCCTCTGTTCCTATACCCTGTTTTCTCCCTGACCAAAACCATAACAGTTTACAACCAACCCCCTTTAATGACGACAAACATTTATCATCCATAGAATGACCAGAAGCCACCCACGTCTTTCTAGGAAATTGCATGTTGTTCCTTTACGTTTATTTCCTGCTGTTTTGGGGGAGTATTTTGGGGGGCCACCCAAGAAAAATTCGGATAATTTTCAGTCTTAAGATGGCCAGCTATAACATTTGTTGCCCAGACTATATGCTGTGAAAGTGCAGGCAAATTTGAAGTCTAAACTGGAAAAGTCTGCGATGCTGGACAATTTAGCTAGCCATTTTAAGTTTTTCTGGATGTAGTTTTTTGTTTTTTGTTTTGTTTTGTTTTTTGCGAACATAGCTACCGAGGGAATACGTATTTAGACCAAGCAGGATGTTGGAGCAAATGAGTATAAAGGAGGTAGACAGAGTTTTAGGATCTCAGGCTTGGGTTCAAGAGGAAGAGAGCTAGAGGAAAAAAGCAGCAGAGCAGCAGGAGGGGAGGAAGAGAGAGAGAGAGAGAGAGAGAGAGAGAGAGAGAGAGAGAGAGAGAGAGGAGTCATGAAAAGGCAAGATGGAGGTGGGTGAGCACATGGCTGTAAGGACAGACTGATGGAGCAGGAACCACCCCTGGAATCATCAGATTGGCAAGTGATTGGCTTTTATGTGGGTTTTAAAGGAACTAGGATTAGAGTAGCTCAGAATCTCCCCAGCATAGTGCTTACAGCTTAATAATAATCATAGTCTCTCTGTATCAGTCATTGTTGAGCTAGCTGATTAAAGAAAACTGCTCTAAAATATTGGTTAATATAGAAAGAATAATTCATCTTTCTACAACAACCATCTCTAATAAATAACCTCAGAGTCATCCTCCTCAGAATTCAAGGCAAAGCCCACTGGAATTATGAATATGCATTGGTAAGTAGAATCTAGGTTCTTAGCTCAATGAATTCTATATCTGTGGATTGCCATTGTAATTCTCCAAGCGTTAGTGGAATTTTCTCATGTGGAACTATCTCTTTTGATGTTATAGTAAGTTCCAGATTGGGTTTCTCTGAAGATTCTTTATTCTGATTTCAAAAATCTTCTAATCTCTGTTCTAAGGCCTTTAACTGAGTAATCCATTTCTCAGTCCCTTCCTTCTCTAAGTCAGCCTGTTCTTATCTCTTCTAAAGAGGATATACAAAACTGTAATTATTTTGCTGTTGTTGTTTTCAAGATAGGGTTTCTCTGTGTCGCCTTGGCTGTCTTGGACTTGCTTTGTAGACCAGGCTGGCCTCGAACTCACATCCATTTGCCTGCCTCTGCCTCCATAGTGCTGGGACTAAAGGCATGTTCCACCACGCCCAGCCAAAACTGTAATTGTTACTGGAAAATTATTTGTATGCCAAGAGAAACAAAATAATATGAAATCTAAATGTATTGTGTCATTATGTCTTCCTCCATTTTCAATATAGAGAATAATCTTATTTAATATCAAAACCTCTCATAAGAACTTTATTTTCTTTTTTAAAAAAAGATTTATTTATTTATTATTATTATGTATACAGTGCTCTGCCTGCATGTACATCTGCAGGCAGAGGAGGACATCAGATCACATTATAGATGGTTGTGAGCCACCATGTGGTTGCTGGGAATTGAACTCATGACCTCTGGAAGAGCAGACAGTGCTCTTAACCGCTGAGCCATCTCTCCAGCCCTGAACTTTATTTTCTTATACTTAAATCAAACACTTCTTCCTATGACTTTTTTTAAATATCCATTTTCCCCTAGTGATTATTTTGTTATTTGTTGGAGCTGCTCGTCTTAACATATGACCGTGCCGGTTGGCTCCACCTCAGCCACTCTGACTAGCTCTGGTCTCCTGAGCTGTTTCCTGCGCAGACCCAAATTGCTCTTTAGTACCACAGGCTGCACGTCTGCTGACAGGCAGCGCTGGGGGAAAGCCCAGGCTGCCATGCTCTGAGGACCCACCCTGCCTGTCCTGGGACCACTCCCCCCCCCCCCCCCCATGCTCATACATCCCCCACCGCGAAGCTCTGGGAAGCCTTTTGCCTATGGAGAGTGCCTGAGTCTCCCATATGCTCTCTCTTAAATTGATGCCTAAGAAAGTGCTCTAGGGATTGTGTATTTCCTATGTTTCCACCTGGGCCCCCTCAGGTTCTAAGCCTGGATTCTGAGAGCTCTTAGGTTGAGTACTATTTGAAGTGGAATTATTTGAGAGGGCGTGGTACACCCTTTTCGCGTTTATTATCTATTAGGGTTTTTCTAATCCACTTTAGACCACTTAGTTCATGAATAAAAGGCACAGAGACTTATTACATTTATAATAAGCTTTAAAGCACTAGAGCTGAGCAGATAGCAATCTTCTAAGCTATTTTGCTATTTCCCAGCCATGTTTCCCAGTATTACTTGCCATATTGATCCTGTCTAGGCTGCGTCTGCTCCATCAGGCTACCCTTCATGGCCGTGTGCCCATGGTGCATATTGCCTCATGGTGGCTTCCCTCTTCTTCCTTTCTCCCTTCCTGTGGTTCATATCTGAGTCCCCAAGTCTGGGAACTGAAATTCCATCTACCTCTCTTATGCCCTACTATGAGGTGTCTAGCCCCTGAGCAGCGGGTCACTGAAACTTTAAGTGGCACTCTGCCAACTCCTCCTTCCCACCTCAGGACTGCCAGACCCTTCTCCCTGCCCTGGGGTTGTGGAGACAGGAGATAAAATGGCGGCTCCTATCAGTACTTCCGCGGGAGCTGTCCATGGTGACTATTCCTGCCTCAGCCTACTACTATGGGAGCTGACACCTTTCCTGCCTCACAATGCCTACTGCTGCCATGGGAGCTGTCTATGATGAAAACAATCTTTCCTGCCTCAGCCTACTGCCTTCAGTGGATACTTGGTAAATTTTGGACGCTTTGTAAACTTTATAACCCCTCAAGGAAAAAAATTGCCAGACCCCTGCTGGAGAAAGCTCCAGCAGCCCAGCTCTTCCCCTAGAACTCCGGAACTATCACCTCTAGTCCCTCAGTAGGAGTCATCACAGATTATGCTATCTTGAGGTGAAAAGTCTATACAAAACCCCAGCAATCCTCAAGCAAGAGAACTGGCTAATCCTAGGCTTTCCACTAAACCCCACCAATCCCTGAGCAGGAGAACCAACCAATCCCTGAACAGGAAAGCCCACCAATCCCTGAGCTCCCCAAGTTCAGGAATTGTAATCCTACCAGTCCTCACCCTGGAAACCTCTGGCCCCTAAGAAATCCTCTATAAAGGTTGTGTCTGCCCAGTTCCCTGCTGCCTTCTCCCAGGAGCAGAGGGAGCCACTCCTGAATTCTTCCCTCCTCTCCTGGACACGTCCCTCCAATAAATCTCTTTTAAGAGATTTACTGCCCGGCTGGAGAGATAGCTCAGAGGTCAAGAGCACTGACTGTTCTTCCAAAGATCCTGAGTTCAATTCCCAGCAATCACATGGTGGCTCACAACCATCTATAATGTGATCTAATGCCCTCTTCTAGCCAGCAGGTGTACATGCATGCAGAACACTGTAAACATAATAAATAAATAAATCTTTAAAAAAAGAAAGAAAGAGATTTACTGCCTGGTGTGACTCTCTCACTGGAAGAAGAAAATAAGAGAAGACACCAGGGAAACAGCCCAGCTCAGGCCCCTAGGCTCTTTAGCTCCTCAGATTTTGGAGTAACCAACCCCTGGGAGCTGCAATATCTCTGCAGAGGAGGCCTCCTTTTAGAGCTGTGTGGTTCCCTGGCTTCTGGGTCCCAGGATACCCTTCTATCTGAGTACCAGGAAGGCCAAATAAACAACATTTGGTGCCTTGACTTGGATACCCTTCCCTTGGGACCCTGCCCCACCTCAGAGCTGGAATACCTTTCCAGGCCTCTGAGTTGTGGGTTTCCTGGACACCTTTCCACCCTACCAGGAAGGCAGGATAACCCCAAAACAACAATATCTGATCACTTCATGTTGAATGTCCTGCTCAGATGAAAAGGTGTTCTGGGACACAGAAGCCCCGGAACCACCCAGCTCTGAGATGGGATGGTATCCTAATGGAAAGGCATCTTGAGACTGTGGGGTCCAGGCTTCCTCAGGAGAGGTGTTGCAGCTCCCTGAGGTGGTATGCCCAGCTGAGCCCAGAGCTCAGGAGCGCCAGCCCTGATCCACTTCTTTGTTTCTCCCATTCTTCTCTTCATTGCTTCTTGGTGTCTTCTGATGAGAGCATCACACTAGGCAGAAAATCTGGTAAAAGATTTATTGGTAAGATGTGGAGGGATGAGTCCAGGGTTGCCTGACCCTGCTCCCAGGAGAGGACAGCAGGGAACTGAGCAGACACAGACTTTATGTAGGATTTCCTAGTGGGTGGGGTTTTCTAGAGCAGAGATTTCCAGGGTAGAGACTGGTGAGATTTCAATTCCTGAGCTTGGAGGAGCTCAGGGATTGGTGGGTTTCTGGGGGCAAACTCAAGGATTGACAGGTTTTCCTGCTCAGGGATTGCTGGCTTTTTGTTTAGCTTCTTCACCTAAAAGTAGCATAATCTGGGAAGGGTCCTTTCAAGGCTGGAACTGATCTCTGTGATAGTTTCAGAGGCTTTGAAATGCTGTTATGGCAGTTAGCGAGGTCTGTGGGTGGGGCTTGGATGCTAGAGCTCCTCAGGTAGGGGCCTGGCCACTTTCCTGCCTTGAGGGTTTACAGTGTTTACCAAGTGAACAACGTTTACAAATGGAGTCCGTGGCAGGCTTACTGCTTGAGTGTGCATGAATAGCTAACATACCCCCACCCCACCCTGCCCGCCCTTTTTGTTTATTTGTTTGTTTGTTTACTGTTGACAAACAGTCAGAGCTGGGGAAAGGGGACGATATTATCTTTAGACTACTTCCTGCTGAATGTGGGCGTAAAGGTCCTTGGGGGCAAGTTCAGTATTCACTGTCAGGGTATAATTGGGAGTTTCAGGCTTCTGGCTTCAGAGCCAACATCCAGTAATCCTCTAACAATAACTGATTAAAAAGTCTGGTTAGATGTCTTTTGGATCTGCTTTTGAGTAAATCTAGACAAGAAGTCTGTAAGTCAAAGTATAATTAGGAGGATTAGGAAAAAGAGGAGAAGGTGGCAGGGGGGAGGGGGTGGGAGAAGATAAGAGTACTATCTAATTCCATATTGGACTGTTCATGATCCACTGGCCAGAGGCATCAGGCCGTTTTTTAAACAATTTTGGAGATCCATTTGGAGTTGTAGGATCTTATCTTTTACTATGTCTGACTGGTTGATATAAAAGCAACATTTCTCCCCGGGGAAGAGACAAAGGCCAATAGCAAACCTAATCCTCACAGATTTTGTAGCACTACAGTGGCCAGTGAATCTGTTTGACCCTGGAGAGAGAGGAAGGTCTGAGCCTCCTGTTAGAGATCCTGAATGATCTGAGAGGAAAGGTGATGGTAAACAGCTAGAGAAGCAGTCAGGCCTGCCTTTCCAGTGGAAACACCAGCAGTTACGCTCAGGCTGGCAAGGAAAGGCAGGATCTGAACTGCTCATCTCTTATGCCTTGTTGCTATAAACCCTGTGATGGGAACGGGCAAATGTTCTTCACTAGGTCCCACGCCTGGTTTTGGAAAAAAAAAAAAAAGGAGCACCAGGGCACACACCCCAGAGCATTTAGTGGGTAGACAGTGGTAGACTTGAGTGCTGCAGGAAATTGAGCCATTATGAACACTTGGGTATTTGGTCTGGGTTGTGGGGTTGTGTGGAGGAATGTCTTGAGTGGATGTAGCAACTGTCAATACAGCGCTGTTTAGCCAATAAGCTGGGCAGAAGCACAGGAAGTGGAAGGCAGGACTTCCTGGAGAGGGGGTGGGGCCAAATTGGACAGTTGAGAGGGAGAAAAAGGACAGAGAAGGAGGACAGGGGAGAAAAAAGGCCCAAGGATCATAGTGGCAAGTACTTGGGATATATATATATATATATGTATGTTATGAGGTTTAGAATAGTTTGTTTAGTTTACAAGTAGATTTGTATCCATTTAGAATCTGCCTGGTGCCATAGTGTTAACAGCTGTAAAGTACATTTCAGACTCTGTGCTAATTATTGGTTTTGTAGGCCAAACCGATACAAATTATTGTAACAAATTGGCAACCAAGGTATTTAGTGTATCTACACCCTTTATAAAGGATATTTTGTTATAGTTTGGTGGGGGGGAATAGACTGCTATGGTTCGTCGCCAACTCACTATGGCAGAAGGCCCCTGGATCCTTTTTGGCCTTTTCTTGGCTTTTGTTATTCAGGGAGAATGGCAGAAAGCTGAGAGATGCCAGGCTAAGTTACCAACAATGAGAAGGGAAGAAGGAACCAAACTCTTTTCCATAGAGTTGATAACAGCTGAAATTTAGCAAGGTGTTTGTCAGCTCTCTCTGGAAAGGGTCCAACTATGGGAATTAGCAATAACTAAATTCAAAAGAACGGTGGACAGGGCTTCACTTGCTGAAGACTAAATTGCTACAGCTGACCTAAGACTTAGAATTTTTTTTGTTAACTCTTGAGTATTACTTGAGATTTTTGTAGATTTTGACTGGAATTGACATGAAATATTTGTGCAGGGCAGTGGTGACACACACCCTTAATCTTAACACAATGGAGAAAAAGACAGGTGGATCTCTGTGAGTTCTAGACCAGCCTGGTCTCCACAGGGTGTGAATCCCCCCCCCCCCACTCCATTGATAAGTTTCTTTCAAAAATAGCCTAGGATTTAAACTGACAAACTTTTCCTTAACAGACATGCCAACTACATGGCTCCCACATTGAAAAGCCTTTGTATGCTGAGTTGAGGTGTCACTGCTCTGGCAGCTGGCTTATCCCTCTAAACCTGAGCTACTTTCACGGGGGACAGGTGGCAGTTACACGGACTTACAGGTGACAAAGTACAGATCAGCCTAGTTAGGTCCCAAAAGCTCAAAGGCTAAAATTCATATACTTAAAAGGATAACCTTAATGACTTTTCTTTTGCCCAGGGCAACCCGCTTGTCTCTAAAACGGGGTACATTTTCTCGGGAGACAGGTAGCGGCCTAGCCTATCCATCAGGCATCATAGAGCTTAGAGAAGGACATTTAGTTTAAAGGGTGGAAGTGTCCACCCCCTACAGACAGAAGGGGTGAGACAAAACCACTTGTAACAAATGTAAAAACTGAGGTACAAGATGCCTAGGGTATGGATAAACTCTAAAATGGGAGTTTATATAAGTGTGAAAACCCAGGTACAAGATGCCTAGGGTATGCATAAACTCTAAAATGAAAGTTTATATAAAGTTTAAAATGTGGAAGCATCCATCCCCAATGGAGAGAAAGGGTGAGAGGAAAACACCTTCAATAAATGTAAAAACCCAGGTACAAGATGTCTAGGGTATACATAAGTTTAATTAAGGCTCAATGCCTCTTTTTTTTTGCTCAGAGCAACCAGCTTGTCTCTAAAATGAGATACATTTTCTCGGGAGACAGGTAGTGGCCTGGCCATATATCAGGCACCACAGAACCTAGAAAAGGACATTTAGAACTATAAAATCTTGTTTTGATTTTAATAAAATAATGATTGTATGTTCTTTGGTAATGGTAACATTATACTTCCTCTTTGAGAGAGGTCAAAATGAAATGGATGAAAGGGAGACTGCTAACTTAAGTCAGTCTATACGCACATGAATTCAAACTACAGAACCAGCCTCGATTGTTCTGTGCATCCTGCACACCTCATGCACTTATAGTTTTAGAACTGTACAATGCTTGTGAGGAATTATATATTTTCAGAACAAAAGTATCAGGCATTGATGCTGCATCAGACCCAGCAGGATACATCCTCTAGGATGCTGAAATGTTGACATCCTGCATTCGCTGTGTCCCATCATTGGAACAGAACATATCTCAGGACAGCTTTGAAGAAAGCTCCGGATTCCAATTGGTCCTGCATTACAGATTGTCCCACACAAGACTTTATTTAAGCCTGAATTTCTCAACATTTAGAGACTGGACCACAAATGCTATCTCTAGCTTGTTTAACCATTTTCCCAGTTTTATTTGGGCCCCTACATAGGTATTATTCATCCCAAATCAGACTAAAAAAAGCCTTAAAAAGAGAACACTGCCCCATTTGTCTTAAGGGGGGGGAGGCAGGGTGTTGGATAAGGTTTAGGGCTATGAATGTTTATTTTCATTGGGAATTGGTTATGTTATTATTGGTCTTATTCAGAGAGAGAACAAAATTGGACTCATGGATTTTTCTCTGAGAATATAGAAATATATAGGGATGATAGGACCAAAGGTAGATTATTGAATCTACTCTTCAACTTAAGGCCTTAATTGTTACTCACAAGGCTATTTTTAATTCATTGGTATAGAATATTGTATATTGATGTAAAATAAGTTTATTTTTAATTCATTGTAGTATTCAATTTTATTACAAGAATATATATTGTAGGTTTAATAGATAGAGTAAGTTTTCAGATAAGGTCTTCAAAAACCTCAGAAACTTACAGAATATGGCATTTACAGGATCATTTATTGCTTTGAAGATTCTTTGAAAAATGAGACAGGTTGACTCCTGGCAGCACTCAGCCTGTCTCAAAGAAGGTAATGAGCATCAAGGAACCTCCTTATGGAGATGGCTTCAGATGTGACAAACCAGCCACTGGGCAAAAATGTCCTTGTTTTCTGCCACAGACAGAATTCTGCCTGAAATGGGCAAGCTTGGATGCAGGTGCAGTTGACAGCCAAACTCTGCCAAGACAGGCTAGGCAAGTCCTCAATAGTCCTTGCTTCACAAATATGCCTGTCAGATATTTTGGGCCAGAAGGCTGAAGATGATGCTCCAACGTGTTAAGGAATTTTGAGTGACTGTTCAGGCAACAAAGTGTCTCTGTCATTTTTTTTTTTCATTTTGGAAGCTGCTAACCTGCACTTCCTATTTACTCAGCTAATTAATTTTATTCCTTCTCAAGTCTCTGATGGGATTGAAGACAATGGAACATTATGAGTATAGCATGAATATAACCATTGTTTTGTGGTTCTTCTGTGCGTGTATTGTATACTGGTGTAATATTATAAATGTATATGTAAAAGGTTTTTTTTATTAGACTAAAAAGGTAATTGTGGAGGAATGTTTTGAGTGGATGTAACAACTGTTAATAAAGCACTGTTTAGCCAATTAGCTGGCCAGACAGATAGGAAGTGCAAGGTGGGATTTCCTGGAGAGGGGGTGGAGCCAAGTTGGACCATTGAGAGGGAGAAAAAGGATGGCTGACAGTGAAGGAGGTCAGGGGAGAGAAAAGGCCCAAGGATCGTGGTGTCAAGTGCTCAAGTGCTCAGGATATATATGTATGTTATGACGTTTAGAGTAATTTGTTTAGTTTACAAGTAGATTTGTATCCATTTTAGATTCTGCCCGGTGAGTAGTGCTAACAACTTTAAAGGACGTTTCAGAGAGAGAGGTATGTGATGTGGTAGTAATGTTTAACTTAGAGCAATAATGAGCAGCAAGGTGAAAGAGTCTAATAAGCCAATTGGTAAGGCCATTAATGGTGCCCAGGAGGGGCATATAACCAACATTCACCAAAGTGGCCAGGCAGAGCCTTATTTTAATAACTGATATGCAGAAGTTAAGGTCTGAAATAAGAGATGGTGTGATAGAGAGGTGAGATCAATGATGTGTAAGAGAGTGATAAGGGTCTTTGAGGAACATTGGACCACTTCCTGTACTGTACTTAGAGGTTAAGAGAGTAGGGTGTGTACCCTCTGTAATTTTATGGTGCCTGATGGGAGACTGTGATGAATGCTATAGTAAAGTTTACCAATAATTCCTGTATCCCACGTGGGGGTGCCATGGTCCTCAGTTAGGATATAAAAAATTCCCCATTCTGCATGAAACTTAGTATGATTTCCCAAGTATACATTATGTCTCCTACAGGACCAATGAGGACAGCTTCCATAAGTCTCTAACCAACATGGACAGTAATCCCTATTTGATCACAGAGTAAACAAGCATGGCAGGCAGGTGTTGTAGAAGCTGACTTGGGTGTTATAGGGATTGGTAGCTCCTTTTGGCAATCTGCTGGTGAACAATCCCCAGACTCTATCACGTGAATGGTCTGGTTGAAACTTTGAACCTCAAATCACCATACATAGTGCTCACTACTGATAGATGTGAGCAAGAGAAAGCAGATGGGGAAGAGGTGGGTCATCCCTCAAAAGGGTTGAGCTTGGGTCTCCACAAATGTATGAACTCTCATTCTTCTGATGATGAGAGGCAAGCTGTTCAACCTTGATATCTTCTGACACATAAGAAAGTAAGGTCCTGTTGGGGTTGAGATGTGAAAAGGAAGATTACCTTGACATAATGGCACAAAGGGTTTGAGATGAGAAAGGTGAATCCAGGGAGGGAAGTCATCAAGTTTAGCTACAGCTGGAATATGGATGACCCTGAAGAGGCCTGCCCATTAGGAGAAAGAGGAGGAGGATAGTGACCAGGAGGAGAGAGAAGAACCAAGTCCCCAGATGTTGATTGAGGAGGAAAAGGGAGTCAGGATGCTGCTGAGGCAAGTCATGGTGTGTATAGTTCCCCAGGAGCATGTGAAGATATCATAGCAAAGGAATAAAGAGGTGACCCAGGAGAGGTGATGGTTGAGACATGAGGACCAGAGGCAGGACCAGGTGTCTGTACATGAGCTCAAAAGGGGAAATAGAGAGAGGTTTCTTTGGGAGGGCTCTCAGTCTCAGGAGAACCAACAGCACAAGTTTTATCCAATTGGCATGAAGTTCTTGAGAGATTTTGTTCTGAGGGGACAGTAGAGAAAAGAGCATACAGGTTTGGTACCCCAGGGTGAAGAGACATTACTGCCAAGTTAATAAGTTGGAGATCCTGAGCCAAGCAATATGTTACATTGAGTGTTTTAACCACAAATATGGGGGTGTTAAAAGGGAAAAGATGTGTGGCATAGTAAAAAAAATGTTTTTAAAGGTCAGAAATAATGGGGTTAAATCCCCCAAGGCTTTGGAGAGAGAGTGGGTATTGAGCCCAGGTGATGTATTTGGTGAGGTTTGTAATAAAATTATGTGAGGAGGATGGTGTTTGGCTATACAGGGGCTTTGGGTTTCCAATACCTGATGAGGGAGAAGATGTGCCAGGCTGTGTGGTTTAGAGGAGGAGGAGAGGGATGGCTCATGAAGCTGGGGTCAAGCAGATGTGGGGAGCAAAAAAATAGAGGATTCCATTTTGGCTAGGAGGTTCCTTCCCAGCAAGGGGGATGGGGCGGGTTGATACCACTAAGAAGTAATGGGTGAAGGGAATACCCCTAAATATGTAGCTAAGTGATGAGATTTGGTGAGCCTGGTAAGGTTGTCAATAGGGAGACAGGAAGGAGAAGCAGGACCTTGGAATTCCATCAGTACTGAGTGGTTGGCCCCAGCATCCAGAAGGAAGGAGATTGAATGCTTTGGTACCATGATGGTTACCCATCAGAGATGGTGGTGGTTGGGCCGAAAGAGCCTGAGCCTCTCCAGTTGTTCATGGTCAGACCGAGGGTATCAGCTGGAGGGCCTTCTGGGTCTGATGCTCTTACACCTCAACCTCAAGGAACATGAGGAAAGTCACAGTAGTTCAGTGTCCCTCTTGATGGCATTTTGGACATGGTCACAATGGCTTACAAAACCTCAGTCAGGCCTGGGCACAGTGACCTTCCTGACCACATTTAAAACAGGGATCCGGAGATTCTCAGACTTTGGGAGGTTCAGGAGCATAAGTAGTTGCTGAGGCTGGCCAAAAGGCCTTAGACAGCATGAAGCTTTTTGTTTTCAGGATTTTGTATATTGTATATTATAAAGGCCACAGTTAAGATATATGCTTGTGGAGTCAGGAGTACTTTCTCTAGACATTTAAGCTTGTCCCTAATATCAGAGGAACTCTGAGAGAATAAGTAGGTCATAGGGAGTTGTCTCCCATTGGGAGGCTCAGGATCCAGGTTGGTATATTTGTAAGGCACTCTAGGAATTGTGATGGGTTCTCATGATTGTCCTGGGTGACTACTCAGAATCTTTTACAATTTACTTCTTTAAGAGCAGCCTTACAAAGTCTGGCCAGCAGACAAGTTATGACATGATTCCTAGCTCAGATGTCCCTTGGGGAATTGTAATCTCACCCAGGGTCCCAGCTGGGGACTGCCTCAGTCCCGGTAGGGTTGGCAGCTTCTTTTTTGGTGGATTTTATCTGCTTGTGCTCTAACCTGATCCCAGACTCACCTGCCCAACTCAGGGAATAGATTGTAAGGATCATGTGGACATTCTGGAAGATGAAAGCATATGATTGGGTAATATACTGGAGTTATTTAATAAAGGTGGAGGAATTAGCAGTATAGGACTTTTTTCTATTTGAGGGAGTCTCTTTTCTACTTAGGTAGCTTGCCTAATGAAAAGGGAACATGTACTCTGACCAAGCCATCTACCCCAGTAACGTCCCACAAAGAGAGGGCCAAGACAGGCCTAGGCCAGGAATGGGGAGGTAAACGAGGTCCTTTGGTGGGGTGGGAACAAGCAGAAAGAGAACTAGGAGCTGCTGGGGTGCTAAAAGTGGGTGCCAGGGACAGTTGAGTTAGACAACCTGTTGCTGAAGAGGGAGAAAGAGAAGATGGAGGAGTTGGGGAGGGGGGACGAAGCTGGGTTTAGACTGATGGGAGAGGTTGGTTAGCTAGATCGAAATAATGGAGAAGCCATCTTGCTTGGGCTTCAGAGCTAAAAGGAACTGAGCAGGAGAGCAGGAAGAACAGAAGGCATGGAGCAGAGATCAGAGATGGCTTGGATACAGGCAGTCTCTTTCCATTCCCCCGATTAATCGCAGTATTTGTAAAGCTCCTGAATAATATTGGGATCTAGGGTGCTACTACGAGGCCATTTGGATTGTTTGTTTTAGAGGTATTGGGGACAAGTTTGATTGCAAGGTTGAATAAATTTGGGGCCCTTCAGGTCAGGTGGAGAGGCTGAAGATTTTCTAGAAGACATCCCAAGGGAATAGAAGACACCATTCCCATGGATGAGAAAGGGGAAGAAAAAATATGCAAGAATGCTACTCAACCAGGGTAAGAACTTAGCCTGGCTAAGCCCAGAGAGGGAAAAAAAAAATCCCAAAGGCAGAGAACAGAGCTCTAGGAAGGTGGTCTCATCTGCAGGAAAGGGTCAGGAAAAGTGGTTGTGAAAGACACAAGGGCCTAGAGAGCTGTGGGATTATAGGCAGCTCCAAAATGAAGGGGATAAAAGAGGCAGGAAGGGGTACAAAGGCCCAGGAAGGCCTAAAGGAGCTGCAAGCTTACAGCTCCAATGGTGAGAGTGGGGTGGGGTGAAGAGTGCCACGGCTGGGGTTACCGCCTCTCCAAAAGTACCAGAGGGGTTCCACAAACCCAATAGTCACTTCATTGGACTCAGGGAAGTGGTTACATTGACTAGAAGAGGAAACTTACATAGTTGTTGCAGGTGGATGGTGCGTTGAGGTATTGGTAAGCCAGCAGGGAAAGTAGAGATGATGGACAGGGTCCTAGTACGGCGCAGAGCCACCAGAATGAGGGGAGCACAAGCACCAGAAGATCTCAGCCAAGACATCGAACCTAAATGTTGGCCTTTTTGCTCAGATGGAAAGGTGTCCTGGGACTTGGAAGCTCAGGAACCACACGGCTCTGAGGGGGCAGGGAAGGATCCCAAACACAGAGGCTCAGGAACCACACAGCTCTGAGGGGGCAGGGAAGGATCCCAAACACAGAGGCTCAGGGACCACATGGCTCTGAGGGGCGGGGAAGGATCCCAAACACAGAGGCTCAGGAACCACACGGCTCTGAGAGGAAACCTCCTCAGCTGAGGTGCTGCAGCTCCCAGGGTAGGGTATTCCCAGCTGAGCTGAGCTCAGGAGCTTCAGTTCTGCACCACTTCTTCCTTTCTTCTCTTTATTGCTTCTTGACTTCTGGTGACAGAGGCATACTAGTCAGCAAAAATCATAAAAGAGATTTATTGGGAGTTTCCAGGGTGTGGAGGGATGAATCCAAGGTTGGATGTCTCTGCTCCTGGGGGAGGACAACAGGGAATTGAACAGACACAATCCTTTATATAGGATTTCTTAGGGGGTGGAGCTTTCTAGGGCAGAGATTTCCAGGGTGAGGATTGGTAGGATTTCAAGTCCCGAGTTTGGGGGAACTCAGGGATTGGTGGGTTCTCCTACTCAGGGATTAGTGGCTTTTGTTCTGACTTTTTACCTAAAATTTCCATAATCTGTGAAGGGTTCTATTGAGCTGGAAATGACCTTTGTTACCCAATATTAGCTCATACTATGAACCCTGCGATTGTGTTGTTTACTGGGGGAAAAAAACCTGCTTCTTGTTGTGGTGTGGCTCAGCCCTAGCACACACCTTTAATCCAAAAGCTTTCTGTTTGAATATTGGTAACATGATTAAATAAAATTAACCCTAGGTCAAGAATCAGAGCAAGTAACCAAGTGAAAGGGTGTAAACATAGAGAAAAACCATAGAGAGTAAGAAGTCAGAAAGCCAGATAGAGAGAGGCCCAGGCAGCAGAAGGGAGGAACACTCAGTGTGAGAGTTTTCAAGATGGCGTGGGAAAGGAGGACTTCTTCTGGGACCATCAGCTGAGGAGAAAGGTCAGCAGGGTGCTTTCTCTGCCCCTCTGAGCTAGCAGGCTTGCACCCCAGCATCTGGCTTCAGAGTCTTTATTGGTAAAAATCTAATGATTGAGATTTTGTTAAAAACAACATTTGGGCCAGGCATGGTAGTATACAACTTTAACTCAGCACTCAAGAGGAAGAGGCAGGTGGATCTTCATGAGTTCAAGTCCCGCCTGATCTACAAAGCAAGTTCAGGACCTCCAAGGCTACACAGGGAAAGCTTGTCTCAACAAAACAAAACAAAACAAAACAAAAAATATTTAGCACTCCAACCTGTGGCATGACTACACAGACAGAGATCACAGCAGCTGTGGACAAACTGAGAAGCCATCAGATGTGGTAAGTCACCTGGGAAGTCCTCAAGGATAGAATTAAGAATGAAAAAAAATCATAATACAAGGAAGGAGCTAAGATCCTGCATAGTGCTACATTATGTGGCTTAAAAATAGAAGCAGCAAATGAAAAGATAAATGACTTAATTGAGATTGACATAATACTGATTATAACCACTATTAGCCTGGTAACTAATATTGTATCCCTAATAGACACAGTGGCTTTCTGTGTCTCTCAAAGAAAAAAACTTTAAAGATACAGGAAAAAGAAAAATATGAAAGGTGGATTGATAAAATATAAGCCTCATAAGAAAAATTACAGAGACTTATAAACAAAAATGAGAAAAATTCTCAGACATAGGGAAGTCTAGATAAGAACCTACTGTACTACCACATGATGAAACTGAAGAAAGGTGGCCTAATGCTGTTAGAAAACCAACCTTAGTTTATCCAGTCGTTAACACAAGTCTTAACAGGATATGATTGGCAGCCCCAAGGTTATGAAGAAGGTAAATGGAATCCTATAGACATATTAGATTTGAGGAGACTTAAGGAACTGATATGGTAATGTGAAACAGATATTAAATTCATGGGCAACTTAGAACAGAATTATCTCCCAAGATGGGAGAGATTTGGCAACAGCAATATTGGACGTTGGTCCTCAGCAACTGAACATGGTGGACAGAGCAAGCTAAGGCCATAGAACCACATAAGGCCAGAGGTATTAGTATTTCCCAGGATCATGGGAGACTGTTGTATCCTGTTTAAGCTCTCTAGCCCCTCTCTTGAGACCTGCCTTAGTTCTTAACACAACTATAGCTTCTGTTAACACCTGCTTTTCCTTTAGCATAACTTCAGCCATTTTGTTTTGAAGTCTCCACTTTGATCGTAAGGTAAAATTAAGGTCAGGTTCTTAGGCTCTGCTTGCCTGGGAGCTTGACTAGTCTTTTATTTACAGTGCAATAGTTGTTGAATGTTCTGCTTGAATTAATGACTTATGTTCTATGTAAAACAAAACAAAACAAAAAACAACCCACAGTACCCTGCTATGTTCCTTTTTCCCAGCATGATGGGGAACTGGAAAATCCTCAGCCTATATCCTAGCCAATCAGCTTAAAATGCTTTGCCTAGCTACCTAATACTTTGTTTAGCTGGTCAAAATGATATAATGTTGCCATTAGGAAGCAGCTTTGAGTCCTAGCTTGAAGCTTGGCAGCAATAAGTATGAGCTGTTCCAGACAAGAGCAGCCGAGAGTTGTCAGGTTATAAAAGAAACTATCAACCCAAAAACCATTTGGTTCATTGATAATCTCCCTTTAAGAAAACAACAGAAAAGCAGGGCGTGGTGGTGCATGCCTTTAATCCCAGCACTTGGGAGGCAGAGGCAGGCGGATCGCTGTGAGTTTGAGGCCAGCCTGGTCTACAAAGTGAGTCCAGGACAGCAAGGCTACACAGAGAAACCCTGTCTCGAAAAAACCAAAAAAAAAAAAAAACCCAAAAAAAACCCCCAAAAAACAAAACAAAAAAAAAAAACCCAAAAGAAAACAACAGAAGAGGACATTAAAAAAAGGGGGGGGGGGGCATGTTATGGAAGTTTTAGTCTCTCAGTTATGTTATATAAATGTGTTTTTGTTTTAATCTCAGATGTGGGCCAAACAGGTCCCAGGGACATCCTGAAACATCCCAGGCTGTTGCTAACACAGAGGATTGCTCTCCACAAACTGGCAGTGGGGCCTCCTTGCTGAGGACAACATGCACACAGTTCATTGACCATGGAGAAACTGAGGAGGTACCAATATGGAATCGTTGCTTCCTACATCCTAGTCTCTGGTGCAGAAAGGTACTCTGCGGGCCACAGCAGGAGACACTTCAACACCATCCCAGCCACAAAACCTCTGACCTAAATCTGTCCTGCCTAAAATATGCTAGGGCAATGATGGCACAGAATTTGTGGGACGAGGCAAGCAATGTCTGATTTGACTTAAAGCCACTCCATGAGAATGAGCCTATTCCCAACACTGCTTGGGTAATCAAGAACAGGAGAGTAGATAGCTCAGAGACCTAGGGCAAAACCAAACACCGCTGGTCCAGAGAAACAATATATAAGTAAATAAACAAACAAAATAATTCCTAATGGTATTCTGCCATACTCATAGATCAGTGCCTTATCCAGTCATCTTCAGAGAGGCTTCCTCCAGCAGCAAATGGGAACAGACACAGAGACCCACAGCCAGACATTATGTGGAGGGAGTCTAAATTGGAGAGCTTCTATCAGTCTCTCCCTTCATAGCTCAGGGGAGGCTGAGGAAGATGAGGCACAAAGATTGTAAGAGCCTGGGGGCATGGAGGACATGAGGAGAACAATGTCCTCTAAGTCAGCTAAGCAAGGGACATCTGAGCTCACAGAGATGGAAGCAGCGAGCGGTGGGCCCACGTGTGTCTGCACCAGGCCCTCTGCATACATAGTATAGCTTTTTTTAAAAATTGAGAGCCTGACTGTAAGAACAAGTGGATCTCTGACTCTTGTGCCTGCTCTTGGGACTCTTTTCCTCCTGTTGGATTGCCATGTACAAGTTCAATATGCTAGCATTTGCTTCATCTTATTATATTTATTTTGTCACATTTGGTTATGTATTAGGGACCAGAGAGGGAGTGGACACAGAGGGCAAGGGAGGTGGGGGGGGGGACTAGGAGGAGCAGAGGGAAGGGAAACTATAACCAAGATACACTGTATGAGAATAATTGAAATTTAATTCTACAGTTACCTAATACTTTTGAAAAAAGTTAGTGATTAATCTATATAGCTGCTTAGTTACATACTTGTGTTTTACAGATGTCAGCTCTAACTACAGCAAACTAGAATTTTAAGTTGCTGGTGGAAATTTACAACTTTCAGCTTTGCCTTTTCTTTGTGCGATGAGTTTTCTATTCTACTTTCTTCTCCATTGTATTTTATACCCTCTGTTGAACTCATTTATCTTTCCTCCTTTGAGTTATTTACAGATCTTTAGAAGCTCTTGGGTTCATTTTGATGTTTTGGAATTCTTAGATTTATATTTGAAATTGAATGAAATATCAGAATAGTGGCATCAAAATCTCCTTTTTAGTATGTATCTGGATAATTTTATAACTGGACAGTTCAGGATTCACTGTCTTAATATTAGGGATAGTTTATATTTTGCTAATCTTAATTTATTTTATATTCTGGTGAAATATTAACAAGTGCAAGGATCTTAGTTTCTAGCTCAAAGCTCAGATCATAGTGCTGAGTCTGAAAGACTTTTTAAAATGTGAGTCAAAAAGTCATTTAAGGAGAATTAAATATTTCTTTTTTATGTTACATAGAGTTTATTAAATGAGCATGGGGGGAGAAGGAAAGAGAGAGAAGAGAGAGAGGTAGAGCGAGAAGTAGAGCAAGAAATATTTCTTTACATGTTGTTTGGAAGTTGCAAAAATTATACTGAATAATAGTGTGATTATCTTCCAAAATTAAGTAAATAATAAAAATAAAATCCTCTTCAAAGTGACTTGGAGTGTTTGAACATATCATCAGAGATGCATCTTCAGGAAAAATTCAGTTTCTTTTTAATGAGACTCCTGAGTCAAGTTATATATTGCCTGGGGAAAAAAAGACATATATTTCTTAGTAGGAATACCAGTCCAAAGTTGGAAAGCCACAGTTCTTGTACACCCCACCTGCTCAAAGTAGAAAACCATATTAGATTAAACTCAATAGTCAGTGACAAGCTGAGATCGTGGATGTGTCAAACACTGGAACAGGTACTGAGAAGATGCTTTTGACCATCCTGATTTTTACCTTTTATACATATGGCACATACTGACATTAACAAAAAATAAAAACAAAAGCAAAAACAAACAAACAAAACCACTACTTTTACTTGCATAGATAAATCTGCTCCCAGAAGACTTGATTGTAAAATAGAAGTTCTAGTACCAAGAAAAGGGTACATGCTTATGAGTTCTTGTCCAGGGATATCTGGATCCTGCAAAGCAACACAAGGAACTCCCATTGTTGTTGGTTGCCTACTGCAAATAGATAGAACACCTCTATTGCTAAAGACACAGGATGCGTTGGTCCCAACGCCTAGAGAAATCATTCCAGGACTGGGCTGGACATTTCCTCTCTTCTGGTTAGCTTTCATAGTACTGGAAGGTGCTATTCAGGACCATGAATAATCTCAACCAGCTGTGCATGCTACCTGCAATACTGCTGGTGTAATAGTGACAAGCTATGGAGGTAGCCAACTGCATTCTGGTTGGTTTTTGAGGTACATTCCACAGGAGGAAACTCACATCTGGTAATATAAACCTAGCTAAAAGTCCATGATTGGGTGGGCAGGTCATAGGTCCAAGTAAGGAATCTACTGCTCTTGTTTTAGTAAATGGTCATAATGTGTACATATTTTCCCTAAATAACTATCCTTATGTCCATGATCACTGCTAATGCCAGCTTTGATTAAAGAACTTTTTTTTTTGCAATGTACAATGGTTATTGCAGACTTGTAACTGGTTTAAGCACTAAGAATAAATGACTGTTTATGCTCAGCCATAAAACGGACATCATCTCCTACAAGGCTCAGTGAACCTCACAACAGAACGATGTTAATCCCACCGGGAGAGAATAAGACCACATGAAAACAAATTTTGAGGCAAATCTGAACCAAGCTTTATTAAACACTGTCCAGGACAATGGGCACTAGTGTCAGGTCCATATCTAGGACTTTCAGAATATGGTACAAATTTACATTAGTCAGAGGCTTACAAAGGCAAATCCCACAAGGTTCTGTGCTTCCTACCTCCATCCAATCAGGGGCAGGCATACATCGGGATGTACTTCTTGCCTATGTATCTCCAACCTACATGTGATCAAGCACTTCCTGTGTATCTGCAGCAATGCACTTCTTTACAAAAGCAAAAACAAGTGGCTTTATTTATTTATTTATTTATTTATTGGTTTTTCGAGACAGGGTTTCTCTGTGTAGCCTTGGCTGTCCTGGACTCACTTTGTAGTCCAGGCTGGCCTCGAACTCACAGTGATCCGCCTGCCTCTGCCTCCCGAGTGCTGGGATTAAAGGCGTGCGCCACCACGCCCGGCAGCTTGTTGTTTTAGATGAACAACAGTCCCCAGCCTTCTAGGAAGTTATCTAAACTCAGGCAAGTGGGGCATGCAGATTAGAGGCATTTCTGCTCTATAGATGCAAGCACAGAGATTTCAACTTAAATCATAACTTTAGCTGTCACAAGGGAAAGAAAGAATACAAGCGAATAGGAAAAGCAGTATGGGTGGAATATTCAAAGCAGGACACAATCCACTAGATCCACAGCAGCTGTAACGTCTACAAAATCTGCACAGCACTTGTGTCTTCTACATCCTGTCATGGGAGGAGAGAGCTTTTAAGGCCTCATCCCTCACTCATATGTAGTTAATGGTTGATGGGGAGGCGGGGGAGGGAAAGACATGTTCTCCAGAGGAATAGTTGTTGGTGAGGTGGCTATGTTCCTGTATAACCCTTCACCCATTTGTTTTAAGTAGCCTTAGTGAAGCCCATTGAATCATAAAAAGAAACAAGACATGAAAGTAAAAAAGTAGAAAGTAGAAAATCACTGTACTAGCCAATCTCCAAAAAAAATTCTTCTTGTAAAAACAATCCAGTGCAGCTAGGGGATACATAAAGAAAGCCTGTCTCAGCAAACAAACAACCAACCCTATAGAGTGAAGGCAGAATAGAAAGACAGGGGAAATTAAGGCAAGGGAATCTAGAAAAGGAAAGATTCCCTCATACCAATGTCTAGTTGAAGTCTCCTGTCCAGTCCTGAACTCTGACACAAATAACAAAAGTTGCTGTTAAGACCGTGAGCATTCTGCTTCAGTCCGCCTACCTATGATGTCATCCCTTACCTGCCACAGGGGTGTGACCCTGCCCAGGGCCATATAAAAGGACAGACCCTCTGCATGTTCTCTCTCTCTACACGACTTCTTCCCTTTCTACCCCCTTCTCTCCTACTTTCTCTCTCTCCCTCTGGGGTACCCTCCTCCCCCTTTCCTTCTCCCCGCCCCATGCTCATTTAATAAACTCTGTATAACATAATATCTGGTATCTTGTATCTATCATTATTTAATTAACAAATATAAAACTGACTATATGCTAACAATTTCTTTGTATATAGAGATAATTCAAATAAGAATACTAAAATAGCAATAAGTCCCACCTAAATCCCAAGGGTATATGGCCTTCAAGCAAGGTTTTGCTCTCATCTGTGAGCCTACAATTTTCTGGGAAATCTTACAAATGAGACAATAAAATTCTTTACAGTAAACACAAGATTTAATGGTCTCCCATAGCCCTTGTGCCGCATGGTTTTACCTTATCTGCTATAAATCCTATCAAATCCATCCCAGGAACCATCGTATGCACCTACCTTTGGAAAAAGATTAAAAAGGGGAGGGATCCCTTACAAAACATTTTTGAACAGTGTATTTCCAGAGGTTACCAAATCACACACACACACACACACACACCCCACTCTCTTTTGAAGGCACATTGATAGTTGCCTGTGTACTGCTCTTTTCCCTAAGTGCCTTTCTCTCAGCTAAAAGTTCTTCTTAATACATTCTAACTCTGTTTCATGCCGACTTATTCCGAAATCCTCTGCTGTGTAGTCAAGAATTTCAGCCTCACTTGAATAGGAGACTGACAAGAACTCCTCGGGCCACTTCAGGTAACGCTGTCTCCGGATCTGTGGTCCTGGCTGTGTTCTACGGCTGCTGACAGAGTGAAGTGCAGCTGCAAGTCAGAAATTCCAGCACTAGAGAAGGTGGAGCAGAAAAATGATAACTTCAAGGTCAGATGGAAAGTTAAGGGGTTAAAGGTTATCTGTGCCTACATACAGAGATTACAGAGCCGAGAGGGTGGGTGGGGGGAACAGGCTGGAAAAATGGCTGCACACTAATGTAACTATTCATAGTTAAGAGCACTCGCTGCTCTTACAGATGACTAGAATCAGCTCCAGCATCGGCTTTGGGCGCCTCACAATTGCCTCTAACTCCAGCTCCAGGGGCTCCAATAAACCACCCTCTTCTAATCCACTTGGACACCCCGTCATCCTGGGGAAAGAAAAGAAAAAGGAAAAACTTCCAATGCTTGGTAAGACATTTGTATAGGCCAAACTCAAATACTCTTTAGGGATAATTTTATTCATTTTCAAAGCAAGAAGAGTAGGGTAGGTACTCTTATAGGTACGGGAGGCTACGTTATTTTTACCACTTGGGGTTAAAATCAGCCACTAATGCCTACTGTGGTAAGAGTGGTGACTGAGCAAATAGATATGGTTTACCTTGAAAGCCAGGTGTGGTGGCTCACGCCTGCAGTTCTAAGACTCGGGAGGCTGAGATACCTATTAAGTTTACCCAGACCCGTCGCAGCCGCAGAGACGGGTCATATCGCTAACCCAACAAAACCAAACCATTACTCTTTAAAAGTAATATTTCTACGATACTGTTCTGTGAGGAAGACAAAAATGCTACTATCACGGTAACTGACACCTCAGAATTTTATGTCTCTGTTCTTCTACCACCGTCACACCGGGTACACCGACGACTGCGTTTGGAACCAGTAAGTAGAAAAAGAACACCAGGGAACTCGGAAAACAAGGGCTCTTTTTGTCTGCGCATGCTCAGGAGCAGCTCCGGCCTGGCAGGGCTGGGCCAAACTCAGAGGGCGGAGCGTAGGCCACGTGGGCTGCGGACGTCATCTCCGGGCGCCGGGGGGTGACTGGACTTGAGGTGCGCACCGGGCGCTGCGGGTTGGGTTGGCTTTGCTTCGGAGGGCGGAAGTGCCCGCAGGGCTGTGCTCTGACCCCGGCGGCGGCTCCCTGTGCGGCTGCGCGCTCTCCGAGACTTCTGCTCCTGCGCCTCTTGCAGGACAGAGAGAGCCGGGCAGGCAGAAGCCGACTGAGCGAGCGCCTTCCCCGCTGCGGCAAAGCCGGAGCAGAGCCGGCACCTCGGGTAGGGCTCGTGTGTGTCCGGGGCGCGGAAGTGTGTGGCAGAGGGTGGCGGGGCAAGGGTTGCGGGCAAGCCGGCGGACGGAAGGAGCGCACCGGGCGGCGATGGCGGGGGAGGCGGTGCCGCTGGGCGGAGGTGGGGTTGGCGAGACACTGTCCCCCGGAGCCCTTGGGCTAGCCTAGCTGTCCCTTTGGGAAGTATGTCAGTCCTTTACTAAGGTAGGAAAGGAAATGTGGCTTCGAGTACGAAGCTCAAGTTAAGGACTTGGCGTTTTCACGCGAGGTATTTAAATCGTAATTATTTCGGTGCGTGTCGATTCCATCCAAACTCAGTATTTACTCCAGGCAGCTTATCTTCAGTGCCATTCTTTGAGTCTCAGTTTAATAATAGTGCTCAATACCGACAAAAAACGTTTTCTGTTAGTAGACCACTTTCTTTTTTAGAACGGTTTTCATTTATTTCGCTACCTTCTTTGGATTGCTCTCAAAGAACACTCGAACTTGAGGAACCCAAGAAGCTGGGTGACTTGTAGATGGCCCTTCCTCCCCCCCCCCCCGCCCCCCGCCAGGAAGCATAGCATGTCTTCACTAATCAGAACCCCAGGATTTATCAAACTGCAGCTGACTATCCAAAGCCTTCTAGAATTCACCTGATAAGTCCCTTGGTTTGATACTTAGTTCTTGGGGCTAATGGAAATATTCTGATTTTATTTTACTTACTGTTTGAATTGAATCTGAGAACAAAGATTTGGCCTATGGTAGTAGTTGTGAGAGGTCAGACTGTTATACCCAGTTTAAATGTACTTTGAGCCTAGTTTTGTGGCCCACACGTTTAATTCCAGTACTGGGGTGGCGGAAACAGGAGAATCAGGAGTTTAAGGCCAACCTTGGCTTTGCTGCCATCCTGGAGGGCATGAGACTCTTTCAAACACAGACACCAGCCCTCCAGAGCCCAACACAACCTAGCATGCACAAAGCCCTGCACTGGATCCTGAGCTGCACAAAACCAAACTTACCTGAAAACAAAACAAAATCCAACTGTGGTGGCCCAAGTTTATAATCCCTGTGCTGGAGAAGCTGAGGTAGGAAAGTCACCATGGAGGCCAGCCTTGACTGCAGAGGAAGACCCTGTCTCAAAGAATGCATGAGCTGGGCGTGGTGGCACACGCCTTTAATCCCAGCACTCAGAAGGCCGGGCAGAGGCAGGCGGATCACTGAGTTCAAGCCTGGTCTACAAAGCAAGGACAGGACAGCCAAGGCTACACAGAGAAGCTCTGTCTCGAAAAACAAAACAAAAGCAAACAAACAAACAAAAAAGGAACGCACGCATGCATGTAGCACCTCTCTTTAAACCCAGTACTCAGAATGCTAGCTTGGTGTACATAGTGAGTTCTAGACCAGCCAGTGTGACAGTGAGCTCCTGTGTGTGTGTGTGTGTGTGTGTGTGTGTGTGTGTGTGTGTGTATGTGTTGGTATACATCAGGTGATGGAAAGGTTCTAGAAACAGGATAAACAATGGAATGGATAGGTTGGTGGTGAACGTGGGAGATCATAGTGTTGGCCATAGAAAAGGTACTTGAATGAAGCTAAAAGTGACGAAGGTGCTACATGGAAAGGTCACTGGGGCATACTACCTAGTTCCATTGGAAAAGAATGATATGGAGGTGGCGGCGGGGGTGGGGGGGTGGGTGGGGGGTGGGGGGGGTGGGGGATGGGTGGGGGGTGGGGGGAGGGTTACTCATATAGAGATGAGGCAAGATCCTTGTTGTAAAAACTTAATTTTTTCTTTTATTCTTAACGTGTGTGGGTTGTTCATGCCTGGTACCCACCAAGCAGTCTCCTAGAACTGGAGTTACAAAAGGGTGTGACCCACCATGTGGGACCGGAAGCCAAACCCGTGTCTTGTGCAAGAACAGCCAGTGCTCTTAACCGCCTTGCCAAACCCTACTTTTTGCCCTCCCCCCCCCCCCCCTTTTTCTTTTGGGAGACAGGATCTCATTCTGTAGCCCTGACTGGATTGGAACTCTCTTTGTAGATCAAGCTAGGCTTGAACCCACAGCGATCTACCTGCTTCTGCCTTCTGAGGGCTAGGGTTAATAGTTCAAAATCCTTCCACCCTCTCGCTTTCTCCTCCCCCGCCCCCCCACACCCCTTACTTTATTTCTTTTCCCTTCCTTTCTTTCTGTATTCCTGGCTGTTCTGGAACTTACTGTGTTGACCAAGCTGGCCTCAAACTCAGAGATCCATCATTACAGAAGTCAACCTGCCTCTGTCCCCTGAGTCCTGGGATTAAAGGGGTGAGTCATCATTGCCTGGCTTCTAATTTTTTACTTTTAATGAGGTAAATTTGAGTCTGGAGCAAATTGATCTAAGTTGTGTCTTGAAATGATCTGATTGCCGTGCTGGCTGCAGAGATAAAGGTCAGAGCGGCTTGGGTCTGATGTGGCTGAAATGATTGCAGTTTTGCTTCTAAATTGGAGTAGTCAGGAATGGAAGAACGCTTTGGGTGGGCAGAGCGACAGGTTTCTGCTTACTGGAGTGAGGGAGGACGCAGCATTAGGAGAGAGGCAAGCTCTGAAGTCACTTTCAGCTGTGCGTGTGTTACACTTGCCAGTGGCCGTGCCAGTGTGTGTAAACACTTGTGAAACAAGTTCAGAAGTCTGAGCTGAAGATACAACCGGGAGCTGTAAGAAGTATATTTGGTATTTAAGGTTGAAAGTGGAAGGAGCCACACAAGAGGTGAAGAGCGAATGTGAAATTCTCTCCTCATCCCGGGATGGGGCCATTCAGTAAACCCCCTGCAGAGAATGACTGAACCCCTGAACCCTGAGGGTTAAGAGGAAATAGAAATAGGCTCACGAGCTGGGCATTTTCTTGATTAATGATTGATGTGGAGCTTGGCTCTATGACATACAACTTTAATTCCATGGCTCCGGAGGCAGAGGCAGGTGGATCTGGTCTACAAATTGAGTTCCAGGATAGGCTGTCCTGGACTCACTTTGTAGACCAGCCTGGCCTCAAACTCACGGAGATCTGCCTTCTTTTGCCTCCCTGAATTCTGGAATTAAAGGCATATGCCACCGTGCCCAGCTCCACATTAATCAAGAAAATGTCTTACAGTCTTTCCTATAAGCCAGTCTTATGGAGACCTTTTCTAAATTAAGATTTCTTCTTCCTGGATTTGTCTAGCTTTGTGTCAAGTTAACAAAACTCAAACAGCTCAGTAGCCTGGGTTGACCTAAGACTAGTGATGTTTCTGTCTCAGCTTCCAGAGACCTGTATGTCACGCTTTCTGGAAAATAAAGTGATTTTCCCTTCCCCCTTTTTCTTCAGTGCTGGGACTTGAACCCAGGGCCTCAGACATGCTAGACAAGCACTCTACTGCTAAGCTGTACACCACACTTGGAGTTTGGAATGCTGACCTTCAAGCCTGACAGCCAGATGTGTTAAGATGCTCGCTCTTGTGTCAGGCAGCTGCAGTAGGCTGTGCAGGTTCACAAGGACAAACAATCTACTCTGCATTGACCATGTTGCTCAGCTGTGGTGTGAATAGGTTAGATATTAAGTACACTTTTAAGTTACAGTATTTTCCTCTTGGAGCTTTGAGACAGGGTATGTGTAGCCCAAGATGGCCTTGAACTTGGTGAGTAGCCAGAGCCAGCTGTGAATTCCCAATCCTCCTGCCTCCACCTCCTAAGTACTGGGATAATGGGAATTCATCACCACACTCAGTTCCATTTATGATGTTTTCAACATAAATTCTTCTCTGAGGGGTCATAACACTCTATAAGTTGAAGAGGATGGCTTCTTCTTCCTTTTTGTCCATTCGTTGCCATCCTCTAAGTACCAAGTATATTTATTATTTGTATGTACTCATTTATCATGTGATTGTGTAGTGTATGAGTGTATGTTTGCACACACATGTGCGGGGGAGCATGAGTGTGTAGAGGTTGGAGGTCTAAGTATCTTAGAATTCTTTGAATACTGCAGATGGACTCATATTTAACTCCCTTTTTCCTTATAAAAGCTGATACAGAGCCAGAGGAAGTAGACTTTTTCTGCTGCTAAACAGTATCTGCTGGACAGGATAGAACCTTTGTACACAGGGTCTCACAGCCGCTGAGACTAAATGCACAGGATCTGTGCAAGAGCAAGCCTGCCAACATCCCAGCATGGAGGCGGGCGGGCTCATGAGGTGCCTGGTGCTGAGGAGCTGTGGCTGCTAGGACAAGGGGAGTCCGTTTTCTTCAGGGATAGGGCTGCCAAGAGAGGCTGCTCACGCCCCAGTGGCTTGTTCTGTACCCATGTATGTATAGGTGGGTCTGAAAAAATGCACAGGAAGCTGGGAAGGAGTGGGGGCGGGGCTGGGGCTGGTAGATTTGACCAAAACAAACTATATGCATATATGAAATTCTCAAGTAAAATAAATGTTTAAGAAAAACTCTTAGGAAGCCACGTTTAATTGACTACCGTGTACAGAGGGATGTTTGGGGCGGAGGGGGTGTTAGCAAACTGCATTAAGATGGAAGAATGACATTAGGAAATCTTGAGTGGCTTCTGGTATTGACTCAGTTCTTTATTAGCTCCGAGATTTTAGAAAGCAGTCCAACTGTTCCATCTCAGATTATCATGTATATTATAAAATGAGAACATAGAGGCTTGTGCATGTCCAGTGTGAGGGGTACAAAATATAGCGCATTTCTAGAGACTTAAAACTCTTGTCTGAGACTGAGCGATGCAAGATTTAATCCCAGCCCTTGGGAGAGAGGCAGAAGAGTCAGAAATTCAAGGCAAGCCTATGCTGCGTAGTAAGTTTGGGTCGTCCCCCACACCCGTCCAGGGCCACAGAGACCCCGTTTCAACACCTCCCCTGCCCTCAAACACACATCCCTGCATTTGATTTTTATCTGATCTCATTCTTTCACATCATTTTGAGGGCTCATGTACTCTTTCAAAAAAAAGCTTAAAAGATCCAGACAATATATTTGAGTACTATGTTCCAGATAGTGTTGCAAATGCCAGATGTCAAGTGGTGTGTGAAATACAGTCCTTTTCCCTAAGGAAATGCATTACAGTCTATTGAAGGTGACCGTGCTAGTCAGCGCTGTAGAAGAGGAGAAGTAAAGGTACGTTCATGGAGGAAAGAAAAGGGATGATCTGCTCAGGCTTTTTAGCAATGTTCCAAGTTGGAAAGTAAAGCAGGAATGCTGCCTTACAGCGGGGGTGAGGGGTAGGTGAGTGGGGCGGGGGTAGCATGGGACTTTAAAGTTTGCGCCACATTCAGATCTGGAAATGGGGTTATACTTTTTGAACAGTAATTAATTTTTTTTTTCAAGACAGGGTTTCTCTGTGTAACTTTGTGTGTCCTGGACTCACTTTGTAGACAAGGCTGGCCTCATACTTATGGTGATCCACCTGCCTCTGCCTCCCTGAGTGCTGGGACTAAAGGCACGCACTACCATGCCTGACTCCTTTTTCTTTTTTTGGCTGTCCTAGAACCCCAATGTAACCTCGGCTGTTCTAGAACATTCTGTAGACTAGTCTGGCCTTGAATTCAGAGATCTGCCAGCCTTTGTCTCCCATTGCTGGGACTAAATATGTGTGCCACTATGCCTTGCTAATGATAAGATTTATTGGTTGGTTGATTTTGTTGTTTTGGGTGTTTTTTTGTTTTTTGTTTGTTTGTTTGTTTGTTTTTTGCAGTGGAGGTGTTGAGATAGGGTTTCTCTGTGTAGCCCTGGCTGTCCTGGAACTCACTCTGTAGAGTTCCAGGCTAGCCTGAACCAGAGATCCACCTGCCTCTGGCTCCCAAGTTGTGGGTTTAAAGGTGAGCACCAGCACCACCCCAGCATGACTAAAGTTTTAAAAATTGTTTGTTTTTTTTATTCATCTGGTACATACTTCATAGTTTGGCCTATCAAAGGATCAGGATTTATTGACTAAATTTAATGTTTTCTTTGAAACATTATTATCGTTAGTTAAGTGTATATGTGTATGAGTGCAGGTACCCAAGGCCAGCGGTAGCAGATCCCCTGGGGCTGGAGTAACAGGCACTTGTCAGACACTTGATGTTGGTGCTGAGAATTGAACTTAGCCATAGCTTGAGTCTTCTCCTATTTGTACCCCTTTGATTTCCTTCTCTTGACTTAGCACCCCAGTTAGTGCTTCAAGCACAGTACTGAAAAGAAGTGGGGATAGTGGGCAGCCATTTCCCTCCTAACTGTAGCAAGATTGCTTCAGGATTTTCCCCATGTAGCATACCCGTATGTTCTCTTAACTGCTGAGCCATCTCTTTAGCTCAACTCTATTAAATATTATTTTAGCAGTGTGTTTGATGCATAGTTTTTAGAATGTACTTCCTGATCTAGCTGGTTTTGTGTCAACGTGGCACAAAGTACTGTCATCAGAGAAGAAGCCTCAGGTGAGGAAGTGCCTCCATGAAATCCAGCTGGAAGGCATTTTCTCAATAGGTGATCGATGTGGGTGGTTCCATGCCAGGACTGGTGCTCCTGCCTTCTATAAGAAAGCAGGCTGAGCGAGCCATGGGAAGCACGCCAGTAAGCAGCATGCCTCCAGGGCCTCTGCATCAGCTCCTGCCTCCAGTGTCCTCCCCTGTTTGAGTCCCTGTCCAGACTTCCTTTGGAGTTGAACAACAGTGTAGACATGTAAGCTGAATAAACCCTTTCCTCCCCAACTTGCTCTTTGGTCATTGTGTTTTGTCTCAGCAATGGAAACCCTAACTAAGACACTTTCCTTTATTGTTATAATTCCTATTTGTTTTTTATAATGTTTATTATTATTATTATTATTATTATTATTATTATTAGTAGTAGTAGTAGTAGTAGTAGTAGTAGTAGTAGTAGTAGTACCACCACCACCACCACCACCACCTGAAGCATTTTTGTGTGTATGTTCCAGCTTGAACCCAGAACCTCATGAACATTTTTGAGGGGTTCCACCACTCAGCCACATCCCTAGTCCCATCTGCTCCTCACCCCTTGCTTTTGAGGTATAGTTTTTCCATGTATTCCAGGCTGGCATGGGACTTGTCCTCATCCCTGTTTCCCAGGTGCTGTAATTATAGCTGTATGCCATATATAGTAATTGCTTTGTTCATGGCTGATGGGGTAGCTGTTTTCCATTTTACAGGTGAGAAAACAGACATGTTAACTAACTTAAGGTCAACAGAAAATGGTATCATCAGTTTTGCTTATACACTTTTAAGTATATTTATTAGACCAGAGACATAGAATTCATTATAGGTGAACTTTTTTCTGTTACTTATTATTGTTAATCATGTGTTTGTCTGCATGTGGGTACGTTACCTGTGTTCTGTGTCAGTGTAGTTCAGAGGTGTCAGTCTCTTGGTGCTAGTGTTGTAGATAGGAGGGATCTGGCTGATGATGTGCTGGGAATTCTCTGACTTAGGCAGTTTGGTTTACAAATGTATGTCAACATATCATGTGCTCTACCTACCTGAGCTGCCTTGGCTCAGTTGCCTTCTCCTGAAGTACACATACACATTCATTGAACAGTGGCCAAATGTGGCCAGCAATGGGACGGCTTCAGGGAGATTGAAAGTTGGGATTCTTTCTGGACTACAGTTTGAAGACCTGTCTCAAAACCTAAAAACAAAGAAGAAGAATCACAAATAAGATATAAGCCTCTAATTTACTTACTAGAGCATGTACCTACTGTAGAATGTTCATAAACATGGTGGATGTTAAAGCCCATGCTTACCTTTAATCCTAGCCCTCAGGAGGCAGAGGTAGGTGAATCTCTGTGAATTTAAGGACAGCCTGGACTGATATACTGAGTTCCAGGACAGCCAGGGCTACCTAGTGAGAGCCTTTCTTAAGGGGAAGGAAAACAAACAGAAAACAAAAACAAAACAAACAAAAACAAAAGCCATGCCTGTAGTTGAATTTTGAGGTCTTTTCCATTCCTCAAGGTCTATCCTTGTATCTCTCTTAGAGATTAAGAGGAGAGAGTGTTGGCTGTTTCCTTGTTCTGATACAGGCAAGAGAAGACCAGAAGAGAGTGACATGGGAAGAGCAAGACGGTCAAGTGCTTTGTCAGCCTAGATAGGTGGAGACGTCACATCCAGGCATGCGATCTTGGTTCATGGAGATCATCTATCTAGAATAGAGTTGGACTCCTACCAGTTGGGTTTTAATTTCTTGGGAAAGGGAAGACCTGCATCATTTTCTGAGAAGAATTAATTGATGAAAGTGATGTGTGTGTGTGTGTGTGTGTGTGTGTGTGTGTGTGTGTGTGTGTGTGTGTTTAAGGCGGAGGGACAGATGGATTTAAGGAGAGATCATTCTGCATTGGATTGTTATTTGTGTCGCTAGAGTCAACCATACATCTGTTCATAAAGGAACTCTTTGTTTTCTCTTGAGCTTTAGAGTTGTAGCTGTCAATTGACTGGATGTATCAGGGCGACAAGCCACTGCTTACTAGGGCGTCACTGTCACTAGGCCAGCACCCAGTCCCCGAGCTCTATCTCCAAAGCTCATTTTCTTTTTGCAACAAGGTTTTAATAAGTTGCCCAGGCTGGCCTTGACTTTACTGTGTAGCCCAGGCCTTGAATTTAATCATCCTCCTGCCTCAGCCTGAGGCCTGATTAATAGTGACTCTTGAACACTTAAGTTGCAAACCAAATGGGATAGCAGTGTAGGTCAGTGGTAGAGCACTTGCCTAGAATGTCTAGAGCACTGCTTTTGACCCCTGTGCTACAGAGAGCAAGTGAAACAAGGGGGGAAACCCTAAAACTGAACGAAGTCTTCTTCAAATCTGTTAGTTCAGGAACTTTTTGAATGTTTTCTCTTGAGCAAGAGTCAGGTGCATGCCTTTAATGCAGCACTCGGCGAGGCAGAGGCAGAGGCAGACAGATCTCTGTGAGTTCAAGGCCAGACTAGTCTACAAAGCAAATCCAGGACAACCAAGGCTACACAAAGAAACTCTGTCTTGGCACGGGGTTGGGGGTGGTGTGGGGAGGTAGAGGGGGTGGGAGTCATAGCTGATGGTTGATAGGATATCAAGGTTCCAGAAACCACTGCTTACTACAGTGTGCCACTAAATTTTAGATGTGCCTAATAGTGTGTCTTAGCTAGCCTTCTATTGTGATAAAACATGATCAAAATCAACTTGGAGAAGAAGGGGTTTATTTCATCCTACATTTCCAGGTAACAGTTGGTCAGAGAGAGGGAAGTCAGGCCAGGAACTTGAAGCAGAGCTTCAGGTGGGAGAATGCTGTTTCCTGGCTTCCTCTTCCTGCCTTTCTCAGTTTCCTTCCTTTTTGTTTTGTTTTGTTTTGTTTTTTCAAGATAGGGTTTTTGTGTGTAGCCCTGTTCTAGAACTCAGTATGTAGACCAGGCTGCCTCGACCTCCTGAATGCTGTAACTAAAAGCCTGTGTCACCACCAGGCCTCGGTTTTGCTTCTTCCTCACCCCAGGACCACCTGTTCATGGATAACAGTCGCACAGTGAGCTGGATCCCTTCCCAAATCAAGAAAGCGTCCTGTGGACGTGCTCACAGGCCAATCTAATGGAGGCGGTTTCTAGATGACGTTCCCTCTCTCAAATGATTCTAGCTTGTGTCAAGTTGATAAAGAAAAGAAACCGCTAACAGCAAGAACCCAAACCTCAAAACATAACCAGGAGGTAGGTACACACATCTAGTCCAGCCGAGATAGGCTGAGCGCCGTGAGTTCCAGGCTAGCCTGTCTGCATCCTGAGCCTTATCTCAGAGCAAAAGAAATCAAATCAGGAAAGAATCATAACCTGCTTTTTTGTGAGACTGGGTTTCTCTGTGTAGCCTTGACTATCCTGGACTCACTTTTAGACCAGGCTGATCCGTCAGCCTCTGCCAACCAAGTGCTGGGATTAAAGGTGTGCACCACCACACCCAGCCACACCCAGCCCCAACCTGCTTTTTTCCCCAGTTTAAAAAAACAAACAAACAAACAAACAAACAAAAACCAAAAAAAAAAAAAAAAGGGCTGTAAAGATGGCTCAGAGGTTAAGAGCACTGGCTGCTTGTCCAGAGGTGCTGAGTTCAGTTCCCGGCAACCACATGGTGGCTCATGACCATCTGTAATGAGATCTGATGCCCTCTTCTGCCCTGTGGGTGTACATGCAGACAGAGCACTGTATTCATAATAATAAATACATCTTTAAACATTTTTTAAAATTTATTTTAAGCTGGGCACAATGGTGCATGCCTATAATCCCAGCACTTGGAGAGGCAGAGGCAGGTGGATCTCTATGACTTCTAGGCCAACCTGGCCTACAAAATGAGTCTAAGACGGCCAAGGCTACTCAGAGAAACCCTGTCTTAAAAAACAAACAAGATAAAAAACTTTATTTTAAACTTCATTATATTAAAAAATTGCAAAGAAAAAAAATCATCCATAGATTATGCAAGTTAGTGAACTTCTATACTTTTTATAGAGAGCAGCCATTTGAAACTAAACCTGTGGGCTGGAGAGATGGCTCAGTGGTTAAGAGTGCCGCCTGCTCTTCCAAAGGTCCTGAGTTCAACTCCCAGCACCCACATGGTCGCTCACAACCATCTGTAATGTGATCTGATGCCTTCTTCTGGCCTACAGGTGTACATGCATGCAGAACACTGTATACATAATAATAAATAAATAAATCTTTTTTTAAAAAAGAAAAGAAACTGAAGCTGTGGATCTTCACTTTGGAATTTATTTATTTAATAATCTTTGGTTTGTCCTTCTGCTGATGGGCAATGAGGTTTGATTTCAAGTCTTTTGCTCTAGTGAATAAGGCTGCACTAAAGAAGAGGGTGCAGATACTTTTATGGTAGGGCATGCCCAGAAATGAAATAGGGTCATATGATAATTCTATTTAAAATTTCTTGAGAAATCTCTGAAGATCCACAGTAGCTGTATGTTAATTTTCACCCCATCAATAGTTGGTAGGGGCTCCTTTCTCTGCACACCCTCTGCAATATTTGCTGTCACATTTATTGATGACAGCCATTCTTGGTGAGGTGGTATCTGAAAGTTTTAATTTGCATTTCCCTGGTGCTTAGGGGTATTGAGCCCTTTTAAAAAATAAGTATTGGCCATTTGCATTTCACTTTTTGAAAAGTGAACAGTGAGTGCCTTTGCCCACTTGTTAATTGGCAGTTTTATTTCCTTGGTATTTAATTTCTTCAAGGTTTTGCAAATTCTGGGTATTAGCTAGTGTTGGAAGTGTAGCTGGTGAAGGTTTTCTCCCTGTGGGCTGTCTGCTAACTCTGCTGATTGTTTCCGTTGCAAACAGAAACTTGATTTCCATGTGGTTCCACCCATTGATACTTGAGGTTGGCTCCTATGATGTTGGAGTTCTGGTCAGAAAGTTCTTGACTCTGTTTCTCCCTTCACTGTCAAAAATTAAGTGGACATAGCCCTGCCATTTTATTTCTGGGTTTTTTGTTCTCTTCCGTTGGTCTTATCTATTTTTATGTCTGTATCAGGCTGTCTATGACTATAGCTCTATAGCATAACTTGAGGTTGCTATGTGTGTATGGGGTGTGTATGTGTGCATGTGTTACACGTATGTGCACATGTATGTCCCGCGTGCATGTAGAGGTTAGGCAGCCTGTAGTCAGTTCTCTCCTTCCACCATGTAGCTCCCAGTAATTTAGCTTGACTAGTTAGGCTAGGTAGCAAGTGCCTTTACCCACTGAGCCATCTCACCAGTCCATAGCCAGCTAAATTTATTTAAAATTCATTTTGCTTTTAAACATTTATTTTACCTAGGTTTTTAATGTTTGATTCAGTGTGAACTTAAGGCACACATTTGTGGGATCTTCTCGAACTGGAATTACAGGTGCTTGTGAGCAATCCAGTGTGGCTGGGAAGTGAGCTCAGGTCTTCTGGAAGGTCAAGAGGCACTCTGAATGCTGAGCCGAGAGCTCTCCAGCCTGGGCATTGTTCTAAAGGCCGTTAACCTGGTCAGGAAGTAATGAGGACCTTCCAGTTTTTAGCAGGTTGATTTTAGTAATTTGCACATTGAAAAAGTTTCTTATTTCTATCTTAGCATGCAAGCATGCTTGGATTTGAAGTCTCACTCTGGTACTAATGAAATTTACATATGTATATCACTTATTTAAAATACTTGTATATGTTTAATAAAAGTTAAGACACTACTACCTACCAGAGCCCTTATTCTGAGTTGACTAGTGTCCAACAGGTTGACATTACTCAGGTCTTTTTCCTCTTGCAGCTTGCATATGTGTGGATGACCTGCACCTGACTATCTTTAACTCTTTGATTAACTGATGATGACAGTCCCGTTGTATTTGCTACTGTGGGGAGAGAAGGATGAAAACCAGCTCTTTGATGTACCTCAGTGTAACTAGGGGTTTGAAGAGATGGCTCAGCCACAGGAGCACGATGCTTTTGCAGAGGACCTGGGTTCAATTCCTAGCACCTGCCTGGTGGCTCACAGCCATCTGTAACTGCAGTTCCAGGGGATCTGACACCCTCTTCTAGACTCGGTTTTTTCTTTTGGTTTTTCGAGACAAGGTCTCTCTGTGTAGCCTTGGCTGTCCTAGACTCACTTTGTAGACCAGTGGCCTTGAACTCACAGTGATCCTCCTGCCTCTGCCTCCCGAGTGCTGGAATTAAAGGCGAGCATCACCACGTCCTGCTTTATTTATTTATTTTTTTCTTCTCCTCTTCTAGACTCTTAAGGGCAGCAGGAATGTATGCGGTATGCACACATTCATGTAGATAAAACATTCATAAGAATAAAGTAATCTAAAAAGAATTTTAAACTGATAGCTGCCCAAAGCTATAATTTTGGAGGGAACCATGCAATTATTGAGGATTTTTCATTATATACTGTTATATATGAATTAACTACCCATGAAAATGGGGCAAAGGAACTGAGCGTTGGTGGTGCACGCCTGTGATCCCAGCACTCAGGGAGGCAGAGGCAGGCAGATATCTATGAGTTCGGGCCCAGCCTAATCTACAGATTGAGGACAGCCAAGGCTGCAGAGATACCCTGTCTTAAAACAAAACAAAACAAAACAAAACAAAACAAAACAAACGGCAAAGGAAATGGGCCAAAGTGGACACTACTTTGGTAACGTATTGAACTTCAGCTGTCCGTGTGGTGCTTCTTTGGGTTGCTAAGCTTTATCAGCTGTGGGTATCTCATGTATGCAGGTGGCATGGAGTATGAGCAGGGGACGTACGGCACTGGAGTATCACAGAGGTCATTGGAGCTGTCCTTTCCTGGTGCTAAGACTTTTCTCATGTGCAGGGTTAGTGCAAGCCTGTAGAGTAGGAAATATTCTGACTTAAAGAAGTATTTCCCTGGGACAGAGGACTTTTCAAAGTGAGCAAGAGTTGGAGAAAAAAAAATGAGCATAAATACTAGGCTACAGGAGTGGGAGCACAGCAGTAGATGTTTAAGGGTCAAGTCTTATTAGCGTTATAAAAGGGGTATAATATTACAGTGGAAATATAGGGGAGTCAAATTATGGTTCTGATGAAATTTAAAACAGGAATAGGCCTAGTAAAGGTTTTTTATTTTTGTTTTTTTCAGGCAGGGGCTCGTGTGGCCCAGACAGAACTCAAGAGGCTTATAGGTGTGCACCACCAATCCCACCCAGTTCTTGATCGGTGTACACTGTCAGCTGAGCTCATCTGCAGCCCAGAGCAAATTCTCTTTTGGGGTGGGGGCAAGAATAGTATGCAGGGTAAGAGAGGCTAATATATGGATGAGGCAAGTGAAAGTTTTTTTGAAATTGGATTAGGATCATACAGCATAGGCTGTCTTTCAGGTGAGTGTGTACTGACTGGGCTTGAAAGAATAACAGAAGTATAGTTTCTATTTTCATGTGGTTTTTATTACATATTACTTGAATTTGTAATTAACATTACACACATGCACACACATACATTTTTTTGAGGTGTGTCTTACTGAATAGCTCGATCTTACCTGAAACTCCTCTGCCTCAGCTTCTCTAGTGTAGAACTTACAGGCATGAAGTACCACTCCTGGCATCACTGGCTCCCACCTTCCTTTCTGAGACAAGGTTTTACTATGTAGCTCTGGCAGTTCTAGAACTCACTATGTAGACCAGACTGGCCTCAGACTCAGAGCAATCACCTGCCTCAGCCTCTTAAGTGCTGGGTAAAGGCATCTATCAGTGAGGCTGCCTCACACTCCTGTTCCACTTTTTCTGTAGGTGACAGTTTTTCGAGTTCATTTTCTGTCTATGAGTTGCTTTCGTTATTAGTTCTTGTAAGAGTCTGACTAAAGCTATTTATTTTGTTTCCAGTTTTTGCTTTGGTTAAGACAGAACTTAGCCTATATGTGCTGTTTTACCCACTGGAAGAATGACAGATGACAAAGATGTGCTTCGAGATGTGTGGTTTGGACGAATTCCAACTTGCTTTACTCTCTATCAGGATGAGATAACGGAGAGGGAAGCAGAGCCATACTATGTGAGTATATTGTGGTTGCAAAGGAGATCTTTAACTTTTGGAGTCTGGAGGAAGTAACTTTTATCTTATTTTTTATTATTTTGTTTATCTACTTTAGATCCCGATCACAGCTTCCCCCTTCCCCTCCCTGTCCCTCCCTTTTCCATTCCTCCCCTATCTCCCCCACCCTTTTTCCTCTGAGAACTATATTGGTTTTTTTTTTCTTTTTTTTATTCTTCTCATAATACATCACCACCATTGTCCCCCTCCCCACCTCCTCCTGTTCATATACAACTATTCCATGCTATGGGCAAAGATAGAAGACTGGGTGATTACATGCTTACCATGTAAGTATGAGGGCTTGAGCCTAGGTCCCTAGGACCCACATAAAAACTGCTGTGTGCCTGTCCTGTCAGCTCTGGGGAGGCAGAGACAGGAGGAACCCTAGGGCTTGCTGGAAATCTAGTGGTGTTTCGGTAAGGTGGAGAGCGGCTGGAGCGGTGGCTCAGTGGTTGAGAACACTTGCTGCCCTTGCAGGGAACCTGGTTCAGTTCTAAACACCTACATGGCCCCCCACAGCCCTCTGTAACTCAGGTGCCAGGGCATCTGACACCCTGCTGGGTCTCCGGGCACCAGGCGTTCATGTGCTGCACATACATACATGTAGGCAAGACACTCATACACAAAAAACCTTTTTTAAAAAAAAGGTGAAGTGGGGCTGGAAAGATGGCTCAGAGGTTAAGAACATTAGCTGTTCTTCCAAAGGTCCTGAGTTCGATTCCAAGCAACTACATGGTGGCTCACAACCATCTATAATGAGATCTGGTGCCCTCTGCTCACATGCAGGCCAACTACTGTATAAATAAATAAATAAATCTTTTTTTTTTTTAAGTGAAGCATGATGGAAGAACACGGTGACCTTGATCTTGGGTCTCTCCATGTGCGTGTATGTGCGCATGCACCTGACACACCATAAATCAATACAAATAAATGGGGTGCTGGAGAGACAGCTAAGCAGAGAAGTGCACATACTGCTCTGAAAATAACTCAGTTTTGGTTCTCAGTACCCATGTTGGTAGCTTACAATGCCCTGTAAACTCTAGCTCTGCCCGTCAGAGGCACATGCACAAACACATAGACCCACATAGACACACACACATGATTCAGAATAATAACAACAAATCCTTAAGTAAATCCCCTTTAATCTTGCTGGCCACAGTTAAGCACGCATGCATGTGCATGC